>NC_044039.1:9742202-10043757 GCF_901765095.1 Microcaecilia unicolor | reverse complement strand
TAACCCTCCATTGCCCCATGTAAGCCGCATTGAGCCTGCCATGAGTGGGAAAGTGCAGGGTACAAATGTAACAAAAATAAAATTAAAAATAAAATATCAATAAACTGCTCCCAACAGCGACATCCTGTGACATCCTCATCTCCTTTTGGCCGTCACCGCTTTTTCTTTCCATTCAAACTGTACGCCATATAGTATATGTGAGATCTGGCTAATGAAGACGGCAGAGATGATCCACGGCTCTGGAGAACTGCGGACTTGGTCTCTGTAAAGCACCAAGGATCATTTTCAAAGCCATTTATCTGGGTAAATCCTCTGCCTGGTTATGGTAACAGGGTGCATTCACTTCCACAGCATTTCTACGTTTAGTTTGATTGAAAGGGGGTGTTTCTGGGGGCTGGGGGCAAAACAGCGCACCTCTGTTTGATTTTTCCAAACGTTCACACATTTTGAGCCAGCCACGATTAGCTAATTTTCAAAACCACAAATACCCCAGTGATTTTCACTTTGAAAATTGGTGGCGAGGTATGTGTGTAGAAAAAGCGCGTGTGTACATCCTGCAATGAAGTGGGTTATGCAAAACTGCCCCCTTCTTACGTCGCCAGGTAGCTTGCTGCACTGTATTTCTTAAAGAATAATTATAGGTTTTATACATTTATAGCAATTCATACTGTCATCAGCAGCAATCAATGTTAGGTGTTATTGAAAAATAAGAGGAGTGTGTCTGCACCAAGATGGCATTTATACAGCTCTTTATCGTGAATAAAAACAATCTTGGAATCACCTTAGAAATAATAAGAAAAAGCTCATATTTTTCCCCACTCACTTACGTGGATGTACTACATAGACAGATGTGGATTCACCCATTTGGGGATCAGAAAGGTAGCTGCGAGAAATAGCTATTGAGGCCAGCTGATACCGAAAATATTTCCTATTCAGAGCAGAGGCAAGAGATCAAAGTGGAAAGAGCGGCATGAAAACGTTCATTTAACGAGGCATTTCGGTCCTATTCTGCTCTGAGACTTGGAGTGCTACACGGTAACTGCCACATTTATTAGCTATTCAAGTTCATTCTGATGATGTTAGCAGGGGCGTAGCTACTATGGGGCCACGGGGGCCTGGGCCCCCGTAGATTTGGCCCTGGACCCCTCTGCCAACAGCCTTCTCAACCCCCCCTCCCGCCGCCAACCCGCCGTCGCCATCTGCTACCTTTCTTGGCGGGGGATCCCAACCCCCACCAGCCGAAGTCTTCTTCCTTTGTTTTGCACACGTCAAACTCACAGAAACAGAACAAAGTCCTGCAGATCGCAAGGCTTCGTTCTGTTTCTTTGTCTGACGTCCTGCACGTTGTACGTGCAGGATATCAGACTCAGAAACAAAATGAAGGAAGAAGAGGACCTCGGCTGGCGGGGGTTGGGGTCCCCCGCCAGCAAAGGTAGGTGACAGCGGGCGGGCAGGGGGGGTTGAGAGGGTCGTCGGCAGGGGGAGGTCAGTTGGTGGTGGTGTTGGCGGCGGCGGGGGGTGTCAGCAATGGCGATGGGGGGGGGGGGTTGGTGGCGCCGGGGGGAGAGGCTAAAATGTGCCCCCTCACCTCGGGCTCTGGACCCCCTCCTGCTGAAGTCTGGCTACGCCCCTGGATGTTAGTCCCCTATAGAGAAATAGAAACTGCACTTAACATGCTCTAACCGCGATGTCAATACCCTTGAAGGACAAGAAGCCCGAAATATCTGCTCATGATTCGAGCAGCCCCATTTCGATACTCTTTGAAACACTTATACACCTCAGCTCCATAGTAGTTAACGGAGAAAAGTCCACTGACTTAGAGGAAACAAAGTTGATTACCATCAGAAAACAAGATGCTTAACAAGCTGCAGAACATGAGGTCATGTCAGTGCTGCAAAGCCAACCTGTGTCTAAATGCAAAATATAGAGAGATACTTATTCTCCTTTCCACAATCTTAGTTCTGAAATCTATATTTTAGACAAGTTCGACATAACTCTTTCACAGCAATACTGAAAATCATGCTAGTAATTTATGCAGCAAAGATGGCATAGTTCCAGCAGTCTCAAATCTTCATCAGATGCTTCAAAATGTTTGCATAGTTGGAAATGACTTGTGACCTGGAGGGGCATAATCGAGCAGGGATGACCATCTCTAAGGGTGTCCATCTCTAAGGGCGTCCATCTCTAAGGACGTACCGGCGAACGGGCGGGGAAACCCGTATTATCGAAAGAAGATGGGCGTCCATCTTTTGTTTCGATAATACGGTCGGGGACGTCCAAATCTCAACATTTAGGTCGACCTTAGAGATGGTTGACCTAAATGTTGAGATGGTCGACCTTAGAGATGGTCGACCTAAATATTGAGATGGTCGACCTTAGAGATGGTTGTCCCAGGTTTTTGGCCATAATGAAAACCGAGGATGCCGATCTCAGAAATGACCAAATCCAAGCCATTTGGTCATGGGAAAAGCCAGCATTCATAGTGCACTGGTCCTCCTCACATGCCAGGACACCAACCGGGCACCCTAGGAGGCACTGCAGTGGTCTTCACAAATTGCTTCCAGGTGCATAGCTCCCTTACCTTGGGTGCTGAGCCCCCCAAACCCCCCCCAAAACATCCACTCCCCACAACTGTACACCACTACCTCAGCCCTTAAGGATGAAGGGGGGCACCTACATGTGGGTACAGTGGGATTCGGGTGGGTTTTGGACTATCAAAAACAGAGGCTTTTCAATAAAGCACTACTGAACAAGGTTTGTTGTATTACGTGAAGAGACATTCCACGTGCACATTGGACTATCATGATCATATAGTGTTTCCCTGTTCAGATTGATGAAAATCTAACTGTTCTTAGTAGATATATACCAGGTATGAATGCTGTTGTGTGAGTGGATGTGAGTTTCGAAGTATTAGTTCAGTGTATTTATGGACACATGAAGTTTAATAAATCACATGTATACAGTTATCTTGGAGTACTTTGAGTAATTTAATATTTAGGTGGTACTCTGATTATAAATTATTACCCCTATTATAAAAGTTAAAATTTAATGCCAAGAAGTGTAGAGTGATGCACTTGGGTGCGGAAACCCAAAACAGAGGTACCGGATAGGAGGGGAGAGATTAATAAGCTCGACTCAGGAGAGAGACCTTGGGGTGTTGGTGTCGAAGGATCTGAAGGTGAAGAAACAATGCGACAAGGCGACGGCCGTGGCCAAAAGGATGCTAGGCTGCGTAGAGAAGGGCATAACCATCAAAAGAAAGGAGGTGTTGATGCCCCTCTACAAGTCATTGGTGAGGCCCCACTTGGAGTATTGTGTTCAGTTTTGGAGGCCGTATCTTGCTAAAGATGTTAAAAGACTGGAAGCGGTGCAAAGAAAAGCTACGAAAATGGTATGGGATTTGCGTTGCAAACCTTACGAGGAGAGACTTGCTGACCTGAACATGTATACCTTGGAGGAAAGGAGAAACAGGGGTGATATGATACAGACATTCAAATATTTGAAAGGTATTAATCCGCAAATGAACCTTTTCCGGAGACGGGAAGGCGGTAGAACTAGAGGACATGAATTGAGGGTGAAGGGGGGGTGGACTCGGGACTAATGTCAGGAAGTATTTTTTCACGGAGAGGGTGGTGGATATGTGGAATGCCCTCCCGCTGGAGGTGGTGGAGATGAAAACAGTAATGGAATTCAAACATGCGTGGGATAAACACAAAGGAATCCTGTTTAGAAGGAATGGTTCCATGGAATCTTAGCGGAGATTGGGTGGCGACGCTGGTAATTGGAAACAAAACGGGAACTGGGCAGACTTCTACAGTCTATGCCCTGAGAAAAGCAAGGACAAATCAAACTCGGGTATACATATAAAGTATCACATACCATGTGAAATGAGTTTATCTTGTTGGGCAGACTGGATGGACCATACAGGTCTTTATCTGCCGTCATTTACTATGTATGTTACTATGTATGATTTAGGTTTCTGCCAGGTACTTGTGACCCGACTTGGCCACTGTTTGGAAAACAGGATACTGGGCTAGATGGACCATTGCTCTGACCCAGTATGGCTACTCTTATTTTTTTACGATCTTATGCTGAAGGCCAGCTTTTGGGCCCCCTTCCCGGTTTCTGGCCTGGGCTTCTGACTCAGAGGGGAGAATAAAGCAGGATTCAGATTCCTGTGGCTATCCCGAAGCCTTTTCATTCCCTTGCTCAGAGAGGCTCAGGGCTTCTTTTTTTTTTAACTCTTTGGCACACAGATTTTACCCAGGAGGTGCCACAGAAAAACTCTTCAATGGTGAAATTGGGATTTCACATGACCGCTCACTTCTCTGACTGCCCTTAATTCTCATCTACCTGGGGAATCTTCCTAGGACCACGGCTCAGGAACTCCACTCCGTAATGGGACCCAGCATGAAGACGGAGTGCTGGCAGCTGGGAAAACAGCATCAGTTTTCAGAGCTCTGTAGAAAGATTAGCAAATAGCACTGGTCACCTTCAGGCTGCTGGGATTAGATAACACTTATGCACTAATCAGGGAACCGTGATTTTTGCTGATGCTGCTGGGTTCAGTAAGCTGCCAAAAGAAGTGTGAAACTTTGCCAAACCCGCCTTTACAAAACATAAACTGGACCAGGGTTTTTTTTTTTTTCAGACTCAACGCTAAGGAGGTTGAATTGTGGTCATTCAGATGAGGATTTCTATATGCAGGTGTAACCCCTACCAGGCCGCTCTTTTCGGATGTATGGCAGGCCGAGGGAATCAGGGAATTATCAATGTAATGTTCAGGTCTATTAGCGTTCCACTCTCTCCCCTCAACATCCACACAAAAAAAAAAGGTCCAGGCCTGGGATTGTTCTGACTCAGACTCTGCTTTAATAATTAAGAGGGGCATAATCGAACGAAAACGTCTATCTCCATGGGCATTTATCTCCGAGAACGGGTCCGTGAAGGGGCGGACCAAACAGTATTTTCGAAAAAAATAGACGTCCATGTTTTATTCGACAATTTGTGAGCTGGGCGTTTTTGTTTTTCAGTGATAATGGAAAATGAAAGCGCCCAGCTCAAAAACGAATAAATCCAAGGCATTTGTTCGTGGGAGGGGCCAGGAGTCGTAGTGCACTGGTCCCCCTCACATGCCAGGACACCAACCGGGCACCCTAGGGGGCACTTTTACAAAAACAAAAAAAAAGGTAAAACAGCTCCCAGGTGCATAGCACCCTTCCCTTGTGTGTTGAGCCCCCCAAATCCCCCTCAAAACCCACTGCCCACAAGTCTACACCATTACTATAGCCCTAAGGGGTGAAGGGGGGCACATACATGTGGGTTCAGTGGGTTTTGGGTGGGTTTTGGAGGGTTCCCATTTACCAGCACAAGTGTAACAGGTAAGGGGGGATGGGCCTGGGTCCACCTGCCTGAAGTCCACTGCACCCCCTAACAACTGCTCCAGGGACTTGCATACTGCTGCCAGGGAGGTGGGTTTGACATTTGAGGGTGAAAATAAAAAGTTGTGAAACATCATTTTTTGTGGTGGGAGGGGGTTAGTGACCACTGGGGGAGTCAGGGGGGGTAATCTGGTCATTTAGGGCACTTTTTGGGGCCTTATTCGTGAAAAAACAGGGTCCAGGAAAAGTGCCCTAAATTCTAGCTACAAACGCATACTTTTTTTCCATTATCGGCGAAAGGCGCCCATCTCTGTTCAGGTGATAACCACGCCCCAGTCCCGCCTTCACCATGCCTCCGACACGCCCCCGTCAACTTTGTACGCTTCCGCGATGGAGTGCAGTTGAAAACGTCCAAGTTCGGCTTTTGATTATACCGCGTTATTCGTTTTGGGGAGATAAACCCCTATCTCCCAATTTAGGTCGCAATATAGGCGTTTTTGTCTTTCGATTATAAGCTGGTAAGTGGGTGACAGCTTTAACAACAAAATGTCCACACTCAGAAGAGCAAAAGAACTATAGAAATATATCCACTCCTTCGTTCTTCTGAGATTTCCCCTCTGTGTAAAAGACCGACTTCCTTGGAGAACACAGACGCCCCCCTCTGTCGGGCCTAGGATGACAGAGGAAGAGGATACGGCTATTGTGTACCATGTGCCTCTTTCTGTTGCAGCATGATTGGAGCAGGGAGGGAAGGCAGACCAGGCTGAGGAGGTAAATGGTAGGGGAGGAAGATGCCAAGGGGAGTGTTTCTGGAGCAGTTTGGGGTTTGTGCCGGAGGGACTCCACAGGAGGGTTTCTGGAGCAGGCTGGGGGGGGGGGGGAATAGGATGCTTAGGGGTGCACCAGGTTGGTGGGAGACATAAGCTTGGGGTTATGGGGGGTTCCGTGAGGGGTGGAATGGGAGTGGGGTGGGGGCAGAGCAGGTTTTGAGATGTGCCGTGGTGGTTGGGATCTTGCTAGGTATTTGTGACCTGGATTGGCCATTGTTGGAAACAGGATGCTGGGCTTGATGAACCTTTGGTCTGTCCCAGTTTGGCAATACTTATGTACTAGGTGCGGGGGTATATCAAGCTTGATGGTGTGCCATGGGGGGGTGGGGCACACCTAGCCTTAAGATGTACCATGCTAGTGTGGGGAACAGAAGAAAGGTGAGGTGGGGTATGTGCCTGGGAAGGAAGAAAGTGGAGGAGAGGGAGACCTTAGAGACACAGAAACAGAAGTTAGAGGGACAGAGAAGGGGTAAGAAGGCTGGGGTGGAAGAGGAGAGAGAAATGCAGTTGGAGAGAGGATACCAGCATGGAGTAGGAAGGGGCGGGGCGGTGGGGCGGTCCGCCCTGGGTGCACGCCGCTGGGGGGGGGTGTCGGCTCCTCTGGTTCCCTGCTCCCTCTGCCCCGGAACAGGTCACTTCCTGTTCCAGGGCAGAGAGAGCAAGGAACCAGCGGAGCCGACGCAGCTCCCTGCGACGTGCACTTGGGGGCGGATCGGCCCTCTCGCCCTCCCCTCGCTTCCTAATTCAAGTAAGAATGCACTCTGGAGGGAGAGGGTGCGCTTCGGAGGGGGGAGGGTGCACACCGAGGGGGGAGTGCCGTGCTGCACTCGGGGGGGTGCGCAGCGGCGACCCACCCTGTGTGTCAGCTGCCCTCACTACGGCACTGGACACCAGGAGAGTTCCCACCTAGGACTTTCTCCCCACCCCACCCCCCCCCCCCCGGTCATTTCCCACCCTCCCTTGTCTTTTTTCTTTTACCGACCGTAGCTTAAGGAAGTTAGAGCAACAAACGGATGTACACAGATGACATGTAATAACAGAATAACTTTTCATAGGTAGAGTAGTAATTTGTTATAAATCGTAATCAGTGCGTCATTTTGAGGGACTGAATTAGGTTCAAACCTACTTTGGGTGGGGGGGGGGGGGTACTGCCCCACTCCCACATGAACTTCAGTTTGTATTTATCTATTTATTTACTTATTTGCTTATGATATTTAGATACCAGATTAAGCATGAATTAGGTTGAAACCTAGTTTGGAGGGTGTGGGGGCATCTGTCCTCCCCCCCCCCCCACATGAACTGCATGTCTGAAAGGGGAAAGGGATATGTAAAAGATAATATTGTGGGGGGGGAGGGGGTACGATCTGGAAGAGAAAAGGGAAGGAGATTACTTGCCATGTCTGTTTTCTATTTTGGGGGTTATGGGTGGGAATTGTCCTGCACATTCTCATTAACAATGCAGCAGTAAGAGGAACTCTAGAAAGTTCCGAATGGAGGCTCATGATGACACCATCGCCCAACTGAAGCCAGTTCCCAGTGACCTGAATACCTAGAATAGCAGACAGAAACTGCTGAATCCCTCCCTGTCCCCTCTCCCTCCCCAAAAGTGCTCTGTGAGTCAATTTCATCTCACCAATCAACTTAAAAGCTCCATCACACTGTACCCTACTGCGTCTGTTCCTCCAGCCATTTCTCCTAATTTCCCTTAACAATGTGTTTATAGTTCTGTAACCGTTCTGTAAATTGGTGCAAAGCCATCACAGCATCCCGCAGGAAAAGCCAAACAGGATAAAGTACCCTGTGTACCATAACCATGCAAAATAGTGCCAGCCTGCCTTTCCATCCAGGAACTAGGTTTGTGCCCTCACGCAGCTTAAATGCAAACCCTGGCAGGCACTTTTGCACCCAGAGAGCTCATTTCTCTGTGAGAACTGAACGGCGTTCTACCTTTTTCTTTTCATTTCTTCTTTCGCGCAGTCTATTTTTCAGCTAAATGCTTAAAACGTAATTGCAGGTGGGATGTTTTCTCAGATGTACTGAAGCCGCCTGCTTCTCTTTGCTGGTACCTTGTGCAAAAATAATTCTAGCTGCACTGGACAGTAAATCAGACAAACAGCGGAGCCAGGAGAAATATGTCCAAAAGATTAAAAACAAAAAGCGTTCAACGGCCTGCCTTTTCGTTGGCAAGAAAATTCAATCCTTCTTCCTAGACTGCAGACTAATCAGGAGATTTGGCCAGACGATGTAACAAGAGCATACAGTCCTTCATAAAAATGGCCCTCTCGCCAAGAAATTGGCCCTGCGCATCAGCAAGCTTTTGCTAGAAATGTACTGATTTTAAAATTCCTATTTCATCATTTTCATTTTTCACATTAGAGTCCTGGGTTTTCTAGCCCATTACAAACCATAAAGTTGTATTTCTCTGTTTATCACCCTCCTCTCACCTACCTACACCCATCCTGTTAGACTATCAATGAAATGCTTTGATGTCCCCTTGCATACCTCCTACCCACCCCCACCCTGTCAGACTGTCAAAGTAATGCTTGAATGTTTTCACTTATATATACTATCTGCTACCACATTTGCTTATTTCCGATCTGACGAAGAAGGGCAACCTTCAAAAGCTAATCAAGAAATGTATTAAGTTATGTCCAATAAAAAAGGTATCATCTTATTTTCTTTTCCATGTTTATTTTGTTTGATTTCTATAGATTCTACATGGAATGTTGCTATTCCACTAGCAACATTCCATGTAGAAGTCGGCCCTTGCAGATCACCAATGTGGCCGCGCAGGCTTCTGCTTCTGTGAGTCTGACGTCCTGCACGTACGTCCTGCATGTACGTCAGACTCACAGAAACAGAAGCCTGCGCAGCCTTCTACATGGAATGTTGCTAGTGGAATAGCAACATTCCATGTAGAATCTCCAATAGTAGCAACATTCCATGTAGAATCTCCAATGGTAGCAACATTTCATGTAGAATCTCCAATAGTATCTATTTTACTGTCATAGTAATGCTTGAATGTTTTCACTTATATACACTGTCAGCTAGCACATTTGCTTATTTCCGATCTGAGGAAGAAGGGCAACCTTCGAAAGCTAATCAAGAAATGTATTAAGTTATGTCCAATAAAAAAGGTATCATCTTATTTTCTTTTCCATGTTTTATTTTGTTTGATTTCTATAGATTCTACATGGAATGTTGCTATTCCACTAGCAACATTCCATGTAGAAGTCGGCCCTTGCGGATCACCAATGTGGCCGCGCAGGCTTCTGCTTCTGTGAGTCTGACGTCCTGCACGTACGTGCAGGACGTCAGACTCACAGAAACAGAAGCCTGCGCAGCCTTCTACATGGAATGTTGCTAGTGGAATAGCAACATTCCATGTAGAATCTCCAATAGTAGCAACATTCCATGTAGAATCTCCAATAGTAACAACATTCCATGTAGAAGTCTGCCCTTGCAGATCACCAATGTGGCCACGCAGGCTTCTACATGGTGGAATAGCAACGTTCCATGTAGAACAACATTCCATGTAGAATCTCAATAGTAGCAACATTCCATGTAGAATCTCCAATAGTATCTATTTTACTGTCATAGTAATGCTTGAATGTTTTCACTTATATACACTGTCAGCTAGCACATTTGCTTATTTCCGATCTGACGAAGAAGGGCAACCTTCGAAAGCTAATCAAGAAATGTATTAAGTTATGTCCAATAAAAAAAGGTATCATCTTATTTTCTTTTCCATGTTTTATTTTGTTTGATTTCTATAGATTCTACATGGAATGTTGCTATTCCACTAGCAACATTCCATGTAGAAGTCGGCCCTTGCAGATCACCAATGTGGCCGCGCAGGCTTCTGCTTCTGTGAGTCTGACGTCCTGCACGTACGTCCTGCATGTACGTCAGACTCACAGAAACAGAAGCCTGCGCAGCCTTCTACATGGAATGTTGCTAGTGGAATAGCAACATTCCATGTAGAATCTCCAATAGTAGCAACATTCCATGTAGAATCTCCAATGGTAGCAACATTTCATGTAGAATCTCCAATAGTATCTATTTTACTGTCATAGTAATGCTTGAATGTTTTCACTTATATACACTGTCAGCTAGCACATTTGCTTATTTCCGATCTGAGGAAGAAGGGCAACCTTCGAAAGCTAATCAAGAAATGTATTAAGTTATGTCCAATAAAAAAGGTATCATCTTATTTTCTTTTCCATGTTTTATTTTGTTTGATTTCTATAGATTCTACATGGAATGTTGCTATTCCACTAGCAACATTCCATGTAGAAGTCGGCCCTTGCGGATCACCAATGTGGCCGCGCAGGCTTCTGCTTCTGTGAGTCTGACGTCCTGCACGTACGTGCAGGACGTCAGACTCACAGAAACAGAAGCCTGCGCAGCCTTCTACATGGAATGTTGCTAGTGGAATAGCAACATTCCATGTAGAATCTCCAATAGTAGCAACATTCCATGTAGAATCTCCAATAGTAACAACATTCCATGTAGAAGTCTGCCCTTGCAGATCACCAATGTGGCCACGCAGGCTTCTACATGGTGGAATAGCAACGTTCCATGTAGAACAACATTCCATGTAGAATCTCAATAGTAGCAACATTCCATGTAGAATCTCCAATAGTATCTATTTTACTGTCATAGTAATGCTTGAATGTTTTCACTTATATACACTGTCAGCTAGCACATTTGCTTATTTCCGATCTGACGAAGAAGGGCAACCTTCGAAAGCTAATCAAGAAATGTATTAAGTTATGTCCAATAAAAAAAGGTATCATCTTATTTTCTTTTCCATGTTTTATTTTGTTTGATTTCTATAGATTCTACATGGAATGTTGCTATTCCACTAGCAACATTCCATGTAGAAGTCGGCCCTTGCAGATCACCAATGTGGCCGCGCAGGCTTCTGCTTCTGTGAGTCTGACGTCCTGCACGTACGTCCTGCATGTACGTCAGACTCACAGAAACAGAAGCCTGCGCAGCCTTCTACATGGAATGTTGCTAGTGGAATAGCAACATTCCATGTAGAATCTCCAATAGTAGCAACATTCCATGTAGAATCTCCAATGGTAGCAACATTTCATGTAGAATCTCCAATAGTATCTATTTTACTGTCATAGTAATGCTTGAATGTTTTCACTTATATACACTGTCAGCTAGCACATTTGCTTATTTCCGATCTGAGGAAGAAGGGCAACCTTCGAAAGCTAATCAAGAAATGTATTAAGTTATGTCCAATAAAAAAGGTATCATCTTATTTTCTTTTCCATGTTTTATTTTGTTTGATTTCTATAGATTCTACATGGAATGTTGCTATTCCACTAGCAACATTCCATGTAGAAGTCGGCCCTTGCAGATCACCAGAAACAGACTCACAGAAACAGAAGCCTGTGCAGCCAATCAAAGTCACAAGTACCTGGCAAAACCCAATTAATAGCAACATTCCGTGCTGCCAATCCCGGGTCAAGCAGTGGCTTCCCCCATGTCCATCTCAATAACAGACTATGGACTTTTCCTCCAGGAACTCTGTCTTGCCCTCAAGGAAACAGAGGAGGGTGGGATACAGTGAGGGAAAACCCGAGGTAGCCTGCTTCTTTCACTGATGCTTTGAGGTAAAAGAGATTTAAACGCAGGGCGGCAGGAGCAAACAGGGGCTGTCACGGGAACTGAGGGCGGGCAGGTGGGGGGCTGGGGCTGGAACTAGTAGCAGCTCAGAAGGGGGCTAAGGTTGGTACTTAGGGAGTGAAAAGGGGAGCAGATGGGAGAATGGGGTTGGGCTGGAACTGGGGCTGAAAATGGGGGAAGGTGAGAAAAGGGGGCTGGGGGCTGGAACTGGGGCTGAAAAGAGGGGAGCAGGTGTCTGGTAATGGAAGAGTTTGTGTTGCTCTCACTGAGGGGAGGGGTTGGAAGGAAAAAGGAGAGAGATGAGATGCTGGATGGGTAGGAGGGCACTGACTAATAGGCTACAGGGGGACACCAGAAACCCTAGTACCGGCCTTGCCAGTGCCGACAATAGAAAATCCACTTTCCTCAGGCTTCCAGTGGTGCTTGGATTGGTCTCCTGCTTCTGTGTGCCAGGTTGTTGTGTTATCACATTAACTCTGCTCTGCCTGCCATGTCCCGCCTCTGTCCTATGTGAAGTACTTCTTATTTCCGCACAGGTGGGAGGGGACGAGACAGGAAGAAGGGCCTGTGGCTGGCAGAGCAGGGTTAATGCAATAACCCAGGAGACAGACCGAACAATCAGTGAGCTACTGCCAGCTGGGGGCTGGGGGGGGGGGGGGGGTGGCCACCCTCAAGACTGTCTGCCCCGGGCCAGGCTTGGTTTCTCGGCTGCCCTGCAATAGGGCACTTGCTGAAATAGATTACACCTTACTTAATCCCCTCCCCCAGCTCAGCTGCTGGTTTGTATCTCTCCCCTGCCTCCGCAGTCTTTGTTTCAACCAGGCAGTGTCTTCCTCCTTTGGGACCAAGGGTACTACACAAGTCAGTGCTTTTGCAGACATTAACATCTGTTAAAAAGCATTGTTAATACACACAGTCCAGCTTACTTAAAGTAAGGGGGTAACCTGTATAAACAAATGCTTCCTTTTCAGTGCCCCGATGCAGTGGGAGCCTATTCCTGGTGCCTAGATTGCATTACAGAACACGAGCGTAACCTGGTATCAGCGCACGTTACATTTACGTGCAAACCGTTACACCAGGCATAGAACCGTCTCCGAGAAGAAAGATCACACTGTGGGGTTCCCCAAGGTTCCATCCTTTCTCCTCTTCCAGTAGGCGTAGCCAGGTTGAGGGCTTGGGGGAGCACAGAACGGACTGCCAATGGCACCGGTGTGTATTTTAACTGTGACAGATCGCTTGGAAAATAGGCAGCTGGTGCCGTCAGAAGTCTGTTTGGGGGAGTGGCCGCTCCCCTGGCAACACAGCTAGCTACGCCTCTGTCCTCGTCAATCACACTAACATGCCTTACCACGAAGTGTGTTCAAGTGTCCTGTGGTAATTTTGGGATCAGCGCACACTAGCCACGTGCTAAAAAAATTCAACTGACTTTTTAGCGTTGGGAGTGGATCTGGGGTGGAGAGTGGGTGTGTTGTGTGCTGATTGGTTAATGCAGCTACATGACCACATGATAACCAATCAGCATCTGATTAGCTCATGAGCCCTTACCACCTACATAATGGGTGGCAGTAGGGAATCACATGCTAATGGACACACACTAATGGGAAAATTAGCATGTGGCCATTATTAAGAAAAATAGAACAATCGGACATTTGACCCCCAGCAGTAAAAATGGCCTTAGCACATGGGAATGACCCCCACAGTTAGAACGGCAAAAAGGCTGCTCTAATTTTATCTGGCCAGGTATCCCGGCACCAGGTTGAAGATTACACAGGACCCAAATAACTTCTAGTGGCTGCCTGTGACCCAAATATTCAACGCCAGTCCCAGTCTAAGCCTGGCATTGAATGTCCATGTCATATTCTGTAGCAGTTGGAGTCTTTAAACTTGCTGACTGCCATAAATACCACTCGTCAAAATGCTTTCAAAACGGCTTAGAATCAAATTTGGAAATTACAAAAATACAGCGACGCTCAACAGCCCACAACAATCCAAAACAAGTCATGCCGAGAGAAATGGGAAATTTAAAATGGTATTGCAAACAGTTCAAGCACGCCCGAAGGGATTTAACTGTGCCGATCCAACCCCTTTCCTATAACTTATTCCCCGATCACATGGGGTTAAGATTTAAGCCAAACTGTTATATCTATGTCTTGTGTAACCCAAGGATCGTGAATACTCCGAGGCCGATATTGAGACTGTGGGAGGGAGCCCGGCTAACTCCAGCAGTCGGAGGTGAACCCAGAAATTCAACGTAGGCAGCATTGAATTTCCAGATTTTTTGGTTGCTAAAAATTTAGCGGCCCTTTTACCGCTTGTCCCGGCTGGTAATTCCATTTTTTTTACATTTGTCCAATACACACAGCAGAAAATATTTTTTGTTTTCTACCACGTGGCATCAACCGGGCGGTAATCAAGACAAATCCCTCCTTTCAGTACTCTTCTCCACCACCGCCAACTCCAGGCTCTGCCCTTTCTGCCTCGCCTCACCCCATGCTTGGAACAAACTCCCTGAGCCCATTCGCCAGGCCCCCTCCCTGCCCATCTTCAAATCCTTGCTCAAAGCCCACCTCTTCAATGTCGCCTTCAGCACCTAACCACCAGACCTCTATTCAGGAAATCTAGACTGCCCCAACTTGACATTTCGTCCTTTAGATTGTAAGCTCCTTTGAGCAGGGACTGTCCTTCTTTGTTAAACTGTACAGCGCTGCGTAACCCTAGTAGCACTCTAGAAATGTTAAGTAGTAATAGTAGTAATTGGCAGTGTACGTGCGCTGACGAATACTGCCCGGTTAACGCGTGAGCCCTTACCGCTAGTTCAATGGGTGGTGGTAAGGTCTCAGGCCCAAAATGGACGCACAACAATTTTTATTTTGCTGCATGTCCATTTTCAGCTAAAAAAAAAAGGCTTTTTTTGCAGGCACGCTAAAAAATGGACCTGCGCGTGTCCAATACACGCACCTACAACAGCACAGGCCATTTTTCGGCACACCTTAGTAAAAGGACCCCCATAGCCGGTTAAGCCAATATTCATTGGCTGACTGGCTAAGTTATTGCGGTCAAAGATAGACCTGCTATTTACGTAGGTCTATCTGGCTGCTAAACTTAGCCGATTAGTCAATGAATGTTAGCGCTAACCAGGGGCGTAGCCAGACACCCAATTTTGGATGGGTGGGCAGAAGAACTTTGCCCTATCCCACAAGTGCTTTGGTCTCTCCCTCTTCTCGCCTTTATACCATATGGAGGGGCATAATCGACCAGAAACGCCTATCTCCATGGGCGTTAATCTCCGAGAACGGGTCCGTGAAGGGGCGGAGTGAACCGTATTTTTTTAAAAAAATAGACGCCCATGCTTTATTCGCCAAGGTGTGAGCTGGGCGTTTTTGCTTTTCACCGATAATGGAAAATGAAATCGCCCAGCTCAAAAACGAATAAATGCAAGGCATTTGTTCGTGGGAGGGGCCAGGATTCATAGTGCACTGGTCCCCCTCACATGCCAGGACACCAACCGGGCACCCTAGGGGGCACTTTTACAAAAACAAAAAAAAAGGTAAAAGAGCTCCCAGGTGCATAGCACCCTTCCCTTGGGTGTTGAGCCCCCCAAATCCCCCTCAAAACCCACTGCCCACAAGTCTACACCAGTACTATAGCCCTAAGTGGTGAAGGGGGGCACCTACATGTGGGTACAGGGGGTTTGGGGGGGTTGGACGACTAGTAGCATTAAGCAGCACAATTGTAACAGGTAGGGGGGGGATGGGCCTGGGTCCACCTGCCTGACGTCCACTGCACCCCCTAACAACTGTTCCAGGGACCTGCATACTGCTGCTTGGGAGGAGGGTATGACATTTGAGGGTGAAAGTAAAAAGTTGTGAAACATCATTTGTTGTGGTGGGAGGGGGTTAGTGACCACTGGGGGAGTCAGGGGAGGTCATCCCCGACTCCCTCTGGGGGTCATCTGGTCATTTAGGGCACTTTTTGGGGCCTTATTCGTCAAAAAACAGGGTCCAGGAAAAGTGCCCTAAATTCTAGCTACAAACGCATCCATTATCGGCGAAGGGCGCCCATCTCTGTTCGGGTGATAACCACGCCCCAGTTCCGCCTTCACCACGCCTCCGACACTCCCCCGTCAACTTTGTCCGCATCCGCGACGGAGTGCAGTTGAAAGCGTCCAAAGGTCGGCTTTCGATTATGCCGCTTTATTTGTTTTTGTGAGAAGAACGCCCATCTCCCGATTTAGGTCGGAACTTGGGCGTTATTCTTGTTCGATTATAAGCTGGATGGTCTCTCAGACATCCCCCTAACCTTTTAAATAACAGACTTTCACCGGCAGCGAGCAGCAACTAATACACACTGCTCATGTTGGCCCCACAGCCTTCCCTCTGATGTAACTTCCTGTTTCCGCATAGGTGGGAATACATCAGAAGGAAGGCTGTGGGGCCAGCGTGAGCAGTATGTATCAGTCGCTGCTCGCTGCAGGCGAAGATCTGCTATTTACAAGGTATGCAGGAGGGACAGTTGTTGGGAGTTTTTGGCTGGTGGGGCTTAGGGATCCCTGCCAGCCACATCATAGGTGTGCTGCTACTGGGTGGGCCTAAGCCCAAAGTGGGTGGGCCTGGGCCCACCCTTGGCTACGCCGCTGGCGCTAACGGGCTAGTCGCTAAGCAGTAACACTCAACCAAGATAGCTGGTTATCTCATGGTGAATATTAGTGCTTAGCCAGCTTAAGGCTATCGGCCAGGAGCCATTCCTGGCCAGTTAAATAGTTGTAAATATCAGCCGGCGTGGCTACTGAAAGCAAACGACATTTACAGATGCTGAATGTGTCACATCACAAGCCTGATTCTACTTTGCATCCCCAGGAAACCCTGCAGCAGGATCCTTCCAAGCAACAGCATCCATTTCAGAAAGCAGTTTACAATATATGTTAATGAAATAAATTTTACATTTAAATACAAACCACAAATGCTGAACAAGGACCTTTTTTTTTTTCCAAAGTAAGCATTCTGCATGGACTGCGTTCTACCCACTACATTTGCCTTGCAAAGTCAATAAGAAATCAATAAGAATAGATTACAGGTTTTCAATATATAGGGGAGGGGGTCTTTTAGAAGGGGTTCTAGCATCTTTTCCACTTCTAGGATGTGTCAATCAGAAGTTTTCTACATTAACCCCCAGATTCTATATACGGCATCCAAATTTGCACGCACTCCTGAGACGCACACGCAAATGAATTGAATAACAAGCTCAGAACTATCAATAATTGCCTTCTAACAACCCATTAATGAGGTTAATTGGCACCCATTAGAATTAGTGTGCGCATCTGGCTTTGTGTTACGCTATAAGGCAGTGCGCCTAACTCCCACAGCACGTAACTCAAAGGGGGCATGACCATGGGAGGGGCACGAGCACGCCAGCAGCATTCCAAAAAAGTTGTGGGAATAGTTGAAGCCAGCGTTGATGCAAGGTTTCGGCAGGCATAAGTCTGGCAGTGAAAGTTTCAGAAGACGCAGGACAGGCAGAAGATCTGTGATGCAAATGCAGCAGACGAACAGCGTAGATAATACGGCAGGTCTTTTAATTCAAGCAAATATAAAATATTTGCCTGACATGGCCACGTTTCGCCAAAACGTCTATGTGCTTGAAAATCAGCACCTTAATATTCTCTGTTGTGCCAAAACAATAGCAATTAGACTAGGTCCACAGAACAAAAGATTGCATTGCTGTGGTTTGAATGCTGGAATTGTAAAACAAAGAAACCACAGAATTTCTTTCATCATATAGACTCAGGGCCGCCACGAGGGGGGGGGGCAGGGGGGACAAAATTCCACGGGCCTGGGCCTCCAAGGGGGGCCCAGTGCCGCAGTCCCACCGCCCGCCCTCGGCTCCATCGACCGTCCGCCACCGGGCCAGGCCCCCTCCATTCAAATCACAGCGCCTCACCACCTCGCTCCGTGTGAAAGTGCAGCAGCGGCAGTCTACAGAACGCCTCCCTTCGGGCCTTCCCTCCCTGTGCCCCGCCCTCGTCTGACGTAACTTCCGCGAGGGAGGGAAGGCCTGAAGGGACTGCCGCTGCTGCGCTTTCACACGGAGCGAGGTGAGGCGCTGTGATTTGAAATCAGGGGGCCCGGCCCGGTGGTGGACGGAGGGGGGCTGCGGGGGCAGCCTTGCCCCGGGCCCGGCCCAGTCTCTCGGCGGCCCTGTATAGACTGCAAACAACTTGCCCTGGAAGCGATTCAAAACGTTGAACAAACAATGCCACATTCCAAAGTCTGCAAAAAAAAACAGAAGAAACCAGTCTTCGCAAAAAACAGCAATAGATAAAACAGCGAAGATAGCTAAAAAAAAAAGAAAGAAAAAACGAAAAAAGAAAAAAAGAATCAAGACGACACTAATCATATAAAAACTGAAAAATATTTATTAACCATAAAAAACCATAATACAAAAATAGGGTGGTCAGGACTCAACACAGCTGTGTTTCGGCCGGAAAGGCCTGCGTCAGGAGTCTTCTCACCATATAGAATCTCTTTCTTTATTTAATATCTGATGATTTTATATTTCTTCTGAGATCTAGTAGCGCTAAAATTATACTCAAAACAGCATAGACTGGAGAAGCTCTGATTAGCGTCCTGACCACCCTATTTTAAAATTATCTTTTTTATGGTTAATAAATATTTTTTAGTTTTTATATTATTAGTGTCGTCTTGATTCTTTTTTCCTTTTTTCGTTTTTTCTTTCTTTTTTTAGTCATCTTCGCTGTTTTATATATGTTTACATTCCAAAGTCTGCCATAGACTTTCCTGATAAAAAGATAATCAATAGAAATCAAACAAAATTAAAACATGGAAAAGAAAATAAGATGATACCTTTTTTATTGGACATAACTTAATACATTTCTTGATTAGCTTTCGAAGGTTGCCCTTCTTCGTCAGATCGGAAATAAGCAAATGTGTTAGCTGACAGTGTATATAACGGTCTCTCATAGATGGTCTAGCAGGGTGAGTAGGAGATGTGTATGGGGACTTCAAAGCATTCCACAGTCTAGCAGGATGTTTGTGGGGAGGGGAGGGGGGAAGGGTGATAAGCAGTGAAATACAACTTATGGTTTATAGTGGGCTAGAAAACCCAGATCCTTATTAAGTCCTGTCCGTTGGGTGTCAAAATATTCAATCATTCTGATTTCAAAGGTTTTTTACGTTCCTGTATTATTTTAAAGTTACCTTTCAGTATTCTCACTGTGAAATCACTGGTACGGTGTCCCCTCCCCTCCCCACAAACATCCTGCTAGACTATGGAATGCTTTGAAGTCCCCATGCACATCTCCTACCCACCCTACTAGACCATCTATGAGGGACTGATATATACATTGTCAGGTAAACACATTTGCTTATTTCTGATCTGATGAAGAAGGGCAACCTCCGAAAGCTAATCAAGAAATGTATTAAGTTATGTCCAATAAAAAAGGTATCATCTTATTTTCTTTTCTGTGTTTTAATTTTGTTTGATTTCTATTGATTACCTTTAAGAGTGGACTAACACGGCTAACACACCTCTTTACTGATAAAAGGAGCAACACTGAAAGATCAAGCACCAGGAATACTTACTACAACACCGTTCTTGGTGATGGTCTCACGGTACGTAAAGTTGCAGACTGCCCAGGCAAGATAGTATGTGGACATAAGAGGAGTCTGGGAAAAATGATCAGTCACCCATCCATCCTCTTCAAAAACAGAGGTCTCCAGTGGCATGTTGGACAGCGATATATAAGCGGCTTGATGTCGGATGCTGATTTTGAAAGTGGCCTTGTAAATGGGCTCATCAAAGCAAGGAAAAGCTTTCCTGGCGTGAGTGGGAGAAAACTGTGTCACTCCGAGGTACCTGAAAGAAAAGAAGTGAAACATTAACAGCGGCAACAGTGACAGAACGTAAGGACGTCTTGGACAAATACAGAGGCCCTGAAGCTCAGAAGCCATTAGCGCTGGACTAGCGCCCATGCACGCTGATACGCCATGTTTAAAGGCCCCCACCACGGGGAATAGTGAGCATGCTGAGGGATAGCACAACAAGAATGCAAAAATGCCTGCTGATGAGCTAATTCCCTATTCCTCCCCAATGCTCAGCGGACAGCATGTCAAACAAGGGTGCTCGCCTGCGGTGAACCCTATGCCAGCTCAGAGTTGGCGTTAGGGTTGTGCCAAGCCATGGGGAGGAATAGGGAGACCAGTCTTGCAAGATTCTTTTTTGTTCTGGGATGTAGGCTCCAAACTGAGGTCCAAGGTGAAACAATAGAACTATGTCTCGAGTTACCCCAGCCTGCCTGAAGAGTGGAGGAGGATGGAAGGAGACCCCTGCAGACCTGTTACTGAAGCCTTGCTGCCATCACATGGGAAAGGAAGCAGAGCAGTGCAGAAAAACTTGGTAGTGACACCGATCCTGGAAGCAGTTTTTTCTAATTGCGCTGTTGGCACCGCGTCCTCTCCTCCCCTAGCAGTAATCTCACAGTATAAAGCAAGGGTATTTAAACCTGTCCTGAAGGTCCACAGACCAGTCGAGTTTTCAGAATATCCCCAATGATTACGTATGAAACATATTTACACGCCTGTCACCTGCATTATATGCAAATCTCTCTCATGCATATTCATTGATTGAGTTAAGTTAAAAGTAAATACTAATTTGATTTGGGTATTTTTATGTGAGAATTTGAATAAAGATTAAAGTAAAAAAAAATAGAAATGAAATTGAATGCAGTTATTTGGTAGGAAGTATAGTAGATCTGCAAGAAATTAACGAGAGCTCATTTTGATATAGTTATGCATATTCATTAGGGATATCCTGAAAATCCAACTGGCCTGAGGACCTCTTTGAGTATCCCTGGTATAAAGAAACATGACCCCTAGGGTTGTACTTCTAATGAGAGTATCTAAGGGGTGTTTCCAGTGGAGGTAATTTCACTTGAAGGTACTTCTGTTCGGGGTACATCTGACTTGGGGAGGCTTGAGGGAGAGTCATAGAGAAGGGGATTCAGCTATGGGGGGTACTCAGATGGGCAGTCAGCGATGGTGGCAGTCTAATTTAGGCATGGCCAGCCCCCTTTAAAAACAAATGACCCAGGAGCATCGGGCCACAGCTTGGCAGCCGGTGCTCCCAGGCCGATGGAAAATGCTGCTTGAGAGGTGACTCACAAGCATTTGTTATTCATTCACCACGGGAGTCACTCACCTGTGAAACTGAGATACTGCAGTGACTCTTGCTGCTCCCCAGTATCTCTCCACACTCGTCCTTCCCTACACCCCTTCCCGTGCACTCCGCTCCATGGATAAATCCTTCTTATCTGTTCCCTTCTCCACTACTGCCAACTCCAGACTTCGCGCCTTCTGTCTCGCTGCACCCTACGCCTGGAATAAACTTCCTGAGCCCCTACGTCTTGCCCCATCCTTGGCCACCTTTAAATCTAGACTGAAAACCCACCTCTTTAACATTGCTTTTGACTCGTAACCACTTGTAACCACTCGCCTCCACCTACCCTCCTCTCCTCCTTCCCGTACACATTAATTGATTTGATTACTTTATTTTTTGTCTATTAGATTGTAAGCTCTTTGAGCAGGGACTGTCTTTCTTCTATGTGCAGCACTGCATACGCCTTGTAGCGCTATAGAAATGCTAAATAGTACTAGTAGTAGTAGTAGTAAATCAAAGTTCGGTAAAAGCCCGCCTTTTACCACACCTTGATTAACTTCCCTCTTAGTTCAATGAAGAAAAAGTATCCACCACAATTTGTTTGGTCGAACTTATTTCTTCTTATTAAAAACCTGACACTGAAAGGCACTTGATGCCTCTGTAAAATCCAAGGTATCGTTTTATATAGATCAAATAGATATATTTAATATAGATACAGTTCATGAAGAAATACAGCGGAAGAGTCTACAGCTGAAATTCTATCACCATAATATTCACGGTTGGCGCACGTGTAGATCCCAGGTAGATTAAATTCCTATTACACATAATGTGAGCAGAGTGCTACACCAGAAGCTGCTTTCCAGTTGCGGTTAATAATGATTAATGCTCCCCTCCTGCACTACAGAGTACTTCGTGTTCTGCCAACGCAGTTTCATTCAGCTGTGTGACGTGTGAAAATAATGCTAAGTAATACCAGATCTGTAGTACAAAACAAACCAGCACCCTCGTTCGATGCCCCACCTCCCCACCATCACCACCACCACAGTTGCACTGTGAGTCTCAGAGGCTGTTGACCTCTTCGACCGCCCTTTGACATATACTCAGAAGACTCTCAAGGGCTATTACTTCCCCCCAGTTGATTATCTGTATATTAATTGCACAGAGTCTGCAAGTCATCCCGCATTCCATTAGGGTTGTAAAGCCAGCTTCTCTTCGGAGGTACTGTGTTCCCCCATGGGTCTGTAGTGCCACAAACGCCTATTCCATCCTGTTCTGAAAGCAATTTAAGCTCTCGGAAATAGAAAACGGTCCCATTTGTCTCAGACTCTGCCTAAAACTTTCACGACAGAAGCAGTGTCACAACACAGGGAAAACAGGCTAGAAATGTAAATATATTAAACAGAGTCTAAAAAGAAATTGACCTTTATTTCACCAAACATATTTCAACCTAGAAAGAGCAGCTATCTGCTGCTCAGTGATTAATGCTGCCCCAGAAAATGTACATTTTCTTTCCAAACGAAGGGCAAGTTTTTTTGTTTTATAGTCAAGCATGCTATGAAGCCATGAATTATCCTTTTCCCTTTGGAAAAAGCATATCGGGGTGTAGGAAGGAACAAACAAAAAAGGGGGAGAGTAAACCAATATAGTTCCAGCGCAAGGATATTTATTAATAGTTCATCAACTATAAACAGCAAAGTAAAAAGCGGCTCGACACAGTCCTGCGTTTCGGTGCCACCTGCACCTGCTTCAGGAGTCAAAATACCTCAGCCAAAGTTGACAACACAAGCTTGAAAAATCAAACCATCCAATAGTGAAAATGCATCAACGTGAATTGTATACAATAAAACGATGCATACGTAGGTAAGAAGTAGGGGGAAGGAGGGGTGAAAATATAAAAGTTATGTTGGGGTACTGAGAGCTTTATACTGGTTCAATTACTTGATTGTATATGTGTTATATATGGAATTGACGAAGTGTCATCTGGTGTACCTTCAATAAAAATTGTTGAAACTAAAACGATGCATACAACATGTACACTCATCAGGAAAAACTATGGTTCTCAAAAGACTAACAGTGTAGGAAGGATCAGCCAGAAATTGTTCATTTATTGTCATTTCCAGGAATGCTCATTTTATTCATTTTCATTTGCCTATGTTTTTCATCATGGGAACAACGTTTTTGAGTGTGTGTACTCTTTCTGAAAGAGTATGTGCTATGCACGCATGTGCAGCAGTTCATGCATGTGTGAGATAGTTCACACAAGCCCAATGGGCACCCTCTTTGCAAATAGTGCGCACTCTCTCGAAAGTGCATACTATTACTGGCGAATTATTTTCGTGTTTCTTCTGCTCGTTTTCATATGATAATGACATTCAGTGATGTAGGATAGGTCATTGACGTCGCTCATATTGTTGCAAATGAATGCCCATCCCTTATTGAGTGTTGATAAAATTGAATGACAACATTCAATCCCTTGCTAATCACGTGACCAACTTTAAACCGACTCAGTATCTAGTGTGGATGTTTTGTCCCATATGGTTAATCAAAGCTGGAAGATAGGATTTCAGTATGCCTTCAACCACCTGGAATAATAGCTCCTTACAACAAGGCATTTCCCCAAAGGATTTATGACCTATCATTATCGGCCCTTTATTGTAGAAATTCGGGCCCAGCAAATTGTAACAACTATTAATCCACTCCAAATTTTCCTTTTCCGTGCAAGTTGATTGAGAAAACTGTGTTAACCAATTTTCTCAAATAGGAATATCAATTAGATCCTTTTTGATCTGGCTTCAGACAAGGACATAGAACAGAAATAATAATTGTGGCCCTGTCTGATGATGACTAACTTATGGAAATAGATAAGGGCCATAACAGTTTACTGAACCTCCTGGACAATAGCATGTAATACAATTGATCGTCATATTTTTCTTCAACACCTTGCTTCCATTGGTATAGGAGGAAGGGTCTGCAACTTGTCTGCATCTTTTCTTTCCAGTAGATGTCAACTGGTTTTCATAGGGTATCAACAATCTCAACTCGTTTTTTCAACCTCTAGCTTCTTCCCTTGGTTAAAATTATTCAGAAATTCTACATTAGATATTTTTTATATGCCAACGATCTCCAATTATATATTACATTGGGCCCTGATCGCTCAATTGCAATAAATAATTCTTCCAACTGTTTAATAGCCGTAAGCAATGGAGTGTAAACTAACATGCTCCATTTAAACATCAGCAAAACAGAAATTCTGTAAAATGGGAAAAAGGGAACACAAATACTAGAGTCCTTCACTTTATTTGCTCAGCCTAATTTAACAATGGGCAGTGCAGAAAGAAATTTGGAAGTTATTATGAATAGGCATCCATTTCTGGTTCCTCAGATCTCTGCAATCTCAGTTTTTGGCTTGTTCAAGTGATGAAGGCTCTAGTCCGTACAAGAATGGATCATGGCAATAGTCTTAATATTGGTCTTCGAAATGAATACCTGCATGGTTTCCAACTTGCACAGAATATGAGTACCCATATTAACCTAGGAGTTGTCTGTATGGTGTGTGTGTGTTGTATTACACAGCCTTCAGTGGTCTTATGTTTTGTCTTCAAATCACTAAGGGGCCCAAGGTGCTTCAATTTTGAGTTACTGCTCAGCTACCGTGTGGCCCTTGTGGTCATTTCATTTTTGACACACGTCATATATGCGCACTGGAAAATATTTTTCTTTTCTGGTGCGTGGGCGGTAATTGGCATTTTACGTATGTAGACCATTACCATCCGGTTACCACGCGAGACCTTACTGCTAGGTCAATGGCTGCCGGTAAGGTCTCAGACCCAAAATGGATGCCCAGCAATTTTTATTTTGCCGCACGTCCATTTTAGGTAAAAATAATAAAAGGGCATTTTTTTACAAGGTGCGCTGAAAAATAATTCTGCGCGTGCGCCCAAAACACGCGTCTACACTACTGCAGGCCATTTTTCAGTGCACCTTAGCAAAAGGGCCCCTAAGGGAGCTTTTTCACTAAAGAAGTTAGGGCTCTTCAGCTTGGAAAAGAGACGGCTGAGGGGGGGGGGGGGGACATGATCGAGGTCAACAAAATCCTGAGTAGTGTAGAACAGGTAGAAGTGAATCAATTTTCCACTCTTTCGAAAAGTACGAAGACTAGGGGACACTCAAAGAAATTACACGGAAATATATCCAAACAAATAGGAGGAAATATTTTTTCACTGAAAGAATAGTTAAGCTCTGGAACTCGCTGCCGGAAGATGTGGTAACAGCGGTTAGTGTATCTGGGTTTTAAAAAGGTTTGGACAAGTTCCTAAGGGAAAAGTCCAGTGTCTGATATTGAGACAGACACGGGGAAGCCACTGCTTGCCTTGGGATGTTGCTACTATTTCAGATTCCGGAATGTTGCTACTATTTGGGGTTCCGGAATCTTGCTATTATTTGGGATTCTGGAATGTTGCTACTTTTTGGGTTTCTACACGGAATGTTGCTACTATTTGAGATTCTATATGAAATGTTGCTATTCTTTGGGGTTCCAGAATGTTGCTACTATTCGGGTTTCTGCCAGGTACTTGTGACCTGGATTGACCACTGTTGGAAGAAGGATACTGGACTAGATGGACCATTGGTATGACCCAGTATGACTATTCTTATGTTCTTAAGTGTGGTAAAATCTGGGCTTAGAATGTTTTAATGTGGGACTTTCTAAAGTGCTAAGCCCAGATTTAACATGGTGCTTTTTAGGAATTTTTATTTCTTTTTATTATTATTATTATTAGAAGGTCATGCACTAATTTTCCCATTAGTATGTGAAACCTGCAAAAAATTAAAATGGGAACACTTTCTGCCTCGCTTACCCCCTAATTCTATAAAAGTCGCCAAAAATTGCGTATGCAATTTACTAGAATAACGAACCAATCAGTGCCAATAATTGGAATCAATTAACATGTATATGCGTAATTTAGGCACGTGATCCGCACCTAAACTTTACGGAAAAGGAGGCGTGGAAATGAGAGTGTCATGGGCATTTTGGAGCAGAGCATGGGCATGGATGCCAGGTACGTGTGCACATAAATGATTGTACTAGAGTAAGCAGGGTTGACATAAATATATTAAAAAGCGTCGCGGCAAGTAAAGTCCCTTGTGGAACCCCACATGGAAGACTGTACCGTCTCAGATTGAATATCTTGCCATACAAATGTATTGGTCCGGTTATTAAGATACGAACAAAACAAATCATAAACCATATCCGTGATTTCTATTTCTCGTTATCGAATGAGTAAAAGATTGTAAATTCTTTTCTATGTTCAGCATCCACGATGAATTGTAAGCCACATTGAGCCTGCAAAAAGGTGGGATAATGTGGGATACAAATGCTATAAATAATAATAATAATAATTGTGATCAATTAGATCAATGGCAGCTGTCAAGTCACGTGATACGAGAAGGACAGTTTTGTTCTGTGCCAGATGATGGGGGGTTTTTGTTGCAATGCCTATAAGTGCTGTCTCAGTACTTTGATGTCTTCTGAACCCTATTTGAGTTGGGTGCAACGAATTAGTCATAATACCGCCTACCCTATTACAACAAATGAAAACTATTCATTACATATTCTATTGCAAGTCTCAACTGGAGAGGTTCTCTCACCAGTGCCTCCTTGTGGCTAATTAGTAGAGCTGCCACCTCTGAATCAAACACAATGGACCAAGAGGTCCTTATCTGCTGACATCTCCTAATCCTACTCCATCACGGCCTCATCTATATGCACGCTGTTGGCAGAAATCCAGGCTTCTGTCATTGGATAAGCAGACTGAAGCAGAGAGAGTTAGGAGAAAAAAGTGTCATTAGAAAATCTTACTTTTAAGCAAAAATGCTTTTTTTCTCTCTCAAATTGTCTTCCTATTTAAAGCCTTTAATTGGCATAAAAGGTTTTCCGGAAAGTACATCTGTCTACTTCTCTTTCAGAGCAATTTAAGGAAGTCAAAATATATAGCTAATATTGTACAGCAAGAATTTCTGTCACTGTACAGTTGTGGTTGGCTTATTTGCAAATTTTAGAATATGTCAAACTCTTTCTTCTTGGGAAGCAGTAACAGTAGGTGGAATAGACAGATGTAGTAGACTGTGGAGTCCTAACAGTTGAAATTTTTTCCTGGAGAAAACTGGAGTCTTTGTAGACATTGACACCTTCCATAACGCCAACAAATAATGGCGTAACATTTAGAAAAAGAAGAGGCCCGTGGGGTCTCAAACTTGGTGGCAACCTCACTTTGAGGGTTGGGTCGTTTTCCTTTTCTCTCTTCAGCATGCCCAAACAAAAATCACAGCAGAGAGTTTATCCTCCCTGCTCTCAGCTGCTGGTTTCCTCGGGTCCAATGGACCAACCACCTGCCTCAGTTGGTGCAGCAAGCCTGGATAAGCCAACACCACTGATGGGTATCTACTCTCAGGATAGATAACTCTTTAAGCCCAGACATGCAGCAAACCTCTGGACGGCTGCATCTGGATGACGTGATTGTGACCAGTTCAGCTGGTCCACAGGAAATGAAAAGTGAGAAGGGGGCTGTGGGAGGTGAGGGGCCCTTGCACTAGCACAGCAGTTGTTGCAGAGCTGTAGGGAGTTGCCTTGTAGCTACGGACCCCTGGAGTGGATCTTAATGGAGTAGGGGGGTCTCTCTCTCCAGCCTTTGCGGACAGCACCACAGTTGTGGCCGGCGATAGAGTAGTTCGACCATTGATTTCTTCAAATGTTCTTCTCCTTGGATTCGATTTGGGAGGCGACCCAAACCTTGGGTAACCATTGTTTGTACTCAAGTAAATTTACTTGACAGTCGAAGGAACAGAAGATTGTTACGTTAGAGCAAGAAAGAGTTGTTTACAGAGGATTTGTCTCAATTAAGGGATAAAATTAGTGCTATTCAGAACCATCAGTCAATTATGACGAAGGACTTAACTGCTTTAAGGTTTAACACTAAAGTTTTGGAAAATACTGCTCGCTTTGCAAATTTGAGAGATTTGAATTTTCTCAAATATTCTCTTGTTGCTCCTAAATAGATGTTTACTAAGCATCTAATGGAAGTTTTGAAGATTGCTTAGCAAATTGTTACCAACTATTGCAAAGATTTATTACCTTCCGACTGTAAAGAGACAAATGGATAATGATGATTTGGAAGGTCAAAAATGGATACTTTGGATATTTCTGCATTATTGGGAAAATCAGATACCGACAATTTAGTTGCTGGGACTTCACTTGCAGAACAAGCCTTGGCAGTCAATCGGGACTGGTTACTCCTGCATTTTGGACACTGTGAGGTATCTCTTTTGAATTTTGCAATTAGGATGTTCCTGGACATCTCCAAGGAAGCTCAGTAGCAGGGGAAACAATTCCTGTTATCGGCCTGCAGTTTTACAAATGGGAGCAGTCTTCTATTTACACAAACAAAAAAAAGCAACACTGGGCCTTCAAGACTGAGACAACAGGAGTATTTTATTGACAATGGACCCGACACGGGCCGTGTTTCGGCGTGAAACAACGCCTGCCTCAGGGGTCTAACAACAGAACATATAAATAATCATAATAAATGATAAGACAATTAAAAAATGTAAATTTGGTAAAACAATATCAATAAAAAAATGTATGTAAAATATATAATGTAACATGGCACATATACAAACTTGAACATTAAATTCATATACAATTTTTATTGAGCTCTCGGAACACTTTTACAAACACCTCATAAGCATTCTTATCATTATTATCATTTTTATAACCACATATGGATATTTATTTTATTTATTTATTTGTAGCTTTTGTATCCCACATTTTCCCACCGATTTGCAGGCTCAATGTGGCTTACATCTGCTGTAATGGTGGTTGCCATTTCCGGGTAACAGAGTACAAAAGTCGTTGCATTAAGGTGCATACATACATGGTAAAGAAGAATGCTTTATGGTATAGCATATAAGTTCCTGAGTGATAGATAGGATTGTAATCGACTATAGATAGACCTTATTTGACATAAGGATTAAAGGGATAGTGCTTGATCATTATTAACGGAGAGGTTACTTATTCAAGTGGTAAAAAGTTTGATTATTCTAGTTCATGTGCAATCTTATTATTTCGTTTTGAGGATAGGTGTTATTGGTATGCCTTCTTGAGCAGTTCGGTTTTCAGTAGCCTTCGGAAGATAGTGAGGTCCTGCGTTGTTTTTATGGCCTTCGGTAGTCCAAAGGTAGGAGAAACTGGTTGCGTATGTGGTTTTACATTTTAGCCCTTTACAGTTGGGGTAGTGGAGATTGAGGAATGAGCGTGCTGATCTTTTTGCGTTCCTAGTAGGCAAGTCTATAAGGTCTGACATGTAGGCTGGGGCTTCCCCGTGAATGATTATCAAAGATGTTTGATATACATGTATCTGTTCATGTTTTCAATGTTATAGACAAATTTTATCATTTAAAATTATTTCAAAAATTCATTTTGGTTATATGGATCTCTATATGTATATATATATAATTTTAGTGATGCTTTCTTACTACATCCTCTATTACATTATATATTTTACATAAGTTTTTTTTAATGATATTATATTGTTGTACCAAATTTACATTTTTTTAATTGTCTTATCATTTATTATGATTATTTATATGTTTTTATATATTCTGTTGTTAGACCCCTGAGGCAGGCGTTGTTTCACGCCGAAACACGGCTCGTGTCGGGTCCATCAAACATATAAACGGCGAGTGACCGTACTCACTCGCAAATGTGCAGTAGAGACCTTCTCTGCCCCGCCCCCGCGTCAATACGTGATGACGGGGGGCGGAACACAGAGGGTCTGTACTGCACATTTCTGAGGGAGGGACACCGCCGTCTAACGCTCCCCCCACCCGAGTCACCGCCGCCACCCACCTTCTACCCGGTCAGGCCCTCGCTCCACTATTGAAACAGCGAGGGTCCGGGAATGCAGCACTGAGCTCTGCTGAGCTGCCGACATCGCCCTTCCTTCTTCTTCTCTGCCTCTGTCCCGCCCTCGACGACGTTACATCACACGAGGGCGGGACAGGCAGAGAAGAAGAACGAAGGCCGACATCGGCAGCTCAGCAGAGCTCAGTGCTGCGTTCCCGGACCCTCGCTGTTTCAATAGCGGAGCGAGGGCCCGGCCGGGTGGAAGGTGGGTGGTGACGGCTCGGGGGGGAGGCAGCGGCAAACTCGGTGGCGGGGGAGGGCCCTTCAACCCCCCCCTTCCTATAATAGCCCGTTTTTACGGGCTCAAAGGCTAGTTGTCAATAAAATACTCCTGTTGTCTCAGTCTTGAAGGCCCAGTGTTGCTTTTTTTGTTGTTTGTATACTTTCTATGTATGCTGTATACCCTCTCTGTTTGGCTAGCAGTCTTCTATTTGAAATTTCCCTGTAAATGTATAATCAAATATAAAGATAGGAAGTATTTTTTCCTCATCTTTCTAACTTGTCTGCATTTGTTGCTACAAATAGAATGGTTGATTTACCGTTGTAATAAATGCAATATTAATTAGATGACTGAGGTACAGTTGCCTGCAGAGGTGACAAGAGAAGCCCTTCCTCCCTTCCCTAGATTTCTTTCTATAGTTATTTCCATCCCTATCTTTTTGTTATATTATAACCCCCCCCCCCCCCCCACCTTCCCACCTTAAAATTGTTTGTGAGTGGCGACCCTAAGCTGGAGAGGGAGGGGAGAATAGAGGTAGATGGATATATCAAAAGTATTTTGATAAACCTCTGGATTTATTTGTCGTTGTTCTCATTTATGGAAAAGATACCTGTCAAATACTCTTTCCTTTAATAGTTTTGCCAATAAATGTCCTTTTGCAGAAGTACGATACTTCTTAGACTCCTGTTGCTCATCTGATTATTTTAGAGCCGAAAAGGAGTTTTCATTTTGCAGTTTTCATTTTGCAGTCCAGTTCTTAATGATGGATTGATAAATTGGGATGTGCGAACGTGAGTTTGGAAAACACAGTGCTATTAGCTGTGTTTCACTTTAGTACCTTTCTGAAAGTTATAAATTAGGCTAGAATTGGCAGCTTCTGTCTGTAATTAGCAGCTTTAATGAGATGATATACAGGTAACATTACAGTCACCTCCAGGGAACTGGGAATATATTCTAGTGAGTGTGTTTCAATCTCGGTGTCTCAAGAAAATAAAAGCATAAAGCATGAGGAACCCTGGAAGAGGTTTCAGATGCCCAATTCAGTAAGAATTACACTTCTCCCAATGCCCGTGTTATATTTCTGATCTACTCAATGCTGCTGTATGGGATATGGACCATAACTGGTGATTCGTTCATACTCAATGCTGCTCTGTGGGATATTGACCTTCAGTGGTGACTCGTTTCATACTCAGTGCTGCTCTGTGGGATATTGACCCTCAGTGGTGACTCGTTTCATACTCATTGCTGCTCTGTGGGATATTGACCCTCTATGGTGACTCGTTTCATACGCAATGCTGCTCTGTGGGATATTGACCCTCTGTGGTGACACGTTTCATACTCATTACTGTTCCATGGGATATTGACCCTCAGTGGTGACTCGTTTCATATGCAATGCTGCTCTGTGGGATATTGACCCTCTGTGGTGACTCGTTTCATACTCAATGCTGCTCTGTGGGATATTGACCCTCAGTGGTGACTCGTTTCATACTCATTGCTGTTCTATGGGATATTGACCATCGGTGGTGACTCATTTCATACTCAATGCTGCTCTGTGGGATATTGACCCTCAGTGGTGACTCGTTTCATACTCAATGCTGCTCTATGGCAGTAGCGTACCAAGGGAGGGGGCGGTGGGGGCGGTCCGCCCCGGGTGCACGCCGCTGGGGGGCGGTGAAATGTGCCAGTCAGCTTCCTTCGTTTCCATGCTCCCTCTGCCCTGGAACAGGAAGTAACCTGTTCCGGGGCAGAGGGCGCATGGAAACGAAGGAAGCTGACCGGCGCGCGGCACTCCCCCAGCGGCGTGCACCCGGGGGGGGGGTTATTTCTCCAGGGTGGGGGGTGTTCTTTCACCAGGGGGGGGTCGCGCTGCACCGGGGGAGGCGCTGCACCTGGGGGGCGGGGCGCATCGGCGATCCGCCCCGGGTGTCAGCCCCCCTAGGAACGCTACTGCTCTATGGGATATTGACCCTCAGTGGTGACTCGTTTCATATAAGTACCCTTACTTCTGCTCATGACTCACCTCATTCATCACTGGGTCTGCTACCTTTGCAGGACGTCAGACTCAGAAACAAAACGAAGGAAGAAGACCAGCTGGCAGGGGTTGGGGGTCCCCCGCCAGCAAAAGTAGCATACGGCGACGGCGGGTTGGTGGCGGGAGAGGGTGTTGAGAGGGTTGTTTGCAGGGGGGTCCAGGGCCAAATCCACAGGGGCCCAGGCCCCCGTGGCCAAATAGTAGCTACGCCACTGGCTTAAACAGTGAAGGAATTTATTTAGGTAATATTCTAGCCACTATTCCTTGATGACTACAAATGAAAATAAATACTTACCGTATTACAAAAATACTACGGGCCCTGTTTTTAGTGCACGCTAAAAATTAGCGCGCACTAATGCTAGAGGCATTCTTATAATCCTATGGGTGTCTCTAGCATTAGCGCATGTTAATTTTTAGCGCACACTAAAAATGCAAGCGCACCTTAATAAACAGGGGCCATAAAGGTTTAAACTGCAGCGGATTACTTTCACAGGGTCCAGTAAAGCAAAAAGTCACAATCTTTTCCATGTCAACCAGATGAAAGATTTTCCGTTACCAATGCAATAAATTGGGACAGTCCAAGATACGAACTGGCTCCCAAAGTCAATCATTTCTCCAGCGCAGTTGGTTAAACTAGATCAATCTGCACTTTGGGACCAGTACGTATCTGAGTACTTGGATATTTGCGTCCACAATGGAAGATCTTTCATCTGGGTGACACGGGAAGGATAGAGACTTTTGCTTTACTGGATCCTGTGAAAGCAATCCGCTGCAGTTTGAACTTTTAGGATTTTGTAATAAAGTGAGTATTTATTTTCATTTGTAGTAGTAATAGCGGCTAGGATATTACTTCGATAACTTCACTTCACTGGCTTCCTATCCGTTTCCGCATACAGTTCAAACTCCTCTTATTGACCTATAAGTGCATTCACTCTGCAGCTCCTCAGTACCTCTCCACTCTCATCTCTCCCTATGTTCCTCCCCGGGAACTCCGTTCACTGGGTAAATCTCTCTTATCTGCACCCTTCTCCTCCACTGCTAACTCCAGACTCCGTTCCTTTTATCTTGCTGCACCACATGCCTGGAATAAACTTCCTGCGCGGGTACGTCAAGCTCCATCTCTGGCCGTCTTCAAATCTAAGCTGAAAGCCCACCTTTTTGATGCTGCTTTTAACTCCTAACCCTTATTCACTTGTTCAGTACTCTTATTTTATCATCCTCACTTTAATATTCCCTTATCTCTTGTTTGTCCTGTTTGTTTGTCCTAATTAGACTGTAAGCTCTGTCGAGCAGGGACTGTCTCTTCATGTTCAAATGTGCAGCGCTTTAGAAATGATAAGAAATAGTAGTAGTAGTAACTTCCTTCACTGATTAAGCAACCAGAAAATTGGGGTTTATGGTTTAAGTGTTTTTCTTGTAATTTTGGAATAAAGACGTGTTGAATATATTTAAAGTGATTTACATTTCAGATGCATTTTCTTTAGGGATATCCCGAAAACTCAACTGGCTGGTGGTCCTCCAGGACAGGTTTGAAAACCACTGGATTATAGTATTTTTAAGCTACACCCAAAAGTGCAAGTCCTCCCCAGGCTCTGCGTATGTCCAGCTGCAAAGTATGTATTTACGCTTAATGTTTATTTAAAACTCAATATACCACTTTAAAAAAAAAGTCAAAATGGTTCACAAAAAATAATAATAATTAACCCAATAAAATCAAGAAAGGAACTCCATTAGCTGATAGGAAAGCAGACACTCATACACACCAATAAGCCAAGAGAAAGAAACATGAAACACTAGACACTGGCATTTTAAGCGTGCACCCACAGGGCCGGCTCGCCACAATCACACCATCAATGCCTTAAAAACAAGCTGAAAAAAATCAGACGCGTTAAGATTTAAATTTGCTCAAAGACAACTCTGCTCTAATATCAGATGCTAAATTGTTCCAAAGAGACGGGGCAGGAAAAAAAATGCAGACGATTTAGTTGATAAATAGGGGGAGATTCTATATATGACACCTGGAAAATCCACGCAGAAATCATTTTCACCTAAGTGTATTCTATAAAATTTAGGTGTGGTATATAGAACAAGCAGGGTCACCCCCAAGGCAAGAATCCACCCCCCCCCCCCCCGGGCCGAGATGCCACTCCCCACCCCATGCCAAGATGCCTCCCCCTCCCGGGCCAAAATGCTGCCCCCCCCCCCCAGCCCGTTTATGGCATTTACCTGATCACATTCCAAATCCGGCAGCGATTCCCATACGCGCTCTGTCTCCGGCACCTGCCTCTTCCCTTTACTGCGGCTGCCTGAGCCTCTGATGAAGCAGGAAGTTACATCAGAAAGGCAGCCGCAGTAAAAGGAAAAGCCGGGTGCCGGAGACGGAGCCCATATGGGAATCGCTGCCGCTGCCGGGTTTGGAATGTGATGAGGTAAAACGCCACGAAGGGAGAGATGCCGCTCCCCAAGATGCCGCTCCTGAACAGTGTGACCTGAGGCCCCCACCTCACGTGACCTAATGGTCTGGCCGCCCCTAAGAATACGCTTAGTTGATATCGCAGCGCCTGAAACTACATCCATCCATTTACACCAATGAAAATATGGCATAAATCCCTGCACGTATTTATTTTATTTATTTATTAGGATTTATTTACTGCCTTTTTGAAGGAATTCACTCAAGGCGGTGTACAGCAAGAGTAGATCAAACATGAGCAGGAGGCAATTAGAGCAGTAAAAATATTCGAACAACAATACAAAGTATAACATGGTATACTAGATTTAGGCAGACTGGGCCATATTCTATAACAATGCGTGTAAATTTGGGAACGCCCACGAAACGCCCATTTCCCCGCTCTTAACCATGCCCATTTTTTCCTGCATGCATTAGAATTTAGGCCGAGTGAGTTACAGCCTACGCTTAGTGAGTTATATGCGTAAGTTCTAATTATTGCCAATTAGGGCTCATTATTGCTTAAGTGCCATTAACAATGCTGATTGGCTTGTTAAGCCAATTGAGTGACAGACATGGTTATGGAATGAGCTTAGATTTAGCTGAGGAAAACTAGGAGCGATATATAGAATCAGACAGATAGTAAGCAAACTTAGGAGAGCTCGCAACTAAACAATAGGAATCTAAGGAGCGGAGAGTACGGATAGGGGAACAGGGAATCATAAGTGAACCTGAATATAATACCTTATGAATAAGGAACAGTATTTTAAACCAAATACGGGACTTTGTTGGAAACTGTGCCAGATGTGTGCGTTTTTACAGAATAGGAATTTGGCGTGAACATATGTTTTGCTTGCATCTGTGTATACATGCTAGCAGGGCTTTTTTTGAGGGGGTACTTGGGGGTACTGAGTACCGGCACCTTTTCCATTGTCTGTTAAAATTGACCCATGGACCCCAAGTTTTTATGAAAGAGCTCAGGCCCTACACACCGATTCTGCCTTGTCATAGATTCTGTGACTGGTTGCAGGGGTCCTGGCTATTGTGGGGTGGGTCACTCAGTGATCACCCCCCCCCCCCCCCCCCCCCCCCGAAGGGTGGCCTGGCATTTTAGTACCGGTACCTTTTTTGCTAGAAAAAATGCACTGCATGCTAGTTTTCTAAACCTTTACATGCATATCCTCTAATTTTGTACACAATTTGACGCCAGATTCTATATAAGGCGCCTTGAAAATCCGCGTGGAAAAAATTTACGCCTAAGCATATTCCCTACAGTATGCCTAAATTTTATAGAATAGACGTAAATTTCAACACAGTATATAGAATACACTAAGCAGTTCACCACGCAACTAAATCCCGAATGCCTAAATTAGGCGCAGATCAGGTGTATTCTATAATAACGCGCATAGATTTTAGAAATTGCCCACACCCTGCCCATGGCCACGCCCCCTTTTCAACTATGCAACTTTGAATTTAGGCACAACACATTATAGAATACACTTAGCAAGTTGTGCATGTAAATCGCAATTAATGCCAATTAGTGCTGATAATTGGGTGTTAACATCCAATTAACAGCACTGATTAGCCAGTTAACTAATTAAGTTATGTGCATTATTATAGAATACGCTTTGGTTTCCATGCAGATTTTCAGGCATATATAGAATCCGCGGGTTAACGCTCAAAGTGCAAGTGATAGAATAGTGCCAATTACGCAGGTAGCTTCACTACTACTACTACTTAACATTTCTAAAGCGCTACTAGGGTTATGCAGCACTGTACAGTTTAACAAAGAAGGACAGTCCCTGCTGAAAGGAGCTTACAATCTAATGGACAAAATGTGCAGACAATCAAATTGGGGCAGTCTAGATTTCCTGAATAGAGGTTAAATGTTCAGTGTTAAATTAACTGTTAATTGACATTAACAACCAAAAATAGGCTAGACTTGGTGTTGTCACTAATTGTCATTAATTTGCAATTATGGCACATAACTGCTCTTCGTCAGTATTCTAAAAATTAAGCGTTTTTTTTTTTTTTTTTTACCAAGCTGTGGTAAAAAAAAGGCCCTGCCGTAGTGGCGATGGCTGTTTTTGCCACGTGCCAGGGCCCTTTTTACTGCAGCAGGTAAAAAAAAGGTCGAAATTTGACATGGCAATGCAGTAAAATTGTATTTACCACATGGCCACGCAAGGGAGAAGTGCAATCCGCCACCCATTGGTAAGGGCTACAGTGGCAACTTGTCCGCTAACCTGTGCAGCGCTGCCCGATTACCGCCGGGTTAATGCCGCACTAATAACTACAGAAAAAAATCCAGTAGCAACAGAAATGGCATGTGCTCGAGGCGGAACTACCAGCAGCAGACACGTTGGGCTGGCGGTAGTTCTGAGTTGCCACACGGCAACTCTTTCGTAAAAGATAGAGTGGAATTAGAGAAGGTACGGAGAAAGGCGATGAAAATTATAAAGGGGATGGGATGATTTCCCTATGAGGAAAGGCTAAAGCGGCTAGGGCTCTTCAACTTGGAGAAAAGCTGAGGGGAGATATGATAGAGATCTATAAAATAATGAGCGGAATGCAAAGGGTAGACGTGAATCGCTTGTTTAATCTTTCCAAAAATACTAGGACTAGGGGGCACGAGATGAAGCTACAAAGTAGTAAATTTAAAACAAATCGGAGAAAATTTTTTTCACTCAATGTGTAATTAAACTCTGGAATTCGTCAACAGAAAATGTGGTAAAGGCAGTTGGCTTAGCGGGGTTTAAAAAAGATTTGGACGGCTTCCTAAAGGAAAAATCCATAGACCATTATTAAAATGGGCTTGGGGAAAATCCACTGCTTATTTCTGGGATAAGCAGTATAAAATGTATTGTACTGTTCTGGGATTTTGTCAGATACTTGTGACCTGGATTGGCCACTGTTGGAAACAGGATGCTGGGCTTGATGGATCTTCGGTCTGTCCCACTATATCATTATTTATGTACTTATAAAAGGTCCCCTGAGTGCAAAGAATTCATAGCGCACAACTACAAGAGGGTGTACCTAGCACTTCTGCACATACAGAGCCGGTGGTTGGGAGGCGGGGCTGATGGTTGGGAGGCGGGGATAGTACTGGGCAGACTGAAAATGACAGATACAAATCAAGGTAAGGTATACACAAAAATTATCACATATGAGTTTATCTTGTTGGGCAGACTGGATGGACCGTGCAGGTCTTTTACTGCCGTCATCTACTATCACGTTACATACTATCAGTTACACGCCACTTAGGCACAAGCATTTACACCAGCAACTGAGCTGGCAAAAGTACTCACGAAAAGGCACATAACAGCAGACTTACGCAAAAATATTTTATAAACAGCAATTCCATATATAATTGCTAATATAGGATTTGTGCTTAGTGCACGTCATCCTGGCGTTTAACTTTAGGTGACCCGTAGAAAATTACCCCCCCCCCCCCCAGAATGCACACAAATAAATCTTAGCACCCATTATATAGAATTACCTCCTTTTAAATGCACTATTTCACTGGCATTGATCTGCAAGGGCTTTTCATCAGGGTGCAGCACCTTATCACAATTCTGCTGACATAAGAACATAAGCATCGCTGTACTGGGACAGACCGAAGGTCCATCAAGTCCAATATCCTGTTCCAACAGTGGCCAGTCCAGGTCACAAGTACCTGGCAAGATCCCAGAACAGTAAAACAGATCTTATGCTGCTTATCCAAGAATATGCAGTGGACTTTCCGATCTTAATAATGGATCATGGACTTTTCTTCTAGGAAATTTTAGCCAAACCATTTTTAAACCCTGCTAAGCTAACTGCTTTTACCACATTCTCATTACTCCATTGAGTGAAGAAATATTTTCTCCAATTCATTTTAGATGTACTACTTAATAGCTTCTTTGTATGCCCCCTAGTCCTAGTATTTTTGGAAAGATGCTTACCTAAGCATTTTCCCATAGATGCAAATTCAGGAGAAGTCCACTGATCTAAACATTAAAGAGCTATTTCTGCATTGATATGCTGGAGGTTCGGGGAGGAAAGGATAAACAAGTACCTCTCCTAAAGCAACCTCTGCTTATCAAAAGAGAATTTCCAGAGCCAGCAATGAGTACATGCACCACCGGAATGCCACGTGCAAAAAAGGGGACACGGTATACAGAGAAGAAAGACGGGAGAAGATGGAGAACGGCTGCTTTCATAAATGAAACATATATTTGCATGATTTTGAAATTCCATAGACGATGCAACTCACTACAGATCATTAAGGGAAAGTCTGAAAAATATGGCAGAGCTGCAGTTACTCCTGTCACTCAGCATTAGTGGAACAAAAAATTCAGAGGTGCCATGTCTACATAATTTTTGACAAGTAGGGTTACAAAAAATGCCATTTTACTTTCAGTTTTGATGGCAAGTCACACAAATTAAATCCTAACTCTGACTGAGAACCCACCGTCATCCTGTTTCAAATCCAAGGTAACCATGGCAACAAAGACATGAGTTTAATACGTGCAATGTTGACACAATTGAGACGCTTTCATTTAATTTTTTTTTTAGTACTTGTACTGTCATTTGTCACTTCCTTCGGTCTCCCAGTCCCAACACAAACTTTTTGCTCACTTGAGAACAGCAGAAGAAATGATGAGAGACCCTATGGGGAGGTAGAGAAAATCATTGGGGGGGGGCCAGTTTCAGTTGTCCAGAGCTTAAATAGAAAAAGTAACCCCTACAACTGCTGAAAACAGAAAAACTCCCCGAGCAGGAAAAGGAAATTCTCCTTTCATCAACCCCTTGACTTTCAACCACTTGTCCTTGGTGGGGAACTGAGAGGCTCTTTCCATCTGTTGAATACAACGTCTATAGCTAAACACACTCTTGCAAGATGTCAGATCCATTGACTAGATCGACAGTGGAGGAGTGGCCTAGTGGTTAGAGCACCGTTGAACTCCAGAGGTGGCCAGTTCAAATCCCACCACTGCTCCTTGTGATCTTGGGCAAGTCACTTAACCCTCAATTGCCTCAGGTACAAACTTAGATTGTGAGCCCTCCTGGGACAGAGAAATATCCAGAGTACCTGAATGTAACTCACCTTGAGCTACTACTGAAAAAGGTGTGAGCAAAATCTAAATAAAGAGATCTTGTGTTTTAAAATGCTATTCATTAATTAATTAAACCTACTCCAGGGTTTGTAATCTAGCCGATACTGAGTGGACAAAAGCATTCTTGTAACAAGTTTGATTGGTAGGTGTATTTTGCCTTCTGGAGTGCTACAAGTTGATGTTTTCCTTCAAAACCAGGATGTGTCATGGTAACATAGTAGATGATGGCAAGAAAAGACCACACGCCCAACCACTTTGCCCAGTTACTCCTGTCCGCACTGCCAAGGAAATATCCCAGCTGCCAGCCCTAGAAGCTCGAGGGATATTAATTTAAAACTAGGGCTTCTCAAACTTGTATCCAATATGACCTATTTTAACAACTAAAAATTCATGTGTCCCCAGGGGATGAGGAAAACAAAATAGGTGGTCTTCCCTTCCCAGGCAGCACTGGAGAACGGCAGCTATCAGTACGGGACCCTCCTGTCAGACCCCAATATTCTGCATGGCTTTTTAAAAATAATCTAACAGGAATCCTATGCAGAAGGAGGTGATTCTTTAATGATTTAGTAGACTGGCTAATTTCTTATTAATATATCCCCTTTCTGTTCTTAAGACAATTCCCTCTTTTTCCCTTCGAGGAACTATTTTTCTAGAGGAAGGTACAGAGTTTTAAAAAAAACTTCCAGAGGGATAACCCTGTGAGTCTGAAGTAGTAAAATGATGCCAAGGCTACTGGGAATCAGCCTCTCTGTCAGTTTTATAACCAGCCTTGTATCCTGCACTCAAGAGAACATGTTATGCTTTAAACGTCTTTTTGCTTGCATACTATAAAGTCCAATGTATTTCTCCCAAGTTTTTTTCATCCAGTGGGAGAAAATGATTTCAAAAGTCTGTTTATTCCCCACCAAAAAGAAGCAAAATTACACATTGTCTTTGCAGGGGCTTAAATCACAAAACTTTGGTTGGGGAGGGGTCCCCCACCGGTACAAATTGAGTACTTCCTTTATTGGTGAGATCAAGTCACCACAGGCATGTTTTGAGAAATTCCCCTTCCACTTGGAAAACTCAATAAAGCCACAGCAATAACTTTCCTGGAGTGGGCTTCAGGGACTCGTGTGATTTATTGGCCAACAACACACACCAAAATCTACCGTGTTTCTTCATGCAGATTCCACCCATTAATCCAAATAGATGATGGATTTTCACTTTAGGGTGTGGACAGTCTAAACTCCATTGATCATGTCCCAAATTGCCCTATGTCAGACCAAGCACTGGCATTTATTACATAACATAACATAGTAGATGACGGCAGAAAAAGACCTGCACGGTCCATCTAGTCTGCCCAACAAGATAAACTCATATGTGCTACTTCTTGGTATATACCTTACCTTACCTGTGGCATCCATGGGGAACCTCTCCATTAGTTCATGTGCTGTCTTACCCCCCCCCCCCTCCCCCTACATAGCTAATAAATATTTCCACTGAATTATTTTTTTGCCATTGACAGAGAACTGGCGAAACTGCTTTGGAACATCTCATTACTACTAACATAAACCATAACTCTCTCCCCCCCCCCCCCCTCACATCTCTCCCTCTTATCCTTCTCTATACAATTGTGTTATCTCCCTGATACTTTGTACCCATACATTGTGTTAACTCTGTTATACTTTGCACACATACATTGTAAGCCCCACTGAACCTGCTACCGAGCGGGAAAGAGCGGGTATAAATGCTATAAATAAATTAATTACAAAAATGGAGTAAAATCAAATTAAGACAAATCAGAAGGGGGGGAAAAATCATTCCGATTTCTTAATGCATCTTTCAGAAAGGGTGTTTGTTAAACCCTTCCTATGGGGAAAATCCTCTTTATCAAAGTTTCTTTTTTTTATATACAGCTTCTCTCTTTTCACATAGGCAGCAACAGGGAGATTTGTTTTCAGCTTTTGGTGTCTGTTGTGATGTATCTGGGTGTTGTCACTTTAAGGAAAGCCAGCTTGGGATGCTCCCCACCAAGGGCATATCCTTAACATTTCTATTTGTGTGTCTCTCTAGCAGGGAAACCACGATGATTTGCCCAAATCTCCCTGGACCAGAGAAAGTCAACCTACCTTTCCCGTACGATAATTTATTCTCCTACTCGGGGATTTCAATTGCCATTCGAGTTCGCAGCTTCCCACACAAGAGTGGTTTGCGGAATAAAGTTAGTTAACCCTTTTGGGTTAACTATTACAATACATAAAATTATTTGGACGACTCGGGCAGTTGTTAAAAGTTGAAGCACCTATTCACCTCTGATTTCAATTTTAGATTGGAGGTGCATTATAGCTTTTCTAGTCGCTGCGAGTTTTTAATTCAGCGAGGTTTTTTTTGGGGGGGGGGGTGGGGGGTTATGTTGGTATCTACTACTACTACTGCATTTCTATAGCGCTACTAGACGTACGCAGCGCTGTACACTTGAACTTGAAGAGACAGTCCCTGCTGGACAGAGCTTACAATCTAATTAGGCCAGACAAACAGGACAAACAAGAGGTAAGGGAATATTAAAGTGAGGATGATAAAATAAGGGTTCTGAACAAGTGAATAAGGGTTAGGAGTTAAAAGCAGCATCAAAAAGGTGGGCTTTTAGCTTAGATTACCGCCTCGATAGGGCTCAAATGCAAAATTCAGCAGAAGCAAAGAGAACGGGGGGGGGGGGGGCGACAAAAAAAACAAACAAACGTATAACTTCAACAAACAAATGTAAACTGAAATCAAAAACCTGGGACCGAAGCCAGGCGTGGAGAACTTTTTGGGACACCAGCGTTGCTGATGGGGCGAGTGAGTCTGGCTTGAGGCTACCAAACCTTTCCACCTGCAGCTCTCGTTCCCTGACTCCCCTCACTCTCTCTCTCTCTCACGTTTCCCAGCTGCTGCCAAGATGAGATTAGACGATTATTATCTCCCCTCTCCAACATATGTTTCCACTCCTGCCGCTCTGTAACCAGACTTTAATATGGCACTTCCAACAATTTATAGACTAAAAACAGATTGAAGGGGATGGGGGGGGGGGGGGAGTTTAGCAGCCAAGAGTTTTATCCAGCGGGGGATTTTTTTTTTATAGCAATAGCTGTCTCTTGGTGTGGGGTTAACAGGAGGTGGATGGGCCAGTTGTACTTTCCCTGCCCGGGGTTTTCACATCTGGATTGGTCTCGCTTGACTTTAACCCTTTATAATCTGGACAGATCGATTGCCAGCCAAGGGGGGCTCCCGTGTGACCGAGCTGGTCCTTAGGGACAGGGCTAGTGAAACGGGCCACCTGTTTTGTTTTCTCCCCTGACTACTGCTCGCACTTTTAACCCTTTGGCCTCCAAGCTCATCCCAGTACCTTCTCTCGCCGTGGCTCTGGTAGCTGCTGCGGAAGAAGCCCAGAAACTGGTCCTCGATGCGGGCGCTGTACACAATCTTGACGTTGTAGCTCTTTCGGGCCTCCAGGCTCCGGTTCAGGACCAAGACCAGCACCTGGCTGGGCGCGTAGGCGAAGAAGCGGGCCACGGCCACGGCTCCGGCCGCCCGGTCCTCGGCCACCCGCACCCCCTGCACGGCCAGGCGGTCGGCGTGCAGCACGATGTGGCGAGTGGCATTGCGGACCTCCACCTGCACGTTCAGCTCGCCACCGAAGCTGAAGTTGCCCAGGAAGGCGGTGACCAGCAGGTTGTAGTGCAGGGGCTTCAGGTGGGGGGGCAACCGGAGCTGGGTCCAGGGCTCGGGGCTGCGCTCCTGCTGCTCGCCTCCTCCGATCGCCCCGCTCTGCTCGTCCCGGTCCAAGTCCCGGGGCCGGTTCTGGTTGAAGCGGGCCGCCTCCGAGGCGTTGCCCGCCGGCCCCTCTTCGGGGTCCCGGCCCCCCGCGCACTCCTCGAAGCGGACGCTAAGCAGCACGGCCACGATGGTGACCACGATGAGAGCCAGCAGGGCCAGGGCGAAGGCCAGGAGCAGCTTGCTGTGCACCGCTGCCACGTGGCCCCGGCCGCCGCAGGCTCGGACCCCCTCCTCGCCGGTCCGCAGGCTCTCCTCCACCATCACGGACTGGCTCGCCTCGGGCTTAAGGTCCGGAGCCATGGCAGGAGGGCGCCGGCCGGGGCGGGGGACATGACCGTAGGGCACCCCTCATGCTGGGGGGAAGGAGAAATCCCCCACCCCCCCAAAAAAAGTAGATCTCAATATCCGACAGCAGCTGCGGGCACCCCAACTTCTCCTCCAAAATCCGTCGGTAAACTCCGATCGCTCCCTGCACGGAGCCGGACGGGGTGTGGGGGAGGCTCCTTCCTCGGCTCCCTCCGGTCTCAGCGCTCAGCCCCGCCGCCGCTTCCCTTCTCCGCTCGGTGCAGCCCCCGCATCGCTGCTCGGTGCCCGGGGCAGGCTTCCTCCTTCTCCGAGCGGCGCACGGAGCTCTGGCCAAGCTGCGATCGATGCTGAACTCCCAGAGAGAAGAGCCGGAGAGTGAGCGCGTGCAGGGGAAGAGAGTCACAATGCACGGAAGGGGGGGGGGTGGAGGGGGGGTTCTGTCACAGGACACCCACAGCCAGAGAACAGGTCGCTGAGCCGGCTGCAATGAGACGCTGTAAATCTCTAGAGCAATCAGCCCTCCCCTCCCTCTCTCTCTCCCTCCCTTCTCTGCATCCGTAGCCGGAGGGAGACGGAGAGCTGAAAGCACAAATGCACAGCCCGAGAGAGGAGGCAGATTCTTGGGGGCCACCACTGTTGCCTAAATATGCGCCTCCCCACCCCACTCATTCCACCCCCGCCATGCAATATTGTAACATAGTGAATAGTGCAGTGACCAATATTTTGGCCAACACAACATCAGCTCGGGGGTGGGCTCGGAGATCGGTTTCTTTCGCCTCTCCATCCTAAAAAGTGTCCCACCGCCCCTGTCAAAGTTAGCTGGGTGGAGATGATGTAAAACGTGTAAACAGACGCATTATTCCGTTTAATCAGAGGAAGAACAAACACATCTGGGATAGGAAACAGCTGGAACAGAACCCGGCAGAGGCGCGTCCCTGCCCTGAGCCTTCGGGGTACGTCCCTGATTGTGTGTAACTAAAACGTTCAGCTCTATACAGGGGTCTCGGCTGTCTTTGACCCCAGTTTTGCTCTTTGGCTTCCCAACTTCTGGGGGGGGGGGGGGGGGTAACGTCTTGGTCAGATGAACTTATTTCTTTTATGGGGTTAAAGGATTTATTTAATAAGGCATTTTCAGTAGATCCCGTGAATACACGGGCATTAGAAAACGCACAGATTCGTGATTCAAAATATTACAGTGAAATACTTTAGTTGGAACAGCCAGTCAAGTTTTCATTTTCTTCACACCTGGGGGAAAAGTTAAGATTGGAGGTTTCTGGCATGCCAGGAAGACCTAACATTGTAACATATAGTAACACAGTAGATGACGGCAGAAAAAGACCTGAACTGTCCATCCAGTCTGCCCAACAAGATAAACTCATATGTGCTACTTTTTGTGTATACCTTACCTTGATTTGTACCTGTCCTTTTCAGGGCACAGACTGTAGAAGTCTGCCCAGCACTATCCCCACCTCCCAACCACCAGTCCCGCCTCCCACCACTGGTTCTGGCACAGACCGTATAAGTCTGCCCAGCACTATCCCCGCCTCCCCCTCCCAACCACCAGCCCCGCCTCCCACCACCGGTTCTGGCACAGACCGTATAAGCCTGCCCAGCACTATCCCCGCCTCCCAACCACCAGTCCCGCCTCCCACCACTGGTTCTGGCACAGACAGTATAAGTCTGCCCAGCACTATCCCCGCCTCCCAACCACCAGCCCCACCTCCCACCACCGATTCTGGCACAGACTGTATAAGTCTGCCCAGCACTATCCCCGCCTCCCGAACACCAGCCCCGCCTCCCACCACCGGTTCTGGCACAGACCGTATAAGTCTGCCCAGCACTATCCCCCGCCTCCCAACCACCAGTCCCGCCTCCCACCACCGGCTCTGGCACAGACCGTATAAATCTGCCCAGCACCATCCCCGCCTCCCGCCACCGGCTCTGCCACCCAATCTCGGCTAAGCTCCTTAGGTTCCATTCCTTCTGAACAGGATTCCTTTATGTTTATCCCACGCATGTTTGAATTCCGTTACCGTTTTCATTTCCACCCCCTCCCGCGGGAGGGCATTCCAAGCATCCACTACTCTCTCTGAGTCCCTCACTATTAAGAAAGCGATAGTCCAAGCTGTTCTGTTTAGTGCAATTGCCAAGACAAGAAGAAATCTCACTTTGCAGTGGTCTCCTATCTTTATACTATTGGAGTAGATGTCGTTCTCCCCGGTGGTTAGAGGGTGACTAATTATTGGTTCTGATATCAATTGTCCACAAAATCATTCACGGAGGTGCACCAGCCTACATGTCAGACCTGACAGACTTACCACCCAGAAATGCCAATAAATCATCCCGCACATTCCTTAATCTGCACTTACCTAACTGCAAAAGGTCTAAAATACAAACTAATGCAGGCGTCAACCTTTACCTACATGAGCACACAGTTACGGAACGCACTGCCGCACAACTTAAAAAAGATCTACGAACTAACGAACTTCCACAAACTACCGAAGACCCATCTCTTCAACAAGGCATACCGCAACGATCTACCAATGTGAATACGCCCAACTTCTCCAAATCTATTCAGAACTGTCTTACAATTTCTGCTTCTTATACTATTACCATGTTTTATCACTATCATGTTGCCCCAAATCCTCCTGTAACACTAAAAGTCTACTCTCTATTATATGTTCACCATTCATGATGTATTGTAAGCCACATTGAGCCTGCAAAGAGGTGGGAAAATGTGGGATACAAATGCAACAACTAATAATAATAATACAGGGATTCCTGTTCAACCTGCCTGAGTCCCACTTTCCCTGGATAATGAATGAGCCTTTTGCTCTACTAGTATAGAATCTCAATTTACCCCCCAGGGCTTTTAAATCAATAGTTTCCTATCATTAATCCCACTTATGCTCCTAAGAAATGAATATTATTGTTAAGTCTAAGAGTTTTCTTTTTAGGACTTGCAACTTTATATCTAAACGTTTCAGTAAGGCAGGAGAGCAATAGGTGAACTGTGACAACAGGGTGAAAATTAATACATTTCAGGGAGGTAAAGATTAAGGTAGCAAAGCTGTAGCCATAGATCTCTCTTCCGCTGTTCCTGACTAGCAATCTGGTCTGGTTTCTAGGATATCCATCACATGTAGCTGGAAGTCTAGCACAGGCCAAGTTCAATCGTCAAGGGCTGCAATCAGACTAGGATTTCAGGCTATTCCTACTGAATATGCATGAGAGAGATCTGCATACAATGGCTGCAGTGGGCATGCAAATCTTTTTCAAGCATATCCAATATGGATATTTCGAAAACCTATTCTGAAGCCCTCAAGGACTGAACTTGGACAAGCCTAGACTAATTCAGTTGTTCTTAACGCAGTCCTCGAGACACACCCAGTCAAGTCAGTTTTTCCAGATATCCACAATGCATTTGTACGCTCTGTCTCTTTGTATGCAAATCTATCTCATGCATATGCATTGTGGATATCTTGAAAACTCAGCTGACTGGGTCAAGGTGCACTGGATTAACTGACAATTTGGCAACGAGACCTTTTGAGGAAGATACAATTGAAAACACTGCCATAGCAGAATAACTCTTCAAAAGAGGGTGAGGCTTGTGCATTTGGTTGGTTCAGAAAACTTTTATGTTCATAAAAACCCACAATAACTGGTCCTTATGCAGGTAAAATCTCCAAAATATCATTTGCAGGGGCAGTGAAGCACCTTTGTGGTTAGAAGGTCAAAAAAAACCCAATCTTCTCTTCACTAAGCTCTCAATTGCTGGCACTGTGTTGGGCAAAATATTGGCTAGGACATGACCCCAGTGGTCCCTACCATTCTGCGATTGCCAGTGCCAGGCAGACTTCCACGATCTGTTCAGAAAACGGCAAAGACGGGTCAGGCTAAAGTATGTATATTTTATATCACATTTATATCATATGCTATGAGTGTAGGTGTTATGTTTCTCTGTTGGTGTGACGTTCAAATATTTGAAAGGTATTAATCCGCAAACGAACCTTTTCCGGAGAGGGGAAGGCGGTACATAAGTACATAAGTACATAAGTAGTGCCATACTGGGAAAGACCAAAGGTCCATCTAGCCCAGCATCCTGTCACCGACAGTGGCCAATCCAGGTCAAGGGCACCTGGCACGCTCCCCAAACGTAAAAACATTCCAGACAAGTTATACCTAAAAATGAGGAATTTTTCCAGTCCATTTAATAGCGGTCTATGGACTTGTCCTTTAGGAATCTATCTAACCCCTTTTTAAACTCCGTCAAGCTAACCGCCCGTACCACGTTCTCCGGCAATGAATTCCAGAGTCTAATTACACGTTGGGTGAAGAAAAATTTTCTCCGATTCGTTTTAAATTTACCACACTGTAGCTTCAACTCATGCCCTCTAGTCCTAGTATTTTTGGATAGCGTGAACAGTCGCTTCACATCCACCCGATCCATTCCACTCATTATTTTATACACTTCTATCATATCTCCCCTCAGCCGTCTCTTCTCCAAGCTGAAAAGCCCTAGCCTTCTCAGCCTCTCTTCATAGGAAAGTCGTCCCATCCCCACTATCATTTTCGTCGCCCTTCGCTGTACCTTTTCCAATTCTACTATATCTTTTTGAGATACGGAGACCAGTACTGAACACAATACTCCAGGTGCGGTCGCACCATGGAGCGATACAACGGCATTATAACATCCGCACACCTGGACTCCATACCCTTCTTAATAACACCCAACATTCTATTCGCTTTCCTAGCCGCAGCAGCACACTGAGCAGAAGGTAGAACTAGAGGACATGAAATGAGGTTGAAGGGGGGCAGACTCAAGAAGAATGTCAGGAAGTATTTTTTCACGGAGAGAGTGGTGGATGCTTGGAATGCCCTCCCGCGGGAGGTGGTGGAGAGGAAAACGGTAACGGAATTCAAAGATGCGTGGGATAAACATAAAGGAATCCTGTTCAGAAGGAATGGATCCTCAGCAGCTTAGCCGAGATTGGGTGGCAGAGCCAGTGGTGGGAGGCGGGGATAGTGCTGGGCAGACTTATACGGTCTGTGCCTGAAGAGGAAAGGTACAAATCAGGTAGGGTATACACAAAAAGTAGCACATATGAGTTTATCTTGTTGGGCAGACTGGATGGACCGTGCAGGTCTTTTTCCTGCCGTCATCTACTATGTTACTATGTTATATGAGCATCATATAGGCATGGTAACATATAGGCATGGTAACATATAGAACTGCCTATATGTGATAGATACGGTAACATATAGAACCACCTATATGTGATAGATATGGTAACATATAGGACTGCCTATATGTGATAGATACGGTAACATATAGAACCACCTATATATGATAGATACGGTAACATATAGGACTGCCTATATGTGATAGGCATGGCAGCAAACTGCCAACTGCCCTAGTTGTTATACCAGTATTTAATCATGGATGAATGTTACCATTCACAACATGGTGGGCATGGATCTGTCCGCCTTGTTGGCAGACTGGATGGACCAAGTAGGTCGTTATCTGTCATCATTTACTGTGTTACTCTGTCTGTGGTTTCTGAGGATTAAAGTATGTATACACAATAATCACATTTTACATGCATTCATTTCTGAAACAAGCTCCCAAAAAATCCAAACATTGCCCCCCCCCCCAAAAAAAAAATCTGAAAATCAGCCAAAACATTTTTCCATGAAGATTTCAAATATCTGAGACACAACGGCGTACCAAGGGCGGGGCGGTGGGGGCGGTCCTCCCTAGGTGAACGCCGCTGGAGGGGTGCAGAGAGCAGCCGCGCGCCTGTCGGCTCCGCTGTTTCCCTGTTCCCTCTGTCCTGGAACAGCTTACTTCCTGTTCCGGGGCAGAGGGAGCAGGGAGCCAGCGGAGCCAAGAGCCGCGTGGCTGCTCCCAGCAGCCAAGAATGCACCGGGGGGGGGGGGGTTGATGTGCTGGGGGGGTGTCATTGCACCAGGGGGGGTGTCGTGCTGCACCTGGGGGGGTGCGCATTGGTGATCCGCCCTGGGTGGCAGCCGACCTAGGATTGTCACTGCTGAGACCTGAACAAGTTAAAGTAGTATCTTGAGCAAGAGCAGCAGAACACATTTTTGATGAGGAAGGAGAACCTAAGTAAACAAACTCCACCCTGCTTCAGAAACTCTCTAGTTGTTTTGCACCACAACCTACCAGGTTGGTCAAACCATGGTGCTCCACCCCAACCCCGAGGCCCACTCCATTGGACTGTCTGCTTGATAAGCTATGGATGTGACTGGCTAGATGAAGTGTCACTCCAGGAGATGATAAGGCCTAGGTCTGCCTTCTCAGCTCTGAAAAGTTGTCTTTGAACTACAGTATATTCAAAAACAATGCAGAAAATTGGTGAAACTTCAGTTGCTGCAGTACCTGACCAGTTGTATGTATCTATAGGGAAAGCAGAGGCAGGAAGATGGCACAATCACCAATAGAGGGCGCAATTTTTTTGTAGCATGGAAAATAATTAAACGTGCCTTGATAGGAGATATGAATAATTAAAAAAAAATAATAATAGTGATGAACTCTAAAAAAGCTGCAATATTTGACCTACAATTTGGATGAGTTGGTGGACTTAAAATAGTTTTATCTCCGTTCTCACAAGTCAGCTTTTGATCTGCTATGATTTCTGTTCGTAATTATGAAACACTTTGCAGTGATTCCCTTTACTTCGCTTCAGAAACGGGCGAGACAAAATGTTTCCACTGAAGGAAACTTTTCATTTCGGTTGCGGATTGTAATTAAAGAGGCAGATGATCTGCAAAGAATCAATAAGCTGCAATTTATTCAAGACTTGGGAACAGAGCGAGAGAATCGTTTTATTTATCTTCTTTTCGTGTGCAAAGGATAATTTAGAGCAGGAGAGGAAAGGCACCTTCCACTCAAGAGCTGCGCCTGTCTGGAGCAGGGAAATTGCTTTGTGCAAGATAAGACGACGTGATCAGGCTTCCATCGACGCCCCCAGATAAAGTGGCCGTGCAATTAGGATCTTTGCAAAAAGTCCCTCTGAACAATTGTGGGATTTTAATTTTGCAAAGCACCTGACTGTCTCATAACTCATTAGTGTTTGCTATAGAAGACGACAGAAAACAATACATTTTATTTAGCAATGTTGGTTTTGTATTTTCATTAGGTGAAGTTTGCATGACAAACGGGGAATGCTGGTAATTAAAATAAGGCTTCAGTCTGCAGCTACTTGCAGTCTTTTTCTATTAAAGAAAGCTGTGGCTTTCCACTTGAGCGCCACCTTGTGGGTCAACGGGTGCTATAGCAAGCGAGCAGTTGTGGACTGTAATAACCAGAGCAGGTCTACAGATATGAGCCACTGTAATTACACTCTTATCACAATCATTCCACGGCTGTATGCCCTCCCCTCCCCCAAATCACTCCCCAGTTTTCCAGGGCCGCTGTGAGGGCATTAGGTGCCCTAGGAAAATCATCAGCCTTGCTCCTGACCCCCCCCACCCCCGCCCCTGGACAACCCCCTGAAATTCTGATAAATTTAATCATGATCACCTCAGTGCTATGCCTCCCAGAACAATCTTGTTAAAATACATAATTGGCCGCCGACTATTTAAATATCAAATTTTATTTAATACTAGTTAAAAAAGGCCAGTTTCTGACACAAATGAAATGGGCGCTAGCAAGGTTTTCCTCGGAGTGTGTATGTTTGAGAGAGAGAGAGTGTGTGAGAGATGGAGTGTGTGTGTCAGAGAGAATGAGAGAGAGAGACAGAGACAGAGTGTGTGTGTGTTTGTGTGAGAGACAGAGTGTCTGTGTGTGTGCGACAGAGTGATAGAGTGTGATAGACAGAGAGTGTGTCAGAGAGTGTATGTGAGAGACAGTGAGTGAGTGTGTGCCCCCTCCCCACCCCCACCTCTCTGGTCTCAGGACCACCTCCCCACCTCCCTCTGACCCCAGCAGCAAATTCACATCCACTACCTGCAACGACTGTACAGGCTTCACTCTGCCAATGGCACGCCCTCATGACATCACTTCCTGTTTCTGGTGGGACTCATACACCCGCCCTCAGCCACGCCCCATCCGGACATAATTCGCAACCCCAACATTCTAATGAAGCCCCAAGCTCCACCCACTTCCGTGAAGGGTTCGTTAGTTCGTGGTGGTGACCATGTCTGTCACGCCCTTGCGTCGACCGTGATGACGTCGAGGGCGGAACCATTTCGGTGAACAGAAGGAACGCAACGGAAAGGCAGGAGTAGGGAAACACGCTCCCCTACCAACAACTTACACACGCCCCCTCCCTCCGATTGCAACACACCCCCTCCGCGTTACTGCCCCCTGGACCCCCCTGCCATGACCCTCTGGACACCACCCTTTACTCCTAAAAACATCCCCCGAGGCCTTCGCCTACCTCTGCTGATGGAGACGAACTTCTCTTCTCGCCTGCGGGGCGTGGCTTGATGAAGGAGTATCTGTCCAAGTCTCTGTACGTGCATCTGACATCAGACGCACAAACAGATGCTCATTCAACAAGGAACGCCCCGCAGCCAAGAAGAGAAGTTCGCCTCCATCAGCAGAGGTACGCTGAGGCTTCGGGGACGTTTTTCCCGACAAAAGGGTGGTGTCCAGAGGGGTCGCACCACGGGGGAGCCAGGCAGTAACGCCAAGGGGGGGGTTCAACTCGGTGGCGAGGGCTGTGAAGGGGGCCTTGAACTGGGAGGGAGGGGGTCCTGCAACTCGGGAGGGAGGGAGAAACGGAGGGACAGAGGGAGGGACGGAGGGGGGTATGGAACTCAGCAGGGAGGGAGAATGGGTGGGAATTTCCCTTGCTAGCGCCCATTTTCATTGCGTTTCGAAACGGGCCTTTTTTACTAGTGTTCTCATAAAGTCCTGTCTCAGGGAATACGCAACTACATCTGCATTGACTTGGGAACCTACACATGCCAGACTTGTTGAAACGTCCTTGTTAAAATGGCTCTCCCAGTAGTCAGTCTGTGCTTGCAGTTCCTGGAACTGGAGGGTAATAATCTCCAGTGGTTTAGCAGAAGGGGCTGCTGAGTGTAAGCTCTGACCATCCCCGGTGGACCTCACTGGTTCACATTCGCACAACCAATCTTTAGTTTTCAGGCAATAAGTTTTGGTTTAGACAGTTTCAGCAGCAGGTTTCGGTGTTGGCTGAAACTGGAAAACCCCACAATTTTAGTCTGCCTCTACCTCCTGTAGCCACCCCCCCCCCCCCCCCGACCTACTTTAAGGATTCCTCGGTGGTCTAGGGCAGTGTTTCCCAACTCAGGTCCTAGAGCATTCCTTGCCAGTCAGGTTTTAGGATATCCACAATGAATATGCATGAAAGAGATTTTCATGTAATGGAGGCAGCGTATGCAAATCAAGTTCATGCATATTCATCGTGCATATCCTCAAAAACCTGACTGGCAAGGGGTTCTCCAGGACTGGACTTGGGAAACACTGGTCTAGGTTATCCCTAGTCATTCCTGCAGGTGCTCAAATGGCAGCTGCGACCTTTAGAGGTAGCCTCATGGTACTGCGTTCTGACCCCAGCGATAGTACTGCGAGACTACTGCTACGTCATGGCTGCCAAGTTGAACCCAGAGCTGCCGCTGGGAGAAGCCATTGGAGAGGTCACAGGCAGTTGGTCAATGTGCTGGGCCTTCAATCAACTGGTGATAGACAGGAGCAACTTCTAAAATTGCCAAAGCTTTGCAATAGAGTGCATATATGCACCTCCTGGTCTCTGAGAGACCGACTGCACTTCCTGGACCTAAGCATACGAGAGAGAGAGAGAGAGAGAGAGAGAGAGAGAGACTTTACTAAGCCGGGTAAACAATCTGTGAATGGAATTTAATTGGGGTCAACATATTGTACAAGCATAGAAAATAATGTCATTTGAAGACCATACGGCCTGTCTAGTCCGCCCATCCGCATCAACTGCTAAAGTTGTACAATCTCTTCCTATCTGTCAGACAAATTCTGTGCTTATCCCATGCTTTCTTGAATTCAGATACTGTCCATTATCTCCCCCACCTCCACTGGGAGGCTGTTGCGTGCATCTATCGCCCTTTCTTTAAAACATAATTCACTGGATTTCTTCCGAGTCTACTCCTTTCTCCCACCAGCCCCCTCATTCCAGATGTATTTATATCTAGAAGGTATTTACTGAGTTTCTATTATATCTGCCCATTCCAGATTTCCTCCAAGATGGGTTTTTGTTGTACAGCAGGGTCACAAGAAAAGCAAATAAAAATGCAAGGGCATTGTAATATTATGAGCTAACTTACGATGCGGTATTGATCCAGGAAACTGATGAAGAATGAATCATTTCGGTATAAAGGTAATATATAGAGTAACAATGACAATAAATTCAATCTTCTGCATGTTAGACAGAAAAAGCTATTTAGGCTACCGGACGTGTGGGAGCTCAGTGCGAGCTGATAGAAGCAGGAGCTATCAATAATGCACACAAACACTACCCCTAGGCTTGGGGGACTCTAACCTATCGTTCATAAATCAGGATAGCGTTTACCAAGACTAACAATAACATGTCTTCTTTGTCTAGGTCTCCTCGGTCTGGTTCTTATCTTGTTAATTTTGTAGCATAATGGAGACAATTCTGTGAAGGTCAGCAAAAGTTTGGTGCCACGACAATGGTAAGAGCTAATTCCAGAATGGCATCTGGGCTCCTAGGTATAAATTGTCATTTAGGAGTAGCCTAGTGGTTAGGGTGGTGGACTTTGGTCCTGGGGAACTGAGGAACCGAGTTCGATTCCCGGCACAGGCAGCTCCTTGTGACTCTGGGCAAGTCACTTAACCCTCCATTGCCTGCCGCATTGAGCCTGCCATGAGTGGGAAAGCGGAGGGTACAAATGTAACAAAAATAAAATAGATACTATTGGAGATTCTACATGGAATGTTGCTACTATTGGAGATTCTACATGGAATGTTGCTATTCCACTAGCAACATTCCATGTAGAAGGCTGCGCAGGCTTCTGTTTCTGTGAGTCTGACGTCCTGCACGTACGTCAGACTCACAGAAGCAGAAGCCTGCGCGGCCACATTGGTGATCTGCAAGGGCCGACTTCTACATGGAATGTTGCTAGTGGAATAGCAACATTCCATGTAGAATCTCCAATAGTAGCAACAGTGGAGGAGTGGCCTAGTGGTTAGGGTGGTGGACTTTGGTCCTGAGGAACTGAGTTTGATTCCTGGCACAGGCAGCTCCTTGTGACTCTGGGCAAGTCACTTAACCCTCCATTGCCTGCCGCATTGAGCCTGCCATGAGTGGGAAAGCGCAGGGTACAAATGTAACAAAAATAAATAAATAAATGTATGTGTGAACATTTAGGTGAACCTGTTTCTGCTATGCCAACACCTAAATGTGGCATCTTAGCATGTAACTGAGCATGTGTGAAAAGTGCAGACACGGGCAGCTGCAAAGGAGGCCACTGATGTCTTCCTGCTTGGACAGTCTTGGCAGCAGAGCTCGTCCGCTGGCGGTGATTGGGCATCCCTGCCAGCAAAGGTAAGATTAACGTTGCAGTGGTAGCGGGAGGGGATGGAAGAGGAGGAAATGTGTGAAGACTCTAAAGGCTTCTGTGAGACTCTGGGATCCTTTTACTAAGGTGCGCTTAAAAATGGCCTGCGGTAGCGTAGGTGCGTGTTTTGGGTGCGCGCAGAATTATTTTTTGGCGCACCTACAAAAAAAACGCCTTTTCTTTTATTTTTGCCGAAAATGGATGTGCAGCAAAATGAAAATTGCCGCGCGTCCATTTTGGTTCTGAGACCTTACCACCAGCCATTGACCTAGCGGTAAAGTCTCACACGGTAACTGGGCGGTAATGATCTACGTGCGTCAAATGCCAATTGGAACGTGTCCAATATGCGTGTCCGAAAATAAAAAATTATTTTTTGGATGCACGTGCGCCAAAAATAAAATTACCGCAAGAGCCACATGGTAGCCAAACGGTAACCCCATTTTGGCATGCATTGGGCGCGCGTAGACGCTTACGCGGCTTAGTAAAAGTGTTGGAATGTAATTGTATTTTACATGCATTGCCTGTCACCTATTATTTCTCTGTGATTACTCTGTGACCTCTGATGTGAATTACTTAGAGAGGTCACACAGCTATGCAACTTCCTGTGGGGGTTAGACACAGCACACACAGCACATGGAGCACATGGAGCTCATGATCTCTCCTAACCTGAGAGGATCTATGGTGGTGTGAGCATCCATTACCATCTAAGCACATGGAAGGAGCTGATAAGACAAATGTATAGTAATATGTAAATATAAGCCTGTCTGATTATAATCTAACTACAAACTGTGAGTAAACAGATGTTTTGTTACTTCAACTTTAAAGTGACTCAGCAGTGAATTATTCAGGGGTGAATGAGAGAGAGATGAAGAAAGAAATTAACATTTCTAAAGCTGAAGCTGTGTGTACTAAAATCTGCTAATTATTTACTACAAATAATCCAACAAAAGGGTTATGGGCCCAGGGCTCAGGAATTGAAAAAGAAGAGAAATATTACCAGGCAGAAAAAAGGCCACATTTTTCTCTTAAGTTTTAAAGGAAAGATTCAGTCTGTCTCTCTCTCCCCCCACACAGCAGACAGAAGGCTAAGAAAATGGCTGAGGGAGGAAATTCACCATTTTTCTATTCTCTCAAGATGCCTAAATTAACTGAGTTTAATTATCAGCAGTGGGAACTAAGATTCATATGTCTCCTTCGAGCAAAAGGATTAAATATATGCTTAGACCAAGACAGAACAGCTGAAAATATGGCTGAATGGGACAATGCAAACTATTATGTGAAGTGCATGCTTTTGGAAGCTCTCTCAGAGAAACAAGCCATATTAGTGGAGGGAAAAGATACACCAAAGGACATTTTATATAAACTGAGAACTATGTATGCAACTACATATGCAAAGCAGCAACCAATTTGGTTGGCAGAGTTGAATGAAACCAAATTAAGGGATAAAAGTAAATGTAATGATCACATTATGTATCTTATGTCTTCATTTCAAAAGTTAGAACTTTCTGGAATTCCCATGTGTGATGCATTGAAAAGAGCATTTCTTTTTACCTCACTATCAAAGAAGTTTGATGTTTTTAGGTCTGTAAATGAGGCCATTGAAGGGCAATCTTTTGAACAGGCAACATCAAAACTAAGGCAGGAATGCATAATAAATGATTCTGAGGAGATGTGTTCTCAAAGCAAGTCAGAGAGAAATGAAACAAATTTCTTGGCAAAGAACAGAGGAAGGCGGAGCTATGGGAAAACTCCACCCAAGGGCAAGCTGATTTGCTACTCATGTGGAAAGGAGGGACATGTATCTAAATGGTGTAAGGAAACACAAAACACTCCCTCTAGCTCACCTAAGCCAATGGAACTAAAGAATTTTCAAACCAGGAAATGTATGAAGGACAAAGATAAACACAAGGGCTTTCTAATGGCAGAAAAATCTTTGACTATGGTAAATAATAATTCAAATGAAAGTACTTGGATTTTGGATTCAGGGAGCACATGCCATTTAACCAATTGTAAAGATTTCTTTCAGGAAATGTGTCCAGAGGAAGGTATTCTTAAAACTGCAAACGCAGGGACTGCTAAGATCCAAGCAAAAGGTATTGGATTCTTAAAATGCAAAGTGTCTAATGAAGTTAAAGAAATTCCTGTAAGTGATGTTTTGTATATTCCCCAAGCAGTTTGCAATATGCTTAGTGTATCTACATTAGATAAGAAGGGATTTGCGATTCATTTTGAAAACAGTAAGTGCACAATCTCTAAAAATGATGAAGTGTATGCTGAAGCTTTTATGCATAATGATGTTTATAAACTGAGCATTTCAGGTGAAGCCTCACATATGGCGCAAGTAAGGAAGAATGATGGAAAATGTAGTCTGGAAATCTGGCACCGCCGCCTGGGACATCGTGATTCTAAGGTGATCCAGGATCTTCACAATGGGCAACTAGCCACAGGCATTCAGATAAGTGCAGATGCTGGTAAAATGGAGAAATGCATAGACTGTGTTACTCAAAAAGGTGTAAGACCCTCATTTCCTGCATACACAGGAAATAGGAGTAATAAAGTACTGGACTTAATACACAGTGACTTATGTGGACCGTTTAATATCCCATCATTGGGAAATAACAGATTTGTGCTAATATTCTTGGATGATTTCTCTAGATATTGTGTGGCCTATTTGCTGAAAGAGAAAAGTCAAGTCACAGACATGCTGAAGAAATACGTAGCCATGGTGAGCAATAAATTTGAAAGAAAACCAAAGGTTCTTCAGACCGACAATGGTGGTGAGTTCACTTCACAAAGCATGCGCACATTTCTAGAACAAGAAGGCATTCAGCATATCACAACAGTAGCTTACACACCAGAGCAAAATTCTGTTGCAGAGAGAAAATTTAGGTCACTTGTGGAAATGACCAGATGTATGCTGTCAGATAGCAATCTCCCTAAAAGACTATGGGGGGAAGCCATTCTCACAGCAGTGTACCTACAAAACAGAATGCCAACTAAAGGCGCTGAGCGCACACCACATGAGACATGGCATGGTAGGAAGCCAAACCTGTCACACATAAGAACATTTGGAAGTACAGCATATGCTCATATACCAAAGCAAAGAAGGCATAAGCTGGATTCCACAACAGAAAGGGGCATTTTAGTTGGCTATACTCCAGGACACAAAGGATATAGAATTTTAAATCTGAAAACTGGCATTGTTGGCATAAGACATGTTACATATTTTGATGAAAACAAAAGGGTTGATAAAGGCTGGATTATCCCAGATGAGCCTTATCATCCAGAATATGAAACTAGAACCATAATAGACATGCCAGTGTATATAAATGCCATACCAAGGCAGATGTCTGAAAGCAACTCACCTGTATCTAACGAGGAACAGGCAGAGGAAACAGACACAGAAAGGATCATTGAAGAAGACAGTACAGTTGGAGAAGGGGAATCAATTGGAGAAGGACTCTCAGATTTAGAGGATGCGGAAAGGTCAGACCAACCTGTTGTCAGACGCTCATCCAGGGAAAACAAAGGTGTTCCACCCCAAGACTGTCTTACCTAACAAGGTCAGCAGAAGCTCAAGAGCCCGTAACATGGGATGAGATTGAGAAAATGCCAGCAGAAGAAGCTGCTGAATGGCATAAAGCTGCACAAGAAGAAATTGATGCATTGGATAAAAATAATACTTGGATTCTTACAAAATTACCTCCTGGCAAGAAAGCTATAGGATGCAAATGGGTATTCAAGTTAAAAAGGAATGCACAAGGAAAAGTGGAAAGGTATAAAGCCAGATTAGTCGCAAAGGGATATCTTCAAAAATATGGAGAAGATTTTGATGAAGTGTTTGCACCTGTAGTGAAACACACGACAATTAGAACACTTCTGAGCATTGCAGTCTCAAAAGGCATGCAAGTCAACCACATTGATGTGAAAACAGCGTTTCTTCACGGAGATATAACTGAAGACTTGTACATGGAACAGCCAACAGGTTTCATAAATACAAAACAAAGACAGCTAGTGTGTAAATTAAACAAAGGTCTTTATGGATTAAAGCAAAGTGCAGAATGTTGGGATGATAAATTGCATGAAATATTGACAAATTTAGGATTTAAGCAAGGTGAAGCAGATAAATGTTTGTACACTAGGTGCACAAATGGACAATATGCATACATTTTAGCTTTTGTTGATGATCTGCTCATTGCAAGCAAAAGTGAGCAAGAGTACAAGGACATTGTAAAATGTTTAAACCTCAATGTTGAGATAAAAGAACTGGGTAATGTGTCATACTATCTTGGTATAGAAATTGAGAAACAAAATGATGGTTCTTATCTTCTAAGCCAGAAGCAGAAAATAAATGAGCTTATTGAAAGTTTAGGTATGCAAGATGCCCAAGTTGTAAGCACTCCCATGATCACTGATTTTCTGAAGGATGAAACAGTAAGAGAACCTTTACCAGATAACATCCAATATAGATCAGCCATAGGTAAGCTTTTATATCTAGCTACCACATACAGGGCTGATATAGCAAATGCAGTAGGAATTTTGAGCAGAAGGGTCAGCTCACCTACCAAATCAGATTGGACTGCAGTTAAAAGGATGGTAAGGTATTTAAAGGGTACCATTGATTGTAAATTAAAGATTTCAGCCAATAGTAATCCAAAACTAATATGTTACTGTGATTCAGATTGGGCAGGGGATCATTCTGATTATAAATCCACAAGTGGATATGTGTTTATGTATGGAAATGTACAAATTTCATGGGCCAGTCATAAACAAAGTATTGTGAGTTTGTCTTCTACAGAAGCTGAATATGTGGCAGTATCGGAAGCGTGCAGAGAACTGATGTGGATTGAAAAACTTTTGCTGGATTTTGGTATAGCTGAAAAGAGACCAATCCAGATAATGGAAGATAATCAGAGCTGCATCCGACTGTCACAGAATGACAAGGTTCAGTCACGCACCAAACACATCGCAACGAAATACCACAACGTGCGAGAGTTGGCAAAAGAAGGGGTCATCAGTCTACACTATTGTCACACCAGTGAGATGACAGCTGACATCATGACCAAACCGTTACCCAGAGAACATTTTGTGAATCTGCGTATAAAGCTTGGACTTTGTATGAATAAATAATTGCATGACAGTTATGCATGAGAAGGGGTTTGTTGGAATGTAATTGTATTTTACATGCATTGCCTGTCACCTATTATTTCTCTGTGATTACTCTGTGACCTCTGATGTGAATTACTTAGAGAGGTCACACAGCTATGCAACTTCCTGTGGGGGTTAGACACAGCACACACAGCACATGGAGCACATGGAGCTCATGATCTCTCCTAACCTGAGAGGATCTATGGTGGTGTGAGCATCCATTACCATCTAAGCACATGGAAGGAGCTGATAAGACAAATGTATAGTAATATGTAAATATAAGCCTGTCTGATTATAATCTAACTACAAACTGTGAGTAAACAGATGTTTTGTTACTTCAACTTTAAAGTGACTCAGCAGTGAATTATTCAGGGGTGAATGAGAGAGAGATGAAGAAAGAAATTAACATTTCTAAAGCTGAAGCTGTGTGTACTAAAATCTGCTAATTATTTACTACAAATAATCCAACAAAAAGGGCCCCTGTATTTAAAGGACAAAGCTTCCAAACAACCCAGGGGGATAATTTATCAACCAATTTCCCACATAAAATATTGTTTTACCCAGGGCTGCTGAGGGGGAAGGGCAGAGGGGAAAACATTCCCCGGGCCTGGTCTCCAAAGGTGTGCCCAGCACCAGCAATATTTCAAGGGAGCAGAAGGTTGGCCTTTTCTGGGAATAATCCCTTTCCCTTCCTTCTTTCTAAATCACGAAACGCCGCCAGATTGAGCGGGTGACCGATTGATATAAGCTGCAGAGCATGCACAGTGGCAGGTGGCTGTGTCCAACAGTTTAGCTGTTTGAGCACGCGCACCTCCCTTTGCTCCATGGGACGCCAGGCTGGGAAGAGCGGCGAGGCCATTGCTTTAGAGGCTGCAACTTGCGAGTGGAGTGTCGGGTGAGTTGACACAAGATGTGCAGGAAGGTGGCGCTGCCCTGCTCGGACTCCCTCCCTCTTCACTGCACTAGTTTCAGGTTAAGAGTTTTGCTGGTTTTTTTGACAGATCAGGGGTGGCGGCCCAAGCGTGGGGGGGGGAGGGGTGCAGCTCAGTAGCAGCCCTGCCCTGGGCCTGGCTATGTCTCTCAGTGGCCCAGTTTTGCAGTAGGCATGGAATGCTTAAAAAACATGAACAGCTAAATACTGCACCCCAAAATTTATATACTAACTTTTTTCAGTTTTTCAACTGTCCAGAGCAGATTGATTGATTGATTTTAGAACATTTATATCTCACATATTCCCATATTCTATGTGGCTAACAGCAGTTAAAGAAATTACATCGTACTAATTCCAGGGCGGAACAGGGAATAAGGACCAACATGGGGGGGGGGGGGGGAACAACAGGGGAAACAAGTGAGAGACGGCAGGTAGTTAAGTAACAGCGGAGTAAGCTTTGTCACAGATTACAATGTAAACCCCGTTTCTGCTGATTATTTGCAAGTGAAGGACAATTCTGTCACAGGGCACCTTGGTGGTGGGGGGGGGGGAGTCTATTCCATAAAATAATGTAAGCATCTACTTTTCCTATCGTATACTGCGCCTTCAGTTTAGGCAAGAAGACATATGTCAGTCATAGACCTGGATTAACTGTGGGTACGGTCTGTGCCAGAGCCGATGGTGGGAGGCGGGGCTGGTGGTTGGGAGGCGGGGATAGTGCTGGGCAGACTTATACGGTCTGTGCCAGAACCAGTGGTGGGAGGCAGGGCTGGTGGTTGGGAGGCGGGGATAGTGCTGGGCAGACTTATACGGTCTGTGCCAGAACCGGTGGTGGGAGGCGGGGCTGGTGGTTGGGAGGCGGGGATAGTGCTGGGCAGACTTATACGGTCTGTGCCAGAACCAGTGGTGGGAGGCAGGGCTGGTGGTTGGGAGACGGGGATAGTGCTGGGCAGACTTATACGGTCTGTGCCAGAACCGGTGGTGGGAGGCGGGGCTGGTGGCTGGGAGGCGGGGATAGTGCTGGGCAGACTTATACGGTCTGTGCCAGAACCGGTGGTGGGAGGCGGGGCTGGTGGTTGGGAGGCGGGGATAGTGCTGGGCAGACTTATACGGTCTGTGCCAGAACCGGTGGTGGGAGGCGGGGCTGGTAGTTGGGAGGCGGGGATAGTGCTGGGCAGACTTATACGGTCTGTGCCCGGAAAAGGACAGGTACAAATCAAAGTACGGTATACACAAAAAGTAGCACATGTGAGTGAGTTTATCTTGTTGGGCAGACTGGATGGACCGCGCAGGTCTTTTTCTGCCGTCATCTACTATGTAACTGTGGGTACCTAAATTCCAAAAATATGTGCATACATCCTCCCCTCCCCACATGTCCTTCCTGAGCTTTACCCATGTGCATGCCCCCTTGTAAGTATGCGCTACGCGAGATACACATTTATTTACAAAATGACACTTAGGTTCAAATTTGGCATATATGTGCATATATCCTAGTATCCTAAATATTTATGCACATAACATATGAAACCCCCTCTGTGGGTAGGTTTATTGAGAACTAAGGAAAGAGAAGAGTGCGTTTAAAACACGAGCAGATTTATTCTTTCTGAGGTAAACTGGGGAGTTCAAAACTGCTTGCCTCAGTAGAGCTGCACAGGAACGTAGCTGGTTGAACACTGTTACATTGCAGGAGGGGTATGGGCCCCACAGCTCTGCCTGCATGCAAATGGAACAGACAGGCAGGTTGGTGGGAGCACTTTTACACATTTTAAGGGAATAAATTCAGTGAAGAGAATAAAGCTTGTAAGTTAAATGATGCACACGCACTTAATGGAGAGAGCTGGATCAGAATGTGGGTATTAGAAAATCTGCTCCCCGTAAGTTCAGGGGAGGGGGAGAATGGTGGCTTCCTACAGAGCCGTGGAGTATTTGGGTTCTAAGTTGGTTAACAGCCCCCTAGAGGGAAAGGGAACCCCCCCCCCTCTCCTATGTTACTGATGGTTGCAGAGCCCTGTTAATGGCTGGCAATTCTGAACCCCAGCAGATGAGTACCCTTAGAGGCTTTCCTGAAGACAAGAGCAGCAGCCTTTGGTAGTACTGCTCAAGGCATGGAAACCTTTGGGAGCAACTCAGAGCAGAAGAAAACAGCCAACAGAAACACTATTGGTGCCTAGGGCTAAGAAAAGCACAGATAGCCCTCTAGTGGGAAATCCTGTTACTGATGGTTGCAGAGCCCTGTTCAGGGCTAGCAAGCCTAAACCCAAGAAGCTCCTCTTGAAGAGCAAACCAGCAAGGGACAAAGTCTCCTGGATGCGATCAGCACTAGGGGCCCAGCGTCAGCGAGAGAGAAGGCCTCCGGGGTGAGATTAGCACTAGTAGCGTATTGAGGGAGATGGCTCCCTGGGTGACACTAGGGGCTCAGTGGAAGAGGATAGATCTTGGAAGGACAATGATCCTCAGAGCCCAGAAAAAGCTTCCAGGAAGCCAGCCTGGAAGTCCAACAGCCACCAGCCCAAGAAGTCACCAGCGGAGGGGTGAGATCTGAGGGGACCGGGTAAGGGTGGACCAGCGACGAAAGGAGAAGAGGGACCTAGGCCATACAGCCATGCCCTCACACAGAAAAGGAGAGGCGGGACCTAGGCAATACAGCCACACACACAGACACTTAGCTAAGAAACTGGGAAGGGCTTACAGCTACTACCTTGGCAATCAAGGACTGAAGGGGTTTAATTTATTAGCCAATACTGTTCATAGTGGTCTTTTTGGATTTGTCCTGGGGGGAGAAGAGGGTAATCCCACCTGCTAACACTTTTCGTCCCCAGGTGGAGTCTCCAAGCCTCAAGTGAATAAGAGAGTGACAGAGACTGTCCTTGAGAGGCTCCAGCTGGGTCAGGCCCCGGATCCAGGAATGCCCTGAAGGAGACGCTACACAAACATTTAAAGATTCGCACCTATTTTATAATATTGCCCGAACGTTTAAAAAAATGAAACTTGAAAAAAAAACCTTGGAGGTTTTTTTTCACTTCATTTGATACAAAACAAGACAAATTTTTTCCCCCAAACAAAACGCACATCCCTACAAGACTGTTCCATTTGAGAATGTCTCAAAAACAAACAAAAAAGTAGAATTAAAGTTCCTACATCTTTAAGGTATTAAATCCGCAAACAAACCTTTTCCGGAGATGGGAAGGCGGTAGAACGAGAGGGCATGAAATGAGATTGAAGGGTGGCAGACTCAAGAAGAATGTCAGGAAGTATTTTTTCACGGAGAGGGTGGTGGATGCTTGGAATGCCCTCCCGCGGGAGGTGGTGGAAATGAAAACGGTAACGGAATTCAAACATGCGTGGGATAAGCATAAAGGAATCCAGTGCAGAAGGAAGGGATCCTCAGGAGCTTAGCCTAGAATGGGTGGCAGAGCTGGTGGTTGGGAGGCGGGGCTAGTGCTGGGCAGACTTATACGGTCTGTGCCAGAGCCAGTGGTGGGAGGCAGGGATAGTGCTGGGCAGACTTATACGGTCTGTGCCAGAGCCGGTGGTGGGAGGCGGGGATAGGGCTGGCCAGACTTATACGGTCTGTGCCAGAGCCGGTGGTGGGAGGCGGGGATAGTGCTGGGCAGACTTATACAGTCTGTGCCAGAGCTGGTGGTGGGAGGCGGGACTGGTAGTTTGGAGGCGAGGATAGTGCTGGGCAGACTTATAGGGTCTGTGCCAGAGCTGGTGGTTGGGAGGCGAGGATAGTGCTGGCCAGACTTATACGGTCTGTGCCAGAGCTGGTGGTGGGAGGCGGGGTTGGTGGTTGGGAGGCAGGGATAGGGCTGGGCAGACTTATACGGTCTGTGCCGGGGCCGGTGGTTGGGTGGCGGGGATAGTGCTGGCCAGACTTATACGGTCTGTGCCAGAGCTGGTGGTTGGGAGGCGGGGATAGGGCTGGCCAGATTTATATGGTCTGTGCCAGAGCTGGTGGTGGGAGGCGGGGTTGGTGGTTGGGAGGCAGGGATAGGGCTGGCCAGACTTATACGGTCTGTGCACTGAAGAGGACAGTACAAATAAAAAAGTAGCACATATGAATTTATCTTCTTGGGCAGACTGGATGGACCGTGCAGGTCTTTTTCTGCCGTCATCTACTATGTTTACTATGTTTTTTAAATAGAACCTCAGATCCTAGGACAGCTGCCACTGATCCCTCTAAGGTGAGCGGGAGTCCTCCAACTGCATTGCTACCAGTAGGGGGAGCTGCTTCACTATTGTGTTTTCAATTCCCTGGAGTCCTGCAGAACTTGCCTGTCCCTCACTATTGAAAATGTGATAGTGGAACAGCACCTCCCCACTGGCAATGCTTTAGATGGAGGACCCCCCCACCCCCCCACTCACATTAGAGGGAACAGTGAATGCTGCTTTACACTCATGTAGCCAAATGATCTCACATTGTAAATATTTTTCTAAGGTAACAGCCTGAGTCCTGGATTCTGTAATTATGAAAAGTACTTTTGGTTTTTCTGATGTGCTTGTGAGTAAACAGTCAGCGTATCTTCTTCCTCCTCCAGCTGGTAGGGCTTTCAGGTTTTATACTGAAAATTGTTTTTCTTTCATCAACATTTTCTCTTTTTTTTTTGGAAGGAAAAGTGGTCCCATCTGCATTTGTGCTCAAGCAGATACAAAAAACCCACCCATTTAAGCTGTGGAATAATTGATATTTATATCTAGTATTATCTCAGGAGTACTAGGGAGACCTGCTGTTCTTTGGCAAATAAGAGTCAAGTAATTCAAAGGAGGGAGGGAGGGAGACAAAGCACTGGAGAAAAGAACTCAACCTGCTAGGGGCTTTTCAGCTTGGAGAAGAGACGGCTGAGGGGAGACATGATAGAGGTATATAAAATAATGAGTGGAGTGGAACAGGTGGATGTGAAGCGTCTGTTCACGCTTTCCAAAAATACTAGGACTAAGGGGCACGCGATGAAACTACAGTGTAGTAAATTTAAAACAAATCGGAGAAAAGTTTTCTTCACCCAACGTGTAATTAAACTCTGGAATTCGTTGCCGGAGAAAGTGGTGAAGGCGGTTAGCTTAGCAGAGTTTAAAAAGAGGTTGGACGGTTTCCTAAAGGACAAGTCCATAGACCGCTACTAAATGGACTTGGGAAAAATCCACAATTTCGGGAATAACTTGTATAAAATGTTTGTACGTTTGGGTAGCTTGCCAGGTGCCCTTGACCTGGATTGGCCGCTGTCGGGGACAGGATGCTGGGCTCGATGGACCCTTGGTCTTTTCCCAGTATGGCATTACTTATGTACTTATGCCTTTGAACTACTAGCCCCGTTTATGCAGAACACTGATCTAGTTTCGAAGAATACAGAGAGGTCCTTTTATTACACACTTACTAAAGCCTAAAAGGGTTTCCCGCAGGACATTCTCAGGCATCCTATGGTATGGTCCCATTTGGTGCGCACTACCCTTGCCATCTACAAAATAGGTGACACTAAATGTGAACATGGTATCTTTTTTTAAGGGTAATGTGCTTGAAAAAATGGAAAATTGGTCATTTTACTGCTGCAGATAAATGACCTTAGTGTGTGGGGAAAACCTTTTTACTAAGGAACGGTTGAAAGCGGTCTTAGTGCCCTTTATACGGTAAACAGGCCCTGCCTGGTGCATCCCAGGACGTACTACACAGGGCAGGATGCCACCATTTTGAAGATGGCAGCACCCGCAGACAGAAGCGACATCGCTCTTGTCTCTCTTCTTCTGGGTACAGGGGGGCCTTGGGTTGGGATTACGGAGTGGGGGAGGCACTAGACTACCAGGGAGGACTCTTTATGGTATTGGGACTGAGGGGGGGGGGATGTAGACTACCAGAGAGGTTTTTGGTAATGGGATGGGGAGGTTAAGACCACCCGGAAATATTTATTTTAATATGGGAGGGAGGTTGGGCCGGCCATTTTGTGGAATGTGTTTTTCTTTTCTTTTTAATGTCAAGTTTCCTGTCAGTGCCTGAGTCAGTCACCACTCAGGCACTGACAAGAAACTTCACATTTAGCACTAAGCCGCAGATTACTGCTGCGGATTTATCACGCCAGTAATTTCCAAGCTCATTAGTTTGAGTATGCTGTGGCTATTTTTTTTTGCACTAAGTTCATGATAGAGTGAGGACTCTACTGAAAACCTTTGAACTTCAACTCCCTGAAAGAGGTCAGAAAATTCCCTGAACACAACAAAGTCTGCCCCACCTACAGCTGAACATAAACAAGAGGTATTATTTCATTGGTTAAGGTAGGGGCACTGTGAATTCAAGCAGGCATCTTTTACTGCTAAATTCCCGGAGGGCCCACAAAATTAAGGGGAGAGTCCTGATTGAGGGGGCTTATTTCAAAGTGCTGTAAGGGAGCTATATGAGTCAGAAAACATACAGTACCAATATATACATGGTATCTGGAAAAATGGGACCTTCCCCCCCCCCCCAAATGTCCTATTGCAGCAGAAATTCGAGTACTCTATTTTTCAACAGAATGTCGCTTCAGCACATCAAGTTCACAAAATAATTCAACTCTTAATGAAACCACAGAATTCATTGAGCCAACAGCCCAGTGGCATTGAAGATTTCATGAATGTGTCAAGGTTGAAGGACACTTTATACTTAACCAAGAACAAAAACATTATACTAATATATTTTCAAAGGTTTAAACAATCGCAAAGTGTTTTGAATCTATGTGAGGAGTCCCTTTCTTTCCAAACATCATGTGGATATTTTGTCATGCTGCCCCTCCCAGAACAGGTAGGGTCCAGGTTAAAAAAACTTCTTAGTCTGTCAAAGTATTCCACTACTTCTACTCTGAAGAGCTCAGAGCTATTCAACCACCAAGCAGGGTTGCCAGCTGGGAAACATTTTCCCAGCCCAGCCATACCCGTAGCCAATCCCTGTCTTCCGCATCACCGTCACTAACCCTGCCCCTGTGTCACCTAACCCCACCCCCTCTGTCATCCCTAACATCAGCCCTGCCCCTGAAAAGCTTCTATTGGACAGAATTGGACCAATAGAAGCCCCAGGAAAAAACCACCACACAAGGGAAAACCACATCCCGAGGCCTGCAAAATTTTCCTGCCACCACTGGCAAAAACCCGCCCAATTGGGCAACCTTGCCACCAATAACAACCACTGTACCAGGGGTTTCAGGTCTACCTTCTTGGCCACTCACACTCTCAGGGTGAAGTGGAAAAGAAAAGAACTATTATGACTCTCAGAAGTTCCTTAGAGTTATCTTTAATGTTCTTACCAGAAGGAAAGAAAAATATAAAATTCCCACACATCTTTTCAATAGGTAGAACTGTTCAATAGAATGACAGAAATATGCAAATTAGGCCCTTTCCCAGCTTATGCAAATACAGTAACATCTCTCCTCAAACAGTTTTCAGCCCAGGTGCCTTAAGATACACACATTAAAAAAAAAAAAACCCATCTAGAGTTTCCTTCAGCCTAAAAGAAAAGGGAGACAAAATTTAAATCACAAAGTCCAAGTTTCCTTTCTCCAAAACCCTTTTCCTGCCCAGGGAACACAAGCAGGGAAAAGGGAGGAAGTTCACCACCCACTTGCTTTCTCAGTCAGTTACCTGCCCAACTGGCCTTCCTTCAAAAGGAAGAGAAAAAGAAAAAAAAATAGAAAAACTCACTTTCAAAAAGGTTCAATCTCCATGTCCTCTTGGCCGGCCCATTCAGTAGTATCCATTGATGCTTTTTCTTCCATCTCAGTGTCCTCTGGAAGCTCCCTCCTCTTTCCACAAAAGCTCTACTTCTTAGTCTACTCTACCTTTCTCTGATTGGACCTTTCTGGCCATGAGTAAACTGGATTGCTCCTCCTACCCCTCCTCCAGGGTGAAAAATCCTCATGTTCCTTCCTTTATGTGTTCCCAGTTCTAGGTGTTTCTTCCCTGCTCTTAAGCACTACACTTAAGGGACCTGCTCTTTTGTCCTGGCTTTTCTAAGTGCTCCAGGAATTCTACAGAAGAGGAGCTACCTCGCTTACCCTCCCTAATCATGGACCCCCCTCTCTCTGCCACAATATATATCAAACATATAAACGGCGAGTGACCGACTCACCTGCAAATGCGCAGTACAGACTTCCCTCTCTGTCCCGCCCTCACGTCAAGACGTCATGACTGTCGCACGCCAACTGGAAACGAACATCACGCGAACCAACATCCACCCTCCCCCCCCCCATCCCCGCCCCCCTCCATATCGGGTCCCCTGCACTGACCTGACAGCGCCTCTCACCTCCGTGTGGAAGCGCTGCAGGCAGCAGCAGAGCGATCTGCTGCTGCCTGTAGCGCTTTCACACGGAGGTGAGAGAGGCGCTGTCAGGTCAGTGCAGGGGGCCCGGCACGGAGGAGGGAGGGAGCGGCGGTGAGGACGGTAGCTGGACATGGGGGGAGGGCAGGGGGGAGACGGCATGGTTGCTGGACATGGGGTGAGAGCAGAGCAGAGAGGAGGGTTGCTGGACATGGGGGGAGGGGGGAGGCCAAGGGAAAGAGGAAGGTTGCTGGATATGGGGGGGGGATCGGTGGACGGGGTGAGGCCAGGGGAGAGAGGAGGGCTGCAATACTCGCCCGTTTTTACGGGCTTAACGGCTAGTAAATATATATATTGGAGGAGGGGGAGAGTTTGTCTGAGCATGTTTCTTGATTAGGAATCAGTTAAATGGAGTTTACGTGAGGATGCGAGTTGAGCTTCCGTGTTTGTGAGAAGGCAAAATATTTCAAGTTTGCTTCGTGTAACTGCAGACTCTGGAAGAAACTGGTGGGGTGGGGGTTAGTTACATGCTACATTATGTATCTTTCAGCCTTTTTGTATGCCTTTGAATTTCGCAGAATTGAGCCTATGGTTTTCATCACTCCGGCATTCTTCTTCTGATTACAGCATCCTTAAATATTTTCCTCTCGCTTTGATGTTGAATGCAGCATTTGGAAGAGTTGTGATAAGCGGGGGGTTTTTTTTCCTTTTAACTTCTCCGAGTCGCACTGCATATTCTACTCTGTATTTTCCTTTTCTCAAGAGAAACCCAGTTCATAGCATTAAGGAATGCCATATATATATTTTTTTTTCAATTCATCCGCAGTGAATGTTCGAAAGTGGCAGCTATATTTGTCTGTACCTTGTAAGATGAATCATAGAACATTCGCCAACTGATTTATTTCTCATTCTTCTGTTCACATTGATCTTGCTTAGCCGTTTGAATTTTAAAATATGGGTATGGAGGAAATAGCTGCTTCTCACACCTAAAAATTATTGTCATTACTCATAAACCAGTGCCGTTGCTGGGGATTTGTACAGAAAATGATCTGAGCAGTACGATGACTGATGCCCAAGGACCTCCAAAACGTCAGGTGATATCTGATGATCTCAAGGTAGTGAAGCACCAGAACAAGTGGTAGCCAGAGCTGAAGGAATGCTGGGGTGCGTAGAGAGAGGTATGACTAACATCAACAAGGCGGTGGTATTTATTTATCGGGATTTATTAACCGCCTTTATGAAGAGATTCACCCAAGGCGATGTACAGCAGGTTCAGCTTAACATAAAACTTTCAATTATGTTAAAAGCATACCAATAGTAAAATGACAAAGTATAAACATAAATACAATCAATGAAATCATCTTAGAAGTGGCAAATTTAATCCTAGTGATAGTAGTACCACTAGTAGAACCAGCCATTAGGGGCACAGTGAGTGGGGTTTGCTCCAGCCCCCATCGCTCCCACTAAACCCCAGGGATTTTAGGTAAGCTCAAGAGCGCCTATCCTGAGTGGGAGCGGGCATAGTCCTGGGGGGCTAGGAGGGGGGGGGTCTTTCCTCATTGGAGAGGGGAAGGGAGAGGGGGGGATCGCCCCTTTCTTTCTGAGCACTCTACCAAAACCCTCATCCACACCCTTGTCACCTCTCGTTTAGACTACTGCAATCTGCTTCTTGCTGGCCTCCCACTTAGTCACCTCTCCCCTCTCCAATCGGTTCAAAACTCTGCTGCCCGTCTCATCTTCCGCCAGGGTCGCTTTACTCATACTACCCCTCTCCTCAAGTCGCTTCACTGGCTCCCTATCCGTTTTCTCATCCTGTTCAAACTTCTTCTACTAACCTATAAATGTACTCACTCTGCTGCTCCCCAGTATCTCTCCACACTCGTCCTTCCCGTGCACTCCGCTCCATGGATAAATCCTTCTTATCTGTTCCCTTCTCTACTACTGCCAACTCCAGACTTCGCGCCTTCTGTCTCGCTGCATCCTACGCCTGGAATAAACTTCCTGAGCCCCTACGTCTTGCCCCATCCTTGGCCACCTTTAAATCTAGACTGAAAGCCCACCTCTTTAACATTGCTTTTGACTCGTAACCACTTGTAACCACTCGCCTCCACCTACCCTCCTCTCCTCCTTCCTGTGCACATTAATTGATTTGATTTGCTTACTTTATTTTTTGTCTATTAGATTGTAAGCTCTTTGAGCAGGGACTGTCTTTCTTCTATGTTTGTGCAGCGCTGCGTACGCCTTGTAGCGCTATAGAAATGCTAAATAGTAGTAGTAGTAGGATCAGAAAGGGAGCTTTGTGCTTTGAGAGGAGGAGGCAGGGAGGGAGGAGGATGGCAACCCATTTGGTCAGCCAGGACCTGGAAGTTAACCAGGCACAAGCCAATATTCAGACCAGTGCCCAGTTAACGCCCCGCATAAAGTAAGGACTGTCTTTTTTCTGTCCTAACTTTATGCAAATGCTCAGCTGGTTAGCGGACTGAAAATTACCAACACCGAGTAAGCTTCTGCTTCACACTAGCTCCACTTCTAGACCACCCACAAACTGGCATGAGCAGTTAGACGGGATATTCAGCAGCTATCTGGTTAAGTGCTGTTAAATATATCCAAACAGCCCTGCACAAGCCATTTAAAGGGGCCCTTTTACTAAGCCGTGTAGACTCCTACGCGCTTCGGTTTTGAACTACTGCCCGGCTACTGCGTGGCCCGGGTGGTAATTTCATTTTTTCACATGTGTTCACTAAGCATGCCGGAAATTTTCCCACGTGCAGTGCTAACCGGGTAGTAATTGGCACTGTACGTGCGTAGACCATTACCGCCCGGTTAATGCGTGAAACCTTACCGCTAGGTCAGTGGGTGGCGGTAAGGTCTCAGGCCCAAAATGGACGCGCGCCAATTTTCATTTTGCCACACGGCCATTTTCGGCCAAAAAATAAAGACCTTTTTGCGCGTCCAATGCTTGCGTCTACACCAGCGCAGGCCATTTTTCGGCGCAGGCCATTTTTCGGCGCACCTTAGTAAAAGGACCCCAAAATGCCTTAAATAACTACCCCTTTGTAATGTTCATAGTAGATGACGGCAGAAAAAGACCCGCACGGTCCATCCAGTCTGCCCAACAAGATAAACTCATGTGTATACCTTACCTTGATTTGTACCTGTCTTTTTCAGGGCACAGACTGTACAAGTCTGGCCAGCACTATCCCCTCCTCCCAACCACCAGCCCCGCCTCCCACCACCGGCTTTGGCACAGACCGTATAAGTTTGCCCAGCACTATTCCCCGCCTCCCAACCACCAGTCCCGCCTCCCACCACCGGATCTGGCACAGACCGTATAAGTCTGCCCACCACTATCTTCAGCCTTCCCTTCTCTCTCAGCTCTGGTCCCGCCCTCCTTTCCTGTTTCGGCGAGGGCGGGACCAGAGCTGAGAGAGAAGGGAAGGCTGAAGCTGAGCCTGCTCGCCTTTCACCGCTGCCGTCGGGACCGAGCGAGGTAACATGAGTTTTACTGTTCAGAGAGAAGAGGGCGGGCGGGTTAAAATATTGGGGGTGCTCGAGCACCTACAGCACCCACGGAGTCGGCGCCTATGTATCCCCTTCCCTTATAGGTTGCTGGAGCTTCTCCTGCGGGCTGGATCCTCCTGAGGCTCTTCTGCTTCTTCCTGTCTTCACTTTTGGTATAAGGAGACAGACCTCCAGGCATCTTATCCTGTCTTTTCCTTACGTTTCCACCTGGTCAGCTCAGAGACTCCACTGGATCGGATTAGTGATGCAGGATGGGACAATCATGGCTAGTTTAGTGAAAGTCAGGCTTGGGGCCTAAGTTGAAAGTTAGCATGACTCTGCTCTTACTTTTTTCGCTCTGCATATTTCTGCTCTTGAGAGAGATTCTCTAGTAAAAGAAACATCCTTTCCTACATACTTCCTTCATCAGTTAGTGTATAGCACAGGCAGACACTGCTAGACACAGAGATGGGAAAAAGCATACCTATATTTTCTCCTAGCTTGTGCACCAGCAATAAACTTTTTTTTTTTTTGCTCTTCCTGATTGACTATTGCGACCAGTACGTTTTTACTAGCAAAAAAGGTGCCAGTACTCAAATGCCAGGCCACCCTTCAGGAGTGAGGTGATCACTGAGGGATCCACCCCACAATGGCCAGGCCTCTTGCAACCAGTCACAGAATCTATGACAAGGCAGAATTGGTGTGCAGAGCCTGAGCACTTTCATTAAAACTTGGGGACCATGGGTCAGTTTTAGCAGACAATGGAAAAGGTGCCGGTACTCAAATGCTAGGCCACCCTTCAGGGGTGGGGTGATCACTGAGGGACCCACCTCCCAATAGCCAGGCTCCCTGCAACCAGTCACAGAATCTCTGACAAGGCAGAATTGGTGTGTAGAGCCTGAGCGCTTTCATTAAAACTTGGGGACCATGGGTCAGTTTTAGCAGACAATGGAAAAGGTGCCGGTACTCAAATGCTAGGCCACCCTTCAGGGGTGGGGTGATCACTGAGGGACCCACCTCCCAATAGCCAGGCTCCCTGCAACCAGTCACAGAATCTCTGACAAGGCAGAATTGGTGTGTAGAGCCTGAGCGCTTTCATTAAAACTTGGGGACCATGGGTCAGTTTTAGCAGACAATGGAAAAGGTGCCGGTACTCAAATGCTAGGCCACCCTTCAGGGGTGGGGTGATCACTGAGGGACCCACCTCCCAATAGCCAGGCTCCCTGCAACCAGTCACAGAATCTCTGACAAGGCAGAATTGGTGTGTAGAGCCTGAGCGCTTTCATTAAAACTTGGGGACCATGGGTCAGTTTTAGCAGACAATGGAAAAGGTGCCGGTACTCAAATGCTAGGCCACCCTTCAGGGGTGGGGTGATCACTGAGGGACCCACCTCCCAATAGCCAGGCTCCCTGCAACCAGTCACAGAATCTCTGACAAGGCAGAATTGGTGTGTAGAGCCTGAGCGCTTTCATTAAAACTTGGGGACCATGGGTCAGTTTTAGCAGACAATGGAAAAGGTGCCGGTACTCAAATGCTAGGCCACCCTTCAGGGGTGGGGTGATCACTGAGGGACCCACCTCCCAATAGCCAGGCTCCCTGCAACCAGTCACAGAATCTCTGACAAGGCAAAATTGGTGTGTAGAGCCTGAGCGCTTTCATTAAAACTTGGGGACCATGGGTCAGTTTTAGCAGACAATGGAAAAGGTGCCGGTACTCAAATGCTAGGCCACCCTTCAGGGGTGGGGTGATCACTGAGGGACCCACCTCCCAATAGCCAGGCTCCCTGCAACCAGTCACAGAATCTCTGACAAGGCAGAATTGGTGTGTAGAGCCTGAGCGCTTTCATTAAAACTTGGGGACCATGGGTCAGTTTTAGCAGACAATGGAAAAGGTGCCGGTACTCAAATGCTAGGCCACCCTTCAGGGGTGGGGTGATCACTGAGGGACCCACCTCCCAATAGCCAGGCTCCCTGCAACCAGTCACAGAATCTCTGACAAGGCAGAATTGGTGTGTAGAGCCTGAGCGCTTTCATTAAAACTTGGGGACCATGGGTCAGTTTTAGCAGACAATGGAAAAGGTGCCGGTACTCAAATGCTAGGCCACCCTTCAGGGGTGGGGTGATCACTGAGGGACCCACCTCCCAATAGCCAGGCTCCCTGCAACCAGTCACAGAATCTCTGACAAGGCAGAATTGGTGTGTAGAGCCTGAGCGCTTTCATTAAAACTTGGGGACCATGGGTCAGTTTTAGCAGACAATGGAAAAGGTGCCGGTACTCAGTACCCCCTCAAAAAAAGGCCTGATTGCGACCATCAACCCTCAAGCATAGAAAGTATAATATGCGCTGGTGTTTGGTTGTTTTGGTTAACATCAACATTTGTATCGACGTCTGCACGTGTACTAGCGAGGATCTCTAACCTCTGTGTGTCTGACTCTTCGTGCCTGTTCTGCCTGGAGTCTGCAGTTGTGCGGATTCAGAGAGCCTGCTATGCCTGTAACCTGTCTTACTGCTGATCGGTGATTGCTGTGTGACCATTTCTGAACCTGATTTCTTTTTCTCTTTGCAATAAAAGGTATATCATATCTGATTTCTAGGTGAGTGTGCGATCCCTGTAGCGTATTTACACGTGTCATAAGAAAATGCAAAAGAACTGAGCATTGCTGCCTTTTGAAGTATAAATCAGATAATCCAGCAGTTTGGTAGACAAAGAAACCCTTCTGCACTGTACTCAGGGTGATGCTGAACTGAGTGTGAGAGATGAGTCAGTGCTTCCAAAACAGCTTGCAAGACTCATGTAGCCAACTTTCTCTTCTCTTAATGAGACATGGAGGGGCATAATCGACCAGAAACGCCTATCTCCATGGGCGTTAATCTCCGAGAACGGGTCCGTGAAGGGGCGGAGTGAACCGTATTTTTAAAAAAAAATAGACGCCCATGCTTTATTCGCCAAGGTGTGAGCTGGGCGTTTTTGCTTTTCACCGATAATGGAAAATGAAATCGCCCAGCTCAAAAACGAATAAATGCAAGGCATTTGTTCGTGGGAGGGGCCAGGATTCATAGTGCACTGGTCCCCCTCACATGCCAGGACACCAACCGGGCACCCTAGGGGGCACTTTTACAAAAACAAAAAAAAAGGTAAAAGAGCTCCCAGGTGCATAGCACCCTTCCCTTGGGTGTTGAACCCCCCAAATCCCCCTCAAAACCCACTGCCCACAAGTCTACACCAGTACTATAGCCCTAAGCGGTGAAGGGGGGCACCTACATGTGGGTACAGGGGGTTTGGGGGGGGTTGGACGACTAGTAGCATTAAGCAGCACAATTGTAACAGGTAGGGGGGGATGGGCCTGGGTCCACCTGCCTGACGTCCACTGCACCCCCTAACAACTGTTCCAGGGACCTGCATACTGCTGCTTGGGAGGAGGGTATGACATTTGAGGGTGAAAGTAAAAAGTTGTGAAACATCATTTGTTGTGGTGGGAGGGGGTTAGTGACCACTGGGGGAGTCAGGGGAGGTCATCCCCGACTCCCTCTGGGGGTCATCTGGTCATTTAGGGCACTTTTTGGGGCCTTATTCGTCAAAAAACAGGGTCCAGGAAAAGTGCCCTAAATTCTAGCTACAAACGCATCCATTATCGGCGAAGGGCGCCCATCTCTGTTCGGGTGATAACCACGCCCCAGTTCCGCCTTCACCACGCCTCCGACACTCCCCCGTCAACTTTGTCCGCATCCGCGACAGAGTGCAGTTGAAAGCGTCCAAAGTTCGGCTTTCGATTATGCCGCTTTATTTGTTTTTGTGAGAAGAACGCCCATCTCCCGATTTAGGTCGGAACTTGGGCGTTATTCTCGTTCGATTATAAGCAGGAAAGTGTATCTCTACCCCAGGCTCTGCTACTTGAGTGTAATAAGCAAGGCAGGTTGGTTTCAAGGACAAGTGGCTCCCTTCTGGCTTTCTTCACTCAACGTGTAATTAAACTCTGGATTTCGTTGCCAGAGAATGTGGTAAAGGCGGTTAGCTTAGCGGAGTTTAAAAAAGGTCTGGCCAGCTTCCTAAAGGAAAAATCCATAGACCATTATTAAACTGGACTTGGGGAAAATCCACTGCTTATTTCTGGGATAAGCAGTACAGAGTGTTTTGTACTTTTTGGGGATCTTGCCAGGTATTTGTGACCTGGATTGGCCACTGTTGCAAACAGGATGCTGGGCTTGATGGACCTTTGGTCTGTCCCAGTGTGGCAACACTTATGTACTTATATATGTTCCTTTCACAACCATGGGTGTATATAGTCTGACCAGCTACCCTCCCAGTCCCTTCTATGGGGCTGGGCTTCATTTTGGCTCGATGGAAAATTATTAGATGTGGACTCTAAGGTACAGATTTCCCTGCAGCACCCACTATGGCCAAAAACAGGGTTAGTACCAAATTTTACAAACACATTTTTCAATGTTCCCTGGTACAAATACATTGATTCATTAAATTTATAGTTCCTGGAATGTCTGGTTCCATATGGAAAGCTTAACATAGGTATTCAATAAGCATAAAGGAATCCTGTGCAGAAGGAATGGATCCTCAGGAGCTTAGTCAAGATCGGGAGGCGGTGCTGGTGGTTGGGAGGCGGGGATAGTGCTGGGCAGACTTATACGGTCTGTGCCAGAGCCGGTGGTGGGAAGCGGGACTGGTGGTTGGGAGGCGGGGATAGTGCTGGGCAGACTTATACGGTCTGTGCCCTGAAGAACACAGGTACAAATCAAAGTAGGGTATACACAAAAAGTAGCACATATGAGTTATCTTGTTGGGCAGACTGGATGGACCGTGCAGGTCATTTTCTGCCGTCATCTACTATATGTAATCGTAGGACAGAAAGAGCTGTTCTTGTGCTCAATAGTACTGAACCTCTATTGCAAACCTGAAAATGATTCATACTGTGCTATTGATGTAAATAGCTATTTTTATGTCTTCACAATTGCAAATCTGTTCTAGCTTTTGCTAGTGAAATAAATGGCTCAGTCATGATAGGGGTCAGCAGATGATTTCAAAGAAAATAACTTATGTGGCATTGGGAAGGGCCTTGCATTTTAAGCTATGACCAAATCACATAAATAAATTGTACTCGATTCAAAGAGATAATGCATCAGTCAAAAATAATAAATCTCATCACATACAGCATCACTTTGAATTTCGAGTAAATCTTCTCCTAACCAAAATAATAACTTTGGTGAGGAATAAAGCTCTTGATAAAATTATTAAGGTTCTATAGTTCACCTTTTACTAGGCTCAGTTCTCTGGACTCTAGGCCACGTGTGGTTGTGCGGCTAACAATCAATCTTAGACGAAAAAGGGGGCGGTTCTATGAAGGACGCCTCTGTTTAGGTGCTCTGATACTGCATGGTGAGAGTTTATTCTATAACTAGTGAAAAAGGCCCATTTCTTAACGCAATGAAACGGGCGCTAGCAATGTAATGAGTTCCTGCCATTAATGTTTCCACGGTTGTATTCTGAATATAATTGTTGTTTACATGTGTAAGATTTGTTTATATACAATAGTTTTTGTGTAAACTGTGCTACAATGTGGTAAAAGTTTTCCTTGTTCAGGCCCTTCAATCAGTTTAACAATCACATCAGAAGAGCTCCTTCCTCGTGAAAATGCAACATACAGTTGCCCATGTGATAGCCTGAGAGTGACAGTGTGTTTTACAGACAGTGTAAGAGAGAGATACACAGAGTGACTGAGTGTGTGTGTGATGTCTGTGTATGTGTGTGAGTGACAAAGTGATTAAATCTTTGTCTTCCCTTCCGTTCTGTGCATTTGCCTCCACTGATGTTCGTACCTCCCTGTATATGATTGTTTGTTAGAGATTCAGTCCACTCCACTGCCCTCCTCCAAGTTCCGTTCTGTCTGATTGGTTCTTCGTTCCTGTGATGTCACGATTGTTTGTTAGAGATTCAATCCACTCCACTTCCCTCCTCCAAGTTCCGTTCTGTCTGATTGGTTCTTCGTTCCTGTGACGTCGTGTTTGTTTGCTTGGCAACTATGCAGCATTCCGTTTCCTTGACGTGAGGGCGGGGAGAGTGAGAGCCAATGAAAGGCTGAACTACAGACTTATGAACCCTACACTGCCACAGTGCCATGGAGTCAGCTTCAGAATGTTGGAGGTGCTTTTTATTATATAGGATGGGATCTAAGCACCCAGATTCCAGCTTAGAACACCAGCATAACCCGTAGGAGCCAGCTCTGTGGGTGCTTGAGCACCCCCAACATTGAGCAAACTCCATGAGTGTCAAGAGAGGGGTAATTTCCAATGGGTTTAACACCCACAATCATTTTGGACAGTTTTTTTCCTATGACATAACGCAGTATCGGCATGACTTACATTTAGATGGCTACATTTGCATGAGCCATAGACCTGGTGTAATTGCAGACACCCAAGGGCAGCAAAGGTGCATGTAATTTACTGTTCATGTAAGTGGCAGCCCCTCCTATGCTTCATCCATGTGACTGTTCCCTTACATTTATGTGCTATGACACTTACACACTGCCCTGGATTAACCAGTCTGCTATCGAGACAGACATGTGAAAGCCACTGCTTGCCCTGTGATCAGTAGCATGGAATCTTGCTACTCTTACTTGATACTCTTCGGCTTCCAGAATCCTGCTACTCTTTGGGATTCCAGAATCTTGCTACACTTTGTGATTCTAGAATCTTGCTACTTGCTATTCTTCGGGCTTCCAGAATCCTGCTACTCTTTGGCTTCCAGAATCCTGCTACTCTTTGGAATTCCAGAATCTTGCTATTTGCTACTCTTCAAGATTCCAGGATCTTGCTACTCTTTGTGATTCTAGAATCTTGCTACTTGCTACTTTTTGGGCTTCCAGAATCCTGCTACTCTTTGGGATTCCGGAATCTTCCTATTTGCTACTCTTTGGGATTCCGGAATCTTGCTAGTCTTTGTGATTCCAGAATTTTGCTACTTGCTACTCTTCAGGATTCTAGAATCTTGCTATTTGCTACTCTTTGGGATTCTGGAATCTTGCTATTTGCTACTCTTCAGGATTCCAGAATCTTGCTACACTTTGTGATTCTAGAATCTTGCTACTTGCTACTCTTTGGGCTTCCAGAATCTTGCTACTCTTTGGGATTCGGGAATCTTCCTATTTGCTACTCTTTGGGATTCTGGAATCCTGCTAGTCTTTGTGATTCCAGAATCTTGCTACTTGCTACTGTTCGGGATTCTATAATCTTGCTACTTTTTGGGATTCTGTTTCAGAAGTGTGGTTGAAAACTACCTACATACATTTGATTTTTCAACAATGACTATGTTAAGGTATTAGCCATCACTAATCCATGCCTTAAAATACATGCATACATTTATTTATTTGTATTTCATATTTTTAATCTCTGCCATCTACTGTTTGGGAGGGGAACACGTGAATACACATTTTTAAAATTTGAATAACATAATACAAAGCAAATAAAAATAAATTAATGAAACTGATAACAATACCAAGAATGTCATCTAAAAATTAACCAATCAGTATTGAGCTGGCTGAGGTCAGCAATTTATTAAACTTAGATGCGGTGAATATTCAGGCCTTTGGAAGTGCCTGGAGTTTACCTGGATATGACTGATATCTGGGCATCAACACAGTAGCACCCAGATAACTTCCAGATCTGTCCCTGAATCACCCTGGCACTATTTTATGACAAATCTACTTGTCTTTCTCCCTCTCTATATTATCCTGTCAAATTCCTGAAGTCCTTTTCAAATTTTTCTAGTCTGTAAACTGTTTTCGTATGCGGGTCTCAAAAGGCATTGCAGTGAATCTAAATGATAAACAAACCAAAAAGGAGAACCAGTAAAAAAAAGTGAATACACCAAAAAATACGAATAGTGAATAAATCACGTTAGAAGAATACTCCAGAATCCAAAATGTGCGATATAAACACACAATTCAGAATATTTATTGAAAATCCTTGTATTTAATATTGTTACATTTATTTTTTAATTTTTTTAAATATATTTTCATTATGTTGCAGCTCGCAGAGCAAGGAACGGAGGCTGAAATTAAAGTATGAAAAGCTGGCAGTGAGCCCATTCCCCTGAGGAAGCCAATTTAGTGAAACGGGTCCCCGTTGGGACTGCTCCTGCTACAATCTAAGTTAAGTGATTCTTTATGTATACAATATATATGCCTTTCTGCCTAGAAGACTCAAGAAGGTTTTGTTTATATTTTGATATAAAAAATGTCTTTGGAGGTTTTTTTAAAACCAACGACAGACAACTGTGAGCTGTTGGTACATTACAAGACGTCTGTCTGACTACAAGTTTACCTGCAGTTTTAGTCAGATTAGACAGTCACAGCCAAATGAGGTCTTTTTTTTCCTCCATTTTGAATAATCGTTGAAAATATATTTTAAAAATTACAACATAAATGTAACAATATTAAGTACAAGGAATTTCAAGAAATATTTTGAATTGTGTGTTTATATCACATATTTTGGATTCTGAAATATTCTTCTAATGTGATTTATCCATATTTTTTAGTAAATCTAAATGAACATAAGCATAACCCGATAGTACCGTGTTGGTCTGCCCAGATATTCAGTGGCACCTACCTGGGTAAATGGTGCTGTAAATCCGGGTATGGCTTGACCATCTGTACTTATCCGGGTAGAAGCCTTCTCCAGCTCAGATAAACCCTGTTGAGTACTTACCCTTAAAAAAAAGATGTTTAAAAAAGATTTCTGCCTATTCCTCTAAAATTCAGTTACACCAGAAAAAGCACAGATACGGATATGAGTTTCAGCTAAGCGAAAATGCTAATTGACATGATGTGTAGCATTTGAGTCCCCTAAGGTCTAAGAGGGTGGATAAGTCTATCAGTTTTCAAAATCATGTACATATATTGGACTGCATCCTTGCTCAGGGGTCCTTTTACTAAGGCACCTACGCCTGCCAATTTGGAACTTACCACCCAGCTACCACGTGGCCTGGGTTGTAATTTCATTTAGTACGCATGTCCCGTAGGCGCACTGGAAATTTTCCAGCATGTGGCGCTAACCAGGCAGTAATCGCCATTGTGCGCGTGCTGATGATTACCGCCCGGTTAACACATGAGAGACCTTGCCGCTAAGTGAATGGGTGGTGGTAAGGTCTCAGGCCCAAATTGGATGTGTGCCAATTTTCATTTTGCCGCACATCCATTTTCAGCACCCCCCCCCCCCCCCAAAAGGGCCTTTTTTGCAGACGCGCTGAAAAATGGACCTGCACACGTGCAATACATGCATCTACAACAGCGCAGGCCATTTTTTGGTGCACTTTAGTAAAATGACCCCTCAGTGTCCAATGGATCAGTGTGAATATTTTCAGCCTTATTCACCATCCAACCCTAACTAGCGTAACAATAAAAGTCATGGTGTTATGTGTTCCCATCTCCTTGTCCTGGTCTATAAAATAATGAGTGGAGTTGAATGGGTAGATGTGAAGTGTCTGTTCACGCTTTCCAAAAATACTAGGACTAGGGGGCATGCGATGAAGCTACAATGTAGTAAATTTAAAACGAATCGGAGAAAAGTTTTCTTCACTCAACGTGTAATTAAACTTTGGAATTCGTTGCCAAAGAATGTGGTAAAGGCAGTTAGCTTAGCGGAGTTTAAAAAAAGGTTTGGACAGCTTGCTAAAGAAAAAGTCCATAGACCGTTATTAAATGGACTTGGGGAAAATCCACTATTTCTGGGATAAGCAGTATAAAATGTTTTGTACTTTTTTGGGATCTTGCCAGGTATTTGTGATCTGGATTGGCCACTGTTGGAAACAGGATGCTGGGCTTGATGGACTTTTGGTCTTTCCCAGTATGGCAATGCTTACGTACTTATAATTTTCATGCAGCAGTATTTTGCACTACTTGCACATCTCTCAAAAGAGTGACCTGGAAACATCTGTAGAAAGCGTTACAATCACCTAGCGTAGATAGGACCGATGTGTGTGGCACAGACTTAAACGCCTCAGGGTACTAAACCCAGTTTTAATTTATGTAATAGATGAAGCCTAACAGAGGTTGACTTAGGGCCTCTTTTACTAAGCCGCTTAGGTGCCTACGCACGCCAAACGCACACCGAATTGAAGTTGCCGCCCGGTTACTGCGTGGCCCATACGGTAATTTCAATTTTGGCATGTGTCCGCTACTGTGCATCTGAAAAATATTGTTTCTTTTCTGGCGTACATAACGGACGCGCGCATGCATAGGTCATTACCGCCCAGATTCTTTACTGCTAGGTCTATGGCTGGTGGTAAGGTCTCAGACCCAAAATGGACGCATGGCAATTTTGATTTTGCTGTACGTCCATTTTTGGCAAAAAAAAAAAAAAAAGGCCTTTTTTACAGGCGCGCTAAAAAAATGGATCGGCGCGCACCCAAAACCCTCGCCTACGCTACCGCAAGCGGTTTTTCAGCGCACCTTTGTAAAAGGACCCCTTAATGACTTTGTTTATCTGCAGTCTTATAGACAGAAGTCCGGTTTCATCCCAAGGCAACGTACCTGGGAGAAAACTGGGATACAACTGTCTACTGCTCCGACCACTTCTGGCAAATCTGCTGTCGTAATTGTACTACGAACTATGATTTCTGCCTTACCTACATTTGATCCCCAAAACAAGCATCTTCAAACACTGTAACTTTGTGTTTTCATGTCAGGCTGGTTTGTATCAGATGACAAGTAGATTCTTACGTTTGTTGTCAGGTGCCTTAAGGAAAATGTTTCTCTATATTAATGATATCTAATAAAAAGGTGATGATGATCAAGTGCCATCAAGTCCAGGACACTCCTGGCGAATGTATAGATTGACTTTCCCCAGTGTGGTCTATCTTCTGTTTGTCCCTGGAGGCTACTCTGTGGCATATTCATAGTCGATATGATTGAATCAATCCATCTTGTTGCTGGTCTACCAATGCCTCTTTTGTTTTCAGTCTTGCCAAACGTAATAGTCTTCTCTAAGGAATCTGATCATCGCATCATGGGATCAATTCAAGAAAGGGTGCACTTCTATAGAACAGAAATTCTGTAATGGTAATGTAATTGATAACAAGCTAACAACATATATGAAGGTAGTCTCCTTTCATTCAAACCAACATCTAGAACAATTAGGAGACCTTAATAGTCACTCAATTGACGTACAAATCAAACATCTCATGTGTGTTTAGAGGAAAGGCCTCAAGAAGCCCCCGGCTATATTTCTTTAGCTCACGGGGCTGGGCTGCTTCATCATCGGCCCAAAAACCTCTGAATGTATGGTTTAGGTTTTGAATATAAATATTCAAAACTAGAAGCAGGAGATAGAAAAAGGCTCAGTAAATAATGGGACTTAAAAATGTAGAACAACAGACCAGTTGTGCAAGACTTGGTCGCCAACTTGGGACTCTTTGACACCTGTTGCGAGAAGTAGAATTTTGAACTGCTGAGCATAAGGGAAGGATGGGGGATAGTGGGTAGAGGGGGGGGGGGGGTAGGAGGACGGGGGGGGGGGGTAAAGGACTGTAAAATAACAATTTTTTCTTGCAGATGTATCTGTGAACAGTTTATTTACGCTGATATTTAAATGCTTTGTTATGTATTTGAATTTGTTAATAAACAAGATTTATTAAAAAAATTGTAGAACAACACTTTAATTCATATAGATATAACATATAAAATAGTCCTTAGTCATAACAGTATAAAAGTCTTTTCTTGTATTGCTGTTACTTGAAAGACTCGACAGGGCACCGTGTTTCGGCTTAAAGTGCCTGCCTCAGGAGTCTTAAAAACGTTAGTTCCTTAAGTGGCTACAAAAATAGCAACATATGGAGGGTCATTTTCGATATGATGTCTAACCTGCTTATAATCGAACGAGAAAAACGCCCAAGTTCCGACCTAAATCGGGAGATGGGCGTTTATCTCACAAAAACGAATAACACGGTATAATCAAAAGCCGAATTTGGGACGCTTTCAACTGCACTCCGTCGCGGATGCGGACAAAGTGGACGGGGGCGTGTCGAAGGCGTGTCGAAGGCGGAACTGGGGCGTGGTTATCACCCGAACAGAGATGGGCGCCCTTCGCCGATAATGGATGCGTTTGTAGCTAGAATTTAGGGCACTTTTCCTGGACCCTGTTTTTTGCACGAATAAGGCCCCAAAAAGTGCCCTAAATGACCAGATTACCCCCAGAGGGAATCGGGGATGACCTCCCCTGACTCCCCCAGTGGTCACTAACCCCCTCCCACCACAAAAAAATGATGTTTCACAACTTTTTATTTTCACCCTCAAATGTCATACCCTCCTCCCAGGCAGCAGTATGCAGGTCCCTGGAGCAGTTGTTAGGGGGTGCAGTGGACGTCAGGCAGGTGGACCCAGGCCCATCCCCCCTACCTGTTACAATTGTGCTGCTTAATGCTTATTAGTCGTCCAACCCCCCCAAACCCACTGTACCCACATGTAGGTGCCCCTCTTCACCCCTTAGGGCTATAGTAATGGTGTAGACTTGTGGGCAGTGGGTTTTGAGGGGGATTTGGGGGGCTCAACACACAATGGAAGGGTGCTATGCACCTGGGAGCTCTTTTACCTGTTTATTTGTTTTTGTAAAAGTGCCCCCTAGGGTGCCCGGTTGGTGTCCTGGCATGTGAGGGGGACCAGTGCACTACGAATCCTGGCCCCTCCCACGAACAAATGCCTTGGATTTATTCGTTTTTGAGCTGGGCACTTTCCCTTTCCATTATCGCTGAAAAGCAAAAACGCCCAGCTCACACATTGGCGAATAAAACATGGGCGTCTATTTTTTATCGATAATACGGTTCGGTCCGCCCCTTCACGGACCCGTTCTCGGAGATTAACGCCCATGGAGATAGGCGTTTCTGTTCCATTATGCCCCTCCATGTCTGACTTTGAATGTTTTGCAAAAAAACGTCCAAAATCTGAATAGAAAAGAAGGTCATTTTCAAAAAAGAAAAACGTCTATCTTTTCTTTTTTTTTTTTCGAAAATACTGTTTTAGAACAAGGTTTTCTTCCTTGGACATTTTGTCTTTTTTACCGTGCGGTGAAAGGCATTTGATGCACACACACCATTCCTGCCTGGTTAATGCGTGAGACCTTACCACCAAGTAAATGGCTGGCAGTAAGATCTCAGACCCAAAATGGACACACATCAATTTTCATTTTGCTACACATCCATTTTTGGTCACATTTTATTTTTAAAAGGCATTTTTACACGTGCGCTGAAAATGGATCTGTGCGCATCTCCAACGTGCCTACACTACCGCAGGCCATTTTTCAGCACATCTTAGTAAAAGGACCCCTAGATCTTTTTAATTGGGACCTTAGCAGGTCGCGATAACTATTTTCAAGATAACATCTCTGGGTGATTGTTGCAGCATTGTCTTTGGATATTTCTGGGTACTGTCCTCAAAAAGGAGCCTGTAAAACGACATTAACTGTAGAATGATCTGTTTTCAACCACTGGTTTTTAAAAATGGTTTTGGATCTATGAAGACATCATCATTTTCAAAATCTGGTTTTTTGACATGCCTCACGCATTCTTGGCCAATTTGGTCTTTCCTGGAATGGAAGAATAGTCTAGTGGTTGTTAGAGCAGTGAACTGGCAACCAGTGAAGCCCACTTCAAAACCCACTGGTACTCCTTGTGATGTTGGGCAAGCCATTTAACCCTCTATATCCTCAGATCCAACTTTAGATTGTAAGCCCTCTGGAGACAGAGAAATACGTGCAGGGGCATAATCGAAAGGAGCACCCAAGTTTTCCTGAGGACGTCCTCGCAGGACGTCCCAGCGAAGGGGCGAGGAAACCCATATTATCAAAACAAGATGGACGTCTATCTTTCGTTTCGATAATACAGTCAGGGACGCCCAAATCGCGAAATTTAGGTCGACCTTAGAGATGGTCATCCCCGATTTTCGGCGATAATGGAAACCGAGGACGCCCATCTCAGAAATGACCAAATGCAAGCCATTTGGTCGTGGGAGGACCCAGCATTCATAGTGCACTGGTCCCTCTCACATGCCAAGACACCAAACGGGCACCCTAGGGGACACTGCAGTGGACTTCAGAAATTGCTCCCAGGTGCATAGCTCCCTTACCTTGTGTGCTGAGCCCCCCCAAAACCCACTCCCCACCTGTACGCCACTACCATAGCCCTAAGGGGTGAAGGGGGGCACCTACATGTGGGTACAGTGGGTTTTGGGTGGGTTTTGGAGGGCTCCCATTTACCACCACAAGTGTAACAGGTAGGGGGTATGGGCCTGGGTCCACCTGTCTGAAGTGCACTGCACCCACTAAAACTGCTCCAGGGACCTGCATACTGCTGTCATGGAGCTGGGTATGATATTTGAGGCTGGCATAGAGGCTGGAAAAAATATTTTAACATTTTTTTGAGGGTGGGAAGGGGTTAGTGACCACTGGGGGAGTAAGGGGAGGTCATCCCCGATTCCCTCCGGTGGTCATTTAGGGCACATTTTTGTGGTTTGGTCTTAAGAAAAAAAGGACTAGGTAAAGTCATCCAAGTGTTCATCAGGGACGCCCTTCTTTTTTCCATTATGGGTCGAGGACGCCCATGTGTTAGGCAAGCCCCAGTCCCGCCTTCGCTACGCCTCTGACACGCCCCTGTGAACTTTGGTCGTCCCTGAGACGGAAAGCAGTTGAGGACGCCCTAAATCGGCTTTCGATTATGCCAATTTGGTCGACCCTATGAGAAGGACGCCCATCTTGCGATTTGTGTCAAAAGATGGGCGTCCTTCTCTTTCGAAAATAAGCCTGTTAGTGTACCTGAATGTAACTCACCTTGAGCTACTATTGAAAAAGGCTCGATCAAAATCCAAATAAATAAATACCCTTTTTATGCAGGCAAAGGGCTGTCAAGCTTCCGCATTTACTTAACTGGTTGTACGAGAGAAGATCGAAAGATAGGGCTACAAGGTGGCACCAAGCCATATAAGAAAGAATGGGCAGTTAGAGTTATGAATTTATAATTTCAGTTTTTGTAAGACAAGTCCATAAAAGCACTAGGATAAAACCAGAGTTAGACCAGTCTGTCTCTGATACCATGCAGCTGTCCAATATCGACCCATAAATGTAGATCATACCTGAAAGAAAACAGATTCTAGACTTTGAATGGGGTGAAATATGGGCTCATGTCTATAAGGAAGATAAAAAAAAGCAGTGAAACTGGAATAAAGTGATTGATTGTGGAGCTTTTGCAGCCCTAATAGAGCTGGAGGCCCGGCAGCTCTGCACTAAAACCAGAAAGTTAAAGAGTAGAATTTGGTCATGTTGGGCTATAAATCTTCCACTCTAGGCTTTTACCAAGATTCATACTGGCAAGAAAATCAAGTCCCATCAGAACAAAACGTAAGTACATCAGATTCAAGCGCAAGTACATATTTTAGCTGGAGGCCAATAACTTCCACAAAACAAAACAAAAAAAAGTCTGGTAGGTTAAAAATAAGTTTAAAACCCCCCAGTTAGTATCTGTGGATTAAGATTCAAATGCAGTAATCAGTGGAGGAGGGGGGGAGTTAAATGCTGACTGCCATTTAAACATGTTTATCCACTCCTACCCCCTAGCTGAGATAATATTTAACCATTTCTCTGACCTCATGTGCAACTTTCTTTAAATTAATCACCTTACTTTCTAACCCTTCCTACTTTCTTACCCTTCTATATGTTACATCTTTGCTTTACCCTTTGCTATCAATTATAATGTTCTATTACGTATTGTGTTGACATTGTAAGTAGTCAAATGCCATACTTTGTATTGTTATTTGAATATTTTTACTGCTCTAATTGCCTATTGCTCCTGTTTGATCTATTCTTACTGTACAGCACCTTGAGTGAATTCCTTAAAAAAGGCGGTAAATACCCTCACTACCTCTCCACCCTCATCTCTCCCTACACTCCTTCCCTAGAACTCCGTTCACTAGGCAAATCTCTCCTAATTGCACCCTTCTCCTCCATCGCTAACTCCAGACTCCGCTCCTTCTATCTCGCCGCACCTTGTGCCTGGAATAGGCTTCCTGAGCCATTACATCTAGCTCCATCCCTGGCCGCCTTCAAATCCGGGCTAAAGGCCTACCTGTTTGATGCTGCTTTCGACTCCTGACTTGTAACTTTTATCTTATCCTTATGTGTCCTTCTGTCTGTCCTTCCCTTATCCTTTTTGGTCCTGTCTGTTTGTCCTGATTTAGATTGTAAGCTCTTTTGAGCAGGGACTGTCTTTTCTTTATGTTCAATTGTGAAGCGCTGCGTACGACTGGTAGCGCTATAGAAATGATTTATAGTAGTAGTAGAAGCCTGCCCTTGCAGATCAGCAACGCGGCTGCGCAGGCTTCTGTTTCTGTGAGTCTGACGTCCTGCACGTACGTTGCTGATTTGCAAGGGCAGGCTTCTACATGGAATGCTGCTAGCGGAATAGCAACATTAACATTCCATGTAGAATCTCCAATAGTAGCAACATTCCATTTAGAATCATTCCTATGTGTCCTTCTACCCTTATCCTTATTGGTCCTGTCTGTTTGTCCTGATTTAGATTGTAAGCTCTTTTGAGCAGGGACTGTCTTCTTCATGTTCAATTGTAAAGCGCTGCGTACGACTGGTAGCGCTATAGAAGTGATTTATAGTAGTAGTAGTAAATCCTAATAATAAATAAATATTTTCTGTGTTTTCAGTTCTTCTATCAGGATAGAGGTAGTGCAAGATACATGTGGACAGATGTGACTACTAATCATTTCTATAGTGCTACTACATGTACACAGTGATGTACACATTATGGGCCTGATTCTATATATGGTGCTTAAAATTAAAGTGTGTCAGGCAATCACGTCTAAGCATATTCTAAATACTGTGCGTAAATCTACTCAGGGTATCTGGAATATACTTAGGCATAGTTCATGCAACTAAATCTAAATTGTACTGGCTTCCAGTAAAGGAACGAATCATTTTAAAAATTTGCACCCTGGTCCATAAAATCCTTTATGGTGAAGCTCCAGCCTTATCAACTTGCCACTTAGGAATTCCCATAGATCATCTCGTTCATACTTAAACCTCCGTTACCCTACATGTTATGGTCTCAAGTATAAATCCACTTACGCCTCCACCTTTTCCTATATCAGCGCACAATTGTGGAATGCTTTACCTAAATCTGTGAAGATTGCTCACGATCATCTGAATTTCAGAAAATCTCTCAAGACCAGTTTATTTGGAAAAGATTACGCTAAAGGTCCCGTCCTGCATCCATAATTCCTGGACTGCAACTACTATAAAGACCTTTGGATTTTATTACCCTTCCCTCTTTTCCTCTCCCCTGTAATTACTCACCATTCTAGTCACTTTACTGTACTTGATTGTTTGTTTGCCGGATTAGTGTATGCCTTTTCAGATTGTTGTTAGCCACATTGAGCCTGCCAGTGGGTGGGAAAATGTGGGGTATAAATGTTATAAATAAATAAATCTACGCATCTCCATTTACGCCAACAAAAAGCTGGTATAAATCCCCATGCGTAGATTTACGCACAGTGGCCCATATTTTATAACAATGCATGTAGATTTTGGACTGCCCATGAAACGCCCATTTCCATACCACCTAAGCATGCCCCTTTTTGCCTGCACATGTTAGAATTTAGGCGCAGTACATTACAGAATACGCTTAGCAATGTACATGCATAAATTCTAATTCTTGCCAATTACTGCTCATTATTGATTAAGAGCTGTTAACAATGCTTAACAGCGTGTTAAAACAATTAATTTACATGTTAAATTATAGAATACGCCTATATGTGGAACTCTAGGCATGCTATATCCAGGAGTCAGGTACTTTCTCTGTCCCTAGAGGGCTCACAATCTGTTTTTCTACCTGGGGCAATGGAGGGTTGAGTGACTTGCCCAAGGTCCCAAGGAGCTACAGTGGGAATTGAACCCAGATTGCCAAGATTAAAGCCCATTGCACTAACCATTAGGCCACTCCTCCACTACTACCAGCTCCACGAATAGCAGCAATAGTCTGCTACTGTCCATATAACCCCAGATTCTACATCTAGTGCTCAAAATTGTGCATGTTTCCATCAGTGGTCAATCCAGGTCACAAGTACCTGGCGAGATCCCAAAACAGTACAATACATTTTATGTTGCTTATCCTAGAACAGTTCTTTTCATTTTAACTCCATGATCCATCTCCTGCCCTGATGCAACCCCCTCCTTCTCTTCCCCCTCTCCCAGCCACTAATAGTTGCAACCCTCTTCCCCCCCCCCCCCCCCCCACTGGAATGGCTCACCAACTGTCCGTGGTGTAGATAGGACTCCTGGGCCCACCTTTGCACCCTGGTGGTCCAGTAATGGGGGCAGAAGGAAAGCCCACTTGCTCCTGTCCCTTGCAGCTGCCTTTAGAAAGTGGCTGCTGTGACCTTCAGTGGCAGCCTCGTGGTACTGCACAATTACTACACAAGTACCATGAGCTGCTGTGAGAGGTCACGGCATAGGAGCCGTCTCTGTGGGTGCTGTGGGTGCTTGAGCACCCCCAATATTGAGAAAATTGCTTGTATGTGTCCAGGGAGGGGTTATTCCACTGGGCTTAGCACCCCCAATAATTTTGAAAAATTGGCTCCTATGACGTCGGCAGCCATTTTCTAAAGGCAGCCGCAAGGGGTAGGAGCCAAGTGGGCTTTGCTTCTGCCCCCATTGCCCCCAGTGGACCACCAGGGTGCAAAGGTAGGCCTGGGGAGGCCTATCTAGGCTGCGGGGGTTAGGGTTGGGGGGGCCGCTCTAAGAGTAGGAGGCTGTGACTGTCGGCAGCTGGGGGGAGGGAGAAGGGAAGGGGGGCTGCATCGGAGGGCAGGAAGAGGATCAGAGGAGTTTAAAAAAAACAAAAAGGTTATGTGAGTCCCGGCCGATATTAAGCCGGGGCTCAAGAAAACTGCCTTATGCAGTCCCTGGCTGAATATTGACCAGGTGCCAGAGCCGGTGGTGGGAGGCGGGGCTGGTGGTTGGGAGGCGGGGATAGTGCTGGGCAGACTTATACGGTCTGTGCCAGAGTCGGTGGCGGGAGGCGGGGCTGGTGGTTGGGAGGCGGGGATAGTGCTGGGCAGACTTATACGGTCTGTGCCCTGAAGAGGACAGGTACAAATCAAGGTCAGGTATACACAAAAAGTAGCACATATGAGATGGACCGTGCAGGTCTTTTTCTGCCGTCATCTACTATGTTACTATGATCCGCATAAGCTCTGGTGGTTTCCCCCACTTAAATTAGTCCTAGATATTCAATGCTGGTGCCAGGACATGGCCCTGGCACTGATTATATCTGGGGGCAAATTCTGCCTGCAGCTGTCAGTATATAAAAAATCTCTGACCCCCTGCAGGCTGTATAATTACCCCCATGGTTTTTTTCCCCCACAGGAAGTTTCACATTTGTTCCTTAGAAACCTGAAACCATCGAGCCATCATAATACCAGTGGCAAAACCCCATCTCTATTTCTTGCCAATGCAAGCCATATACTTTACAGTGTATAATTTTAGTTCATCCTGCTACATTGTTAAACAGAAAGCCTGGGAGATTTAACACTTCCATATTTAGCACGCAAAGAGAAGCAGGCACATCATACCACACAAAAGTGAAAAAATGAGTGACCTCAGTGCGAAGGCACCTTACATTTTAGTAACACTGCCGATAGGAAAGTATCATTAGCTTGTTACTCATAGGGAAGCCTGGAATGAATCCGCACAGGAGATAAAATACAAGAAGCCCCATTTTGCATCAGAATTGGGATGTCTGGGCTGGGACATTCGCAGTTCCCTAAGTATTTAATGAAAGGTGCTGCTGACTGAAGAGATTTTTTTTGTAAAATACAGGCTTGTAGAGCATTTGTTCGTACATACAGCCGAAGAATCCATTTCCAACAAAGCTATGTGTTCTGAAAAGAGTGGCGTCATTTGGAACTTTATGGGTTAATTTTATGAAGTCATTTTCATGTGTACGTTGCCACATACGTGTCTAAATGGCCAGTTGTAAAATGCTGACTGGAGTAAATGTTTGCGCTTTGACATGATGCCATATATTTTATTGGTAGGTGTGTACAGGGGAGGAGTTTTGATGAAGCTCATGCATAAATTATAGAACATGCTAAAATGAGTACCCCCCTAATTCACATAACCATGCACTTGGCGTGCAAAGTTGCGCAAGTTCTAGAGTAGTGTCGGCTACGCACTTAGAGGTAAATCTACTAAAGGGTGTTATCACGACTAATATTTCACCAAAGTCGTTATGCCCATATCAGCCCTCTCCTGAAGTCACTTCACTGGCTCCCTATCCGTTTCCGTATAAAATTCAAGCTCCTCTTATTGACCTATAAGTGCGTTCACTCTGCAGCCCCTCACTACCTCTTCTCCCTCATCTCTCCCTACAATCCTTCCCAGGAACTCCGTTCACTAGGCAAATCTCTCCTAATTGCACCTTTCTCCTCCATTGCTAACTCCAGACTCCGTTCCTTTTGTCTCGCCGCACCTTATGCCTGGAATGGGCTTCCTGAGCCGTTACGACTAGCTCCATCCCTGGCCGCCTTCAAATCCGGGCTAAAGGCCTACCTGTTTGATGCTGCTTTTGACTCCTAACTTGTCGCTTGCTCGTAACCTTTATCTTGTCTTCCTCTCTTCAATAGTCCCTTTCCCTATGTGTCCTTCTGTCTGTCTTACCCTTATCCTAATTGGTCCTGTCTGTCTGTCCTGATTTAGATTGTAAGCTCTTTTGAGCAGGGACTGTCTTTTCTTCATGTTCAATTGTGAAGCGCTGCATACGACTGGTAGCGCTATAGAAATGATTTATAGTAGTAGTAGTAGAAGCCTGCTCTTGCAGATCAGCAACGCGGCCGCGCAGGCTTCTGTTTCTGTGAGTCTGACGTCCTGCACGTACGCAGCCGCGTTGCTGATTTGCAAGGGCAGGCTTCTACATGGAATGCTGCTAGCGGAATAGCAACATTAACATTCCATGTAGAATCTCCAATAGTAGCAACATTCCATTTAGAATCATTCCTATGTGTCCTTCTACCCTTATCCTTATTGGTCCTGTCTGTCTGTCCTGATTTAGATTGTAAGCTCTTTTGAGCAGGGACTGTCTTTTCTTCATGTTCAATTGTGAAGCGCTGCGTACGACTGGTAGCGCTACAGAAATGATTTATAGTAGTAGTAGTAGAAGCCTGCTCTTGCAGATCAGCAACGCGGCCGCGCAGGCTTCTGTTTCTGTGAGTCTGACGTCCTGCACGTACGCAGCCGCATTGCTGATTTGCAAGGGCAGGCTTCTACATGGAATGCTGCTAGCGGAATAGCAACATTAACATTCCATGTAGAATCTCCAATAGTAGCAACATTCCATTTAGAATCATTCCTATGTGTCCTTCTACCCTTATCCTTATTGGTCCTGTCTGTCCTGATTTAGATTGTAAGCTCTTTTGAGCAGGGACTGTCTTTTCTTCATGTTCAATTGTGAAGCGCTGCGTACGACTGGTAGCGCTATGGAAATGATTTATAGTTGTGTTATAAGAAATTATAGTTGTAGTAGTAGTTATCCCCTAACACATGCTTAGCACACATGAAAATGCTTACCACAAAGTGTGTTAATGCATTTTGCAGGAAATAACTTGTTTGCGCACACTAAGCTCGCGGTATTTATTTTTTCACATTTATTTTCTGGAGGGGCTGGAGAATGCACATGGATGTGTTACCTAGCTAGCGCGTTCTGATTACTGTGTTTAATTTACCCCTCTATAGACCCCCGTGGGATCCTTCCACACGGAGGTGTACAGAGGGTCTGTTCTTCTATGATCTTGTGGACCGCCTCCCTGAATTCCAGTGACACCCTTTCCCATGGGTATCGCCGCTGGGGAGGCATCAGAAGGTGCAGTTCTAGTCTAATTCCCATGACCACAGCTTTCTGTCTTTTTGGGTCTAAATGAATCTTTGGCCAGTTATGTTCCCACATATATTCTATTAAAGATCAACCCCAGTTGGTTCAGTGAGTGAATCTTACTTGTGTGTGGATTACTTTGTAGAATAAATGACAGGTAAAGAATGAATAGAAACGAAGACAGAAATAGTTTACCGAAATAAGGTATTTATTCTTACCAAAATCAGAACATCAATCTGGTACATTCATCGGACAGATTCGAGGCTCAATTGGACAGAGCTTTGCCCTCGGAGAGACGTTGGGGAATGTTCCAAAAATCTGTCTAATTCTCATCTCTTTTATAGGAGTTGGTCTCAATACAAGTCTACACTTTTTTTTCTTAATCTTGCATAACCTCTGAATCATACTTTACTACCGGTCAGGTGCCCACCTCCCCTTTCCGTTTCAGCTATTGCAAGTTATTGTGCAATTTCCCTTTTTGTCAACAACTTTTTTCTTTTTTTTTTATGAAGATATCTAAATATGGATATATCAATTTCATATCATCTTGTGATCTGGGTGCCATCTTATTAAAGACATTCTCTATCTTGCAAACCAAACTTTCCATTTTTGTCCATAATTTCTACATCGTATGTGTTACATTCAATTTGAAAGTTGTACCAGGTTTCATTAAGACTCACCAAGCAGTCCTGCTCTTGCAGGCCCTCTGCTATAAGGCCATCAACTGATTATCAGGCCTAGTCAGTGCTTCTCAGCTGTTTAAAGCTATGTAGCTTGGCCCACCACTATTCCGGTAGATAGGTCTCAAGCTAAAACACATATTAACATTACCATGCACTAATTAGCGCATCCATAAATAAGAACTAGTCTCTTGTCGTTTTTTTTCAGGTTACGCACACGCTAAAGAGAAATACTGGAAATTGCCCTATTTCCTGGATGTGCTAGGAATGAACATAGCACACGAAAAGTCTTGCATAAGCATGCACCCCTTAATTGAATAATTAGATGCAAATTGGCATTAATAAGTGGCTTCATCTGGAGTTAATCGGTGCTAATTTGCAGTAACTTGCGGCTTTGTGTGTAATTGCCCATAGTCAGTTTTCTACAGATTGCACACACAAAATCCGCCGGGGCAGATGCTCAAAACTCCGGTGCTTTACTGATCAGCTCCGGTAAAATACTGCTGGAACAGCACAGAAGAACAACAACGTAATGCTCAACGTTAATGAGATGCAAATATAGGTGCACTCATATCCTTGAGCACTGGGGGAGTTCAGCAGGAGGATTGTGTGTGGCAGATGCCCTCTCAAGAATTGTGCGTTAAGCACAGCTTTCAGAACGCCAGAGTGGGAGGAGGGAAGGAGGAGGAGGAAGAGGTGTCAGTTCCCAACTCTTGACTAGCAAAGTTCTAAATACTGAGAGGCAGATTCCTTTTTTCATCAAATTTTACAATCGCTCTTGGGAAGTCAAGAGGAAGCCCTTTCAAGTCAGCAGAGAGCTCCTAGCCTCCTTGCCCATTTGCAGGGTTATTCTTCCCCCACCCCCTCTCCCCCTCCCCTACCATCACAAGCAAAATTCTGCTGAGTAAGAATAAGTCAGACTGAGCTGCAAGGAGTGGCTGAGTGGCTGCGGTTAATTCTTCCAGCGCTTGACTGGAAGGTGCTTGGCATGTGCCGGGCATGCTCTTACCAGTAGCTTGAGATGCAGAACAAGGACAGGTGAGGAACAGCTTCTTTGCTATCCTAGCTGGTAGCATAGTTTGGCACGAATGTATTTGCAATGTGATTTTAGATTTGTGACTATCATAGTTTCATGGTGCAGTTTTGGCTCAGTTGAAACTTGATTTCCCTTTGCAGTTTTGCTTATGAAAGAAGTTGTAGTAATGCCTCTGCATTTATGCCCCTTCTGCTGCATCTTCTGCACCCTTACGCCAGCTCCGGGGGAGACGTTGTCAACGTGAACTACTGTTAATGTGTTATTTTACTGTTAACCCCGGTTATTAGTAACTAGATCTTAATCCTTAAAATGGGGCCTGTGATAAAATAGCCCCTGTTAGTGGTAAAATAAAATGTCTGAACAGTAGCCCTCATTGATAACTTCCCCCCTTAGTGTGAAGCGTTTCAGTCTCTGGTAACCAGAGCTGATATTGTGATGTCATAATGCCTCATTCCACCAATGCCTAAGAGCCAACCTCATCAGTGATGTCACAATGGCTTGGTTTACTATTATTACATATAGCAGTGATTTAACCAGCTGAGATTGTGATGTCATAATGCCTCATTCCACCAATGCCTAAGAGCCAACCTCATCAGTGATGGCACAATGGTTTGATTGTTTTTTATTACATATAGCAGAGATTTAACCAGAGCTGAGATTGTGATGTCATAGTACTTCATTCTACCAATAAGAACCAACCTCATCAGTGATGTCACATGGTTTGATTGCCCTGTATTTGACTCACTTCTGATACTGTGATCATAATGCCTCATTCCACCAATGCCTAAGAGCCAACCTCATCAGTGATGTCACAATGGTTTGATTGCCCTATACTTGGCTCATTTTTATTACATATAGCAGTGATTTAACCAGAGCTGATATTGTGATGTCATAATGCCTCATTCCACCAATGCCTAAGAGCCAACCTTATCAGTGATGTCACAATGGCTTGATTGCACTATAATTGGCTCATTTTTATAACATATAGCAGTGATTTCCATTTCTAGAGACATTTTTTTTATTTAATTAAGGAGAGAAGTTATCAAAGTGGACTACCATTAAGACATGTTGTTTTACTGTTAACCCCCTTTATTAGTAAATAGGGGCCTCGTTTACTAAGGCGTGCTAGCGTTTTTACTGCATGCTAAAAATTAGCGTGTGCTAACTACATAAGAATATTATGGGCATCTGTATGGTTAGTGCGTGCTAAAAACGCTAACGCACCTTTTGCACGGCTTAGTAAACAGGGCCCTAGGTCTCAATGCATAAAATGGGAGTTGTGCTAAAACAACACATCTTAACAGTAGCCCACATTGAAACCTTCCCCCCTTCGTGTGAACAGTTTCAATCTCTGTTGCCAAAGCTGATATTGTGATGTCATAATGCCTCAGTCCACCAACCTCATCAGTGATGTCACAATGGTTTCATTGCCCTATGTTCACTTGTATTACTTATAGCAGTGATTTTGATTTCTAGACACATTTTTTTCTTTAATTAAGGTGGGAAGTTATCAACACGGTGTACTGTTAACATGTTATTAGTAACTAGAGCTCATTCCATGGTAAAATACACACACACACACACATAGGGTCAATGCTCTTTTTCCATGCTGTTCCACTGAACCCTCTTTGGCATGATCATTATACTTCTCTGTCAAGCAGACAGAGCTCATATAATTGGATAATCAGTTATTCTTCAATATTCAAAACCCAGCCAGCACATTTTCCCTTTCAAATGGAAGATGTGCTGAAGCAGCATTTGCCTCCAAGAGATTTGTCAGTGGAATGAAGGTTGTGCATTTTACCTTTCCACTTTTCATGCAGTTTATCAGATATTTAATTAAAGAGTCTCAAAACCTATTGGCAAGGACAGAGGCGTGGATGAAGAAACTCCAGCCCTCTAGTGCCACAAACATATTTGATTTTTTGAGATAACTAATATATAGAGGGGACTAACCTGAAGTCATTGCATGTGTATAAATTTTATGAAGATTCATGGCTGATACTGTGAAAACCAAATGGTGCCTGCTACATTCCAGAGGTTTATAGAGGTGTAGTTGTTTTTCTCTGCTACCTGTTCCCAGGTGTGCATGATGCCATGTGGAGGGAAGATTTAGATATAATGAATTTTGTCATCAGAATTGGGGTAATTCTATAAATTGGCATCTCCTTTTTGGCACCCTTATAAAGCTCAGGGTGCACCAATTCTAAGTACATAAGTATTGCTATACTGGGACAGACCAAAGGTCCATCAAGCCCAGAATCCTGTTTCCAACAGTGGCCAATCCAGGTCACAAATACCTGGCAAGATTCCAAAATAGTACAAAACATTTTATGCTGCTTATCCCAGAAATAAGCAGTGGATTTCCCCCACATCCATTTTAATAATGGTCTATGGACTTTTCCTTTAGGAAGCCATCCAAATCTTTTTTTAGACCCTGCTAAGTTAACCGCCTTTACCACATTCTCTGGCAACGAATTCCAGAGTTTAATTACACGTTGAGTGAAGAAAAATGTTCTCTGATTCATTTAAAATTTACTACTTTGTAGCTTCATTGCGTGCCCCCTAGTCCTAGTATTTTTGGAAAGAATAAACAAGCAATTCACGTCTACCCATTCCATTCCAATCAACATTTTATAGACCTCTATCATATCTTCCCTCAGCTGTCTGCATGTTGTTTGATTTTTTTTTTTTTTTGTCTTTAGGTGGATGTGTAAATGTGTTGTCCAACTTAATATAATTCAAATAATTGCCCCTGATGCAGGCAGTTGCATGCTGAAACATGGTGAGCTCATGGACAATTGTTGAGAAAAGTCCAGATACATCCACCATTGTAAACCACTTTTTATACTTAATAAACTGGTTGAACCAAATGATTTCTCTGTTGCTTTTCTTTTTCTTTTTTTTTCTTCTGTGTCTCGGTTAGACATTGTCTCTTCTTATATTATTAAAAAGTTCTAATGTATGTCAAAATATGCTTGGAACAACCTTCCTGAGCCCATACGCCAAGCCCCTTCCCTGCCCATCTTCAAGTCTTTGCTTAAAACCCACCTCTTCAATGTTGCATTCGGCACCTAACTCTTACCGTTCAGTAAATCCAGACTGCCCCAATTTGACTGCCCCTATCGGACTGACCGTTCACTTGTCTTTTAGATTGTAAGCTCTTTGAGCAGGGACTGTCCCTCTATGTTAAAATGTACAGCGCTGCGTAACCCCAGTAGCGCTTTAGAAATGTTAAGTAGTAGTAGTAGAATATGTTTATTCAAGAGAAAGTGTGAAACAAAACAAAGAACACCCCAAAATTAAGAAAATTTCCGAAAATTCCAAAACAAACTGAAATATTTATATCCGCATTCATGTCATGGTTTTTTTTTTAACCATTGAGGAGGCTAGCAGGAGAATTTCCAAAGGCTTCCCCACATAGTTTAGCATTAAAAAAATCTACCACGGCAAAAGATGTTAATAGATTCCAGTTTGTGCATAGCAGAAGAACAATTCAGAAATTGGTACAGCACTGTTATGGATATTATTGAAATATCACTTAGATATATTAATTTGGATAGAATGACGTAAATAATACATGGGAGTCTGCAGGCTTTGATTTGATTTGTTGTCCCCTGTAGAAACAGCCGGTGATTCCATCTCTCTGGATCAGATCTCATTATATCTAATGAAGGGTTTTTGATTTGTTTTATAATATCAAGTATTGACGTAGGCTTAAGTCCCAAGGCTTTGGAATACATAGCAACCCATTACATACTCCTGTTTGTAAAACATAATTTCAACCCTTATTAGCTTCCTCAGACTGTGTTCAGTTTATTCCATATCAAGACATATTTCCTGCACAGCTGGACTGTGAGCAGCTCCAGATGTCAGAGGATGCCAAAAAAAGAGCGAGGCCTCATCTCCATACCCAATGGGCCTCTAGAGCTTCATGTCAGTACTGCTTGAAGTTTGCCTGTTGCACTGTACTTGTGAAGATCCTCGGGGAAAAAGCCTGAGGCAAGATACGGGGTGAAATTTGAGGGTGGAGTTGTAGTTCTAATGAATACGATTGAACCATGAGTTCTGTGATTGGTCTGGTTCCAGTCTGCTATTAATGCTTTGATCTAGTTATAATGTATTTTCCTTTGTTGTATTGTTATTATATTGTAGCTGTGGCACACCGCAAGATGGACATTTTTGAAATAAATAAGATTTTACAGGTGCATTTTGGAAAATGCAAAAAAAAAAAATAAATCAGACCTCAAAATCAATATGAAAAAACCCCACAAAGAAGCCCTTTCACTAAGCTGGTGTTAAGCAACTAATGGAGGTTTCACTGCACGTTAGATAGTAGCCCAAACCCCCACTAATGGCTAGTTTGCATTAAACCATCCAGTTCAGTAAAAGCCTCATGCTATACGCTTACAGCTATGTCATGCAAGGTTCCGCATTAGGAGTTACAGACCAAGAAAGGGATCTGGGAGTCATCGTGGATAGGACGTTGAAATCTTCAGTTCAATGTGCTGCGGCGGCTAAGAAGGCGAACAGAATGTTGAGTATTATTAGAAAAGGGATGGAAAACAAGCATGAGGATGTTATAATGCCGTTATATCGCTCCATGGTGCGACCGCACCTGGAGTATTGTGTTCAGTTCTGATCGCCTCATCTCAAAAAAGATATAAAGGAATTGGAGAAGGTGCAGAGAAGGGCAACGAAAATGATAAAAGAGATGGGATGATTACCTTATGAGGAGAGGTTAAGAAGGCTAGGAATCTTTAGCCTGGAGAAAAGGCGGCTGAGGGGTGATACGATAGAGGTCTACAAAATAATGAGTGGGGTAGAGCGGACAGATGTGAAGTGTTTGTTTACGCTTTCTAACAATAATAGAACCAGGGGACACAAGATGAAATTAGAATGTGGTAGGTTTAAAACAAATCGGAGAAAGGTTTTCTTTACCCAGCGCGTGGTTAGACTCTGGAACTCATTGCCGGAGACGGTAGTGACGGCAGCTGGCCTTGCTGAGTTTAAAGGGGGTCTGGACAGATTCCTGAAGCAAAAGTCCATTGATCGTTATTAAATTTTGGGTTTTGCCAGGTTCTTGGGGCCTGGATTGGCCGCTGTCGGAGTCAGAGTGCTGGGCTTGATGGACCTTTGGTCTTTTCCCAGCGTGGCAGTGCTTATGTACTTATGCTTAACATGGGTAGAGGGGGACCGGAGGAGTGGCTTGCTGTGACAGCTAGAATGGCTGTACTTAACGCCACCATAAAAGGGCAATTTGAATCCCTCCCCCCATATGATCTAATCCCCCTTTAGAACCCCCTCCCTCCCCACATAAAGCCATCTGCTCCAATATTCCACCCTACTTCTCTTCTCTTATCACGCTGTACGTTCCAATTCGAACTTTGTATTCTACCCATGAATTTCAGCTCTTCAGTCCTTTGGTTCATCACGTTGGTTTTGAAACCATCAGTCAATCAGCCTTTCCAGTATTGCTCCATTTCTATTATGGAACATGTTGCCAGTTTATCTTTGTACAGAATCATCCTAAAAGAAAATTAAGTCAGGCTTAAGCCATTATTTTTACTGCTGTAATTGTCTGTTGCTCATGCTTGATTTATTCTTATTGTACACCACCTTGAGGGCTCCTTTTACTAAGCCGCGGTAAAAAGTGGCTTGCGGTAGTGTAGGTGCGGGTTTTGGGCGCGCGCAGAAATATTTTTCAGCGCACGTACCAAAAGTGCCTTTTTTAAAATTTTTGCCGAAAATGGACATGCGGCAAAATCAAAATTGTTGCGCGTCCAATTTGGGTGTCTGACCTTACCGCCAGCCATAGACCTAGCAGTAAGGAATTTGCGCGGTAGGACCTGCATGCGTCAGATGCCACTTGGCACGCGTCCGTTATGCACATCCGAAAATAAAAAAAATATTTTCCAGACGCGGGTAGCGGACATACACCAAAAATGAAATTACCGCAAGAGGCATGCGGTAGTCGGGCAGTATGTTCATTTTGGCATGCAATGGGCGTGCGTAGAGCCTAACATGGCTTAGTAAAAGAGGCCCTGAGTGAGTTCCTTCAAAAAGGCGGTAAATAAATCCTAAGAAATGAATAAGCATATCTTTTTTTGAGAGCCTTCGGCAAGATACAGTAATACCTCGGTTTTCGTTGACTTTGGTTATCGTTGGTTTCGGTTTCGTCGATTTTTTCCGCGAAACATTTGTCTCAGATTTCGTCGGTTGCCTCGGATTTCGTCGGCGTGCCCACGTGACCTCGCTGCTAATTTTCCGAAAACAAAGGGCGACCCACGCGTTCTCCTGCTCAGTGTGGCGTTGTTTCTCGTTGTGTGAGCATCACCCCGCGCATCTAGCCAAACATTGCTTTCCAGTGTTTTTGTGCTTTTTTTTTATTGATTGCGAGTGCTAATACTACAATTACATGTAAGTAATTCTTATTATTTTTAGTATGAAACACTATATTTATTCTCTATAAAATGTGTTTTTGGTATGTATTTTGGAGTGTCTAGAACAAATTAATTGGATTTACATTGATTCATAAGGAAATAATTGTCTCGGTTTTCATTGGTTCCGGATTTCGCCAATTGTTTTCGGACGGATTAGCGATGAAAACCGAGGTATCACTGTATTGGAAATCATGGGCTGCCACTAGATAGCCAGAGCTCTTTACCTTCTCTTACTTTAACTCCTTCCTTATGAATCTATTTCCTAAATTGAAGATGACATCTCAATAGTCAACTCATTTTATCACTTAGAAACCTCTATACAATACCATAATGCATTCCTCTGTACCATGTATGTATACAACTAAATGTATTACCATTTGAAATTCTGTACCCGGAAATGGCGATCGCCATCACGGCATAATGTAAGCCACATTGAGCCTGCAAATAGGTGGGAAAATATGGGATACAAATGCTACAAATAAATAAATAAATAAATAAATAAATTACTCTTTGTTTACCTTGCATGGATACTTTCCTGCTATTCTGAGACTATTGCTAAGGGTTAGCGGTGCCATTTTTCAGCCTGAACCAAATGGGACAGGAGCTGAGCGGAACATCTGCTGCATTATACCCCTAGACCACCTGGGTACATAAGTATTGCCATACTGGGAAAGACCAAAGGTCCATCGAGCCCAGCATCCTGTTTCCAACGGTGGTCAATCCAGGTCACAAATACCCGGCAAGATCCCCAAAATGTACAAAACATTTTATACTGCTTATCCCAGAAATAGTGGATTTTCCCCAAGTCCATTTAATAACGGTCTATGGACTTTTCCTTTAGGAAGCCGTCCAAACCTTTTTAAAACTCCGCTAAGCTAACCGCCTTTACCACATTCTCTGGCAACGAATTCCAGAGTTTAATTACACGTTGAGTGAAGAAACATTTTCTCCGATTCGTTTTAAATTTACTACATTGTAGCTGCATCGCATGCCCCCTAGTCCTAGTATTTTTGGAAAGCGTGAACAGACGCTTCACATCTACCCATTCAACTTCAGGATGACTTTTAAAATTCGGAGGGAGGGGGCCTGGAACTGGAAGGGAGGGAGGGAGGGACGACGACCATGGAACTTGGAGGGAGGGACGACGACCATGGAACTCGGAGGGCAACAAATTCCAGTCCTGGGTAGTCCGGAGGGTGCTCGGGGCTCAGGGGTGGGGTGAGGATTGAGGGGTCCTTTTACAAAGCCATGGTAAAAAGTGGCCTGCGGTCGTGTAGGTGCGGGTTTTGGGTGCGAGCAGAAATATTTTTCAGCATTCCTACAAAAAAATGCCTTTTTTAAATTTTTGCCAAAAATGGATGTGCAGCAAAATCAAAATTGCTGCACACCCATTTTGGGTCTGAGACCTTACCACCAGCCATAAACCTAGCGGTAAAGAATTGGGACGGTAACAACCTACATGCATCATATGCCACTTGGCGTACATCCACTATGGGTGTCTGAAAATAAAAATTATTTTTCAGATGCGCATACCGGACACGCCAAAAATGAAATTACTGCAAGAGGCAATCGGTAGTCGGGTGGTAAGTCCATTTTGGCGTGCGTTGGGCACACACAGAGTCTTACGCAGCTTAGTAAAAGGGACCCTGAGTTTGTGTGAGGGTGAGGGGGCAACCTGTTGGCTTTGAGTTTGGATGGCTAGGGGTTCAGACTGAATCAGATCTGATGGAAGAGTTTTAAAGGGGGGGGGCTTAGATCAGGTGGGGAGTTCAGAGAGGGCATAGGATTGGGTGGGGATTCAAAGAGAGGATCAAATCAGATGGGGGCTCAGATTGAGGGATTAGATCGGTTTTGGGTTCCAAGTAGGGACTGGATCAGATGAGGGAGGGGGGGATCGAATTGGATGAGAGGTTTAAAGGGGATCAGATCAGTTTGGGTTTCAAAGGGTGGATTGGATCAGATGGTGGGGTTCAAAGGGGGAATCAGATCAGCTGGGGAATGTTGTAAGGAGCGATCAGAACAGGAGGGTTGGATCGTGGAGGTGCACTAGCGTGGTGGTATTTTCATGTATTTGTGGGACCAGTACCATGTTACATGTAGCAGCAGATAGAGCGGAATGCAAAAATCTTGTACCATCACTTATAAATGTTTGCAAGGTAATACATGACTGGAGTGCTGAGCCCTTAGTGCCTTGGAAAACAACATACCAGCTTATCAGCATGTGAGTATTGTTGTGAAGGCAAGTGTATATAATCACCTGCAATAACCCCCGCTTGCCTCTGTCAGGTTGTCGTTATGTTACTCATCTTTGTCACAGTCAGAAGCGAGAAGGCAGTTTGACTCCAGGTCTGTAGCCTGTCCACAGCTGCTTTCTGTAGCATCCGGCAGAGACTCAGTTTTCCTAACGTTGCACCCTTGTACAAGAACATAAGAATAGCCATACTGGGTCCATCCAGCCCTGTATCCTGCTTCCAACAGTGGCCAATTCAGGTCACAAGTACCTGACAGAATCCCGAATAGTAGCAAGATTTATGCTACTGATCCCAGGGACAAGCAGTGGCTTTCCCCGTGTCACCTTGCAAACTAATTGCTTCAACATAATACTAAGAGTGGGTTTTACAAAGTTGCGCTACCGTTTTTAACTCGCGGTAAAAATCATTTGGTGGTAAACGCTGAGACGCCTATTATATTACCGTGATCTAAAAACACTAGTGCGACTTTGTAAAAGGCCCCCTTAAATTTGAGACTACGGAAACTTCTATAGAGGAATTAAAATCTGTTACTTCTCAGCGTACTCAAGACAAGATTATGCAGATGAGGAAAATTGAAAACTTGGAAAATGGTAATAGACGTTTGAATCTGAGGTTGTTAAACTTTCCAGTCTCTTGCGGGTCCTTTTACTAAGGTGCACTAAAAAAAAATGGCCTGCGGTAGTGTAGGCATGGGTTTTGGGCGCACAGATCCATTTTTCAGCGCACCCGTAAAAAAAATGCCTTTTTAAACTTTTTGCCAAAAATGGATGTGCGGCAAAATAAAAATTGGCGCACATCCATTTTGGGTTTGAGATCTTAATGCCAGCCATTCACTTAGCGGTAAGGTCTCATGCATTAACCGGGTGGTAATGACCTACGTGCGTAGAATGCCACTTGATACACGTAGCCGACGTGTGTCAGAAAATAAAAATTATTTTGTGGACGCACGTCAAAAATGAAATTACTGCAAGGGCCACACGGTAGTTGGGCGTAAACTCCAAATTAGCACACTTTGGGTGCGCGTAGGCGCCTACGCAGTTTAGTAAAAGGGCCCCTAGTTTAGCTACTCCTAGATACTGGTGTCAGTGTTGTTTGACATCAGTTTCTTAAATTGCCAGATACAAATTTACCTCCTATTCAAAGGCTTTATTATTTACCAATAACCAGGGGCGTAGCCAGACCTTGAGGGTCGGGGGGGGGGACAGAGCCCAAGGTGAGGGAGCACATTTTGGCCTGCCTCCCCACTGCCGCCGCTCCCCCACCGCTGCTCCCCCCTCCCCACTGCAGCTGGAAGGTACCTTGGCTGGCGGGGGTCCCCAACCCCCACCAACTAAAGCATTTGTCCCACACTGGTCTCACATTGCCTGGTGCCCTGTCCTGTTTTCAGCGCCATGCACGCTTGTTTTAATATGGGGGGCCCAGGCCCCCATGGTCCCCCGTAGCTATGCCACTGCCTATAACCAATGTGGAGAAGGACACTCAAACTGCTCCAAGAGAGCTAAATGTCTCAGCTGTTCTGGAGTCATCTGAAGTAGAAGGTCTCTGGGAAGACCACCTTATTGGCATCATGTGCTCTTCTTCATGACAAAGAAACAGTTCTGAGACTTTATTATGTACTAGGAAAACAGGCCCATTTCAGGAGCAAATGAAACGGGCGCTAGCAAGGTTTTCCTCCCCAACCCCCCTACCTACCGATCCCTTCGTCGCCCCCTTCTCCCTCCCTCCCTACCTACCTACGGACCCCTTCGTCGTTCTGATGGCATCGGCATTGCTCCACATTCCGCACCTCTTGGACGCACCGAACGCCATTGCTCCACCCTCAACGTCATGACGTTTGACATGAGGGCGGGACCCCTAGCCTGGGCGATTTCGATGGCTTCACCACCATGGTCTTACGAACCGTTCTGGATGGAAGTGACAGTGACGTCACTGTCCTCAGAACGTTGAGGGTGAGTTTTATTATATAGGATCTTTATTATGCAGAGCGCTGCAGCCAGGTTATTGGCCGGAATCTCTCGGTCTGAACATGCGTTGCCAGCGCTTCGATCATTGCACTGGTTGCCGATTGCATCTCGTGCACAATTTAAGACTGCACCGAGTTGATTCACCGAGTGTGATAGTCAACATCTGTGCCATGGTATTTTAAGCAGGTGATCGTTGTGCATCGCCTGTTGAGGGCTTTGCGTTCAGAATCTTCAATGTTACTTGCAAATAAAAAATTGAGCACTGTGAAATATGCTTCCACTTGAGCAGCAGCATTTTCAGTTGCTGCTCCACAGACTTGGAATGACTTGCCTGGATTTTTAAAGAATGTGCAGAAGTATGGAACAGTTTCACAAGGAAAACACATTTGTGAAGGCAAGGGGTTGATTCCTTTGTCATGGGCTTCTTAAAAGTAGTTTCTGTCTGTTTGTGATTTTATTATATATGAATTTTGCGATCCGCTTAGTTGTATGTGGAATAGAAATTAGCTTTTTTTTGGGGGGGGGGGGGGGGGGGAGATAAAGGAGCTCATTTTCAAAAGAGAAAAATGACCAAAAAGTGGCATAAAGCCACAGCTGGACATTTTTCTCACAAAACAACGTCCACATTGGTATTTTCAAAACCATATTTTAGATGTTTTTTCTATGAAGTCCCTCAAAAGTGCATTCAAATTACAAGGGGGAGTGTCAGGGGTGATTTGAAGGCGTGATTAGGGTGTGCATAACACTTGGACATTTTATAGTCATAATGGAACATAACACTGAGGGACCAGTCTACTAAAAGTGCTGGCTCCTCCTACATCCCAATGGCTTGAATCTGTACGTTTTGCACTTCTTCGGGGTTTTGTTTTTGTTCAATATAGTATTTTCGAAAAAAAAACATAGACGTTTTTCTTTTTTTGAAAATGACCTTCTTTCCTATTTTGTGCAAAACGTTCAAAATCGCACTTAGACATCATATCCAAAATGCCCCTCTATGAGTCTGTTTATCCAGATGTTTCTAGATGGACGCAACTTAGGTAAAAGAATTTTTTTTCTGCTGTTTTGTCTTTGGAGGGTCACTTACCAACTTAGATTTCCTTGCAAATGCTATGTTTCTTATCAAAATACTGGTTATGTCTTCTTTGAGCCCTTCATGCTCAATATTCTCTGTCCACACAATTTGAGTAACGAGCCAATTAACACCAATAATTGAGCACTACCAATCAGTTATTGGCATTAATTGGCAACAATTGGGATTGCTAAGCGCTATTCTACAAAGATGTACATGTAAATCTTTTAGTGCACAACTGAAAGGTGGTGTGGCCATGGGAGGATCAGGGGCGGGTCAGGGGTGTTCACTATTTTACAATTTGGGGGGATCTGCACCTAATTTACACATGAAGATTTACACCAGGTTTCAGTTGGTGCGGATCCCAGTGCTACGCAGTATTCCACAGATGGCGCCCAAGATGGAGCGCAGTTTATAGTACATAAGTAATGCCATACTGGGAAAAGACCAAGGGTCCATCGAGCCCAGCATCTTGTCCACGACAGCGGCCAATCCAGGCCAAGGGCACCTGGCAAGCTTCCCAAACGTACAAACATTGTATACATGTTAATTCCTGGAATTTTGGATTTTTCCAAGTCCGTTTAGTAGCGGTTTATGGACTTGTCCTTTAGGAAACCGTCCAACCCCTTTTTAAACTCTGCTAAGCTAACCGCCTTCACCACATTTTCCGGCAATGAATTCCAGAGTTTAATTGCACGTTGGGTGAAGAAACATTTTCTCCGATTTGTTTTAAATTTACTACACTGTAGTTTAATCGCATGCCCCCTAGTCCTAGTATTTTTGGAAAGCGTGAACAGACGCTTCACATCCACCTGTTCCACTCCACTCAATATTTTATATACCTCTATCATATCTCCCCTCAGCCGTCTCTTCTCCAAGCTGAATAGCCCTAGCCTCCTTAGTCTTTCTTCATAGGGAAGTCGTCCCATCCCCGCTATCATTTTAGTCGCCCTTCGCTGCACCTTTTCCAATTCTACTATATGTTTCTTGAGATACTGCTCAGCACTCATTTTTTTTTCACACCCAAATTTGGGCACCATTTACAGAATCTAGTCCATACCTGATAGTATAAGTCACATGCATATCTCCTGAATCTAGGAGTGAGCTTTTATAGCAGCTCCTGGCTGGCACAGGGGCTCATGCCTAACTGCATATGTTCATAAAGACCCTGTTATGCTAGTTTTCTATAGGAAAGGAAGTACCTACTTTCCTTTATGGAATTGGCTCCCTCTAGGGGCTCCTTTCTAGAACTGCCCTCATTGTGTTACTACAGGCATAATTTTACATGCAGATAGGTTAGGCAATTTTCAAAAACTGCCAACTCCATTAATACAATATCTATTGGTACAATAGGTACCTATAATTTTATTTCAACAATTCCTACTCTACTTATCCCTTTAAAAGTGAAAGTGTGATACAAAAGGAGCACTTTTACTCAATAGATTTTAGGCTCTAACAGTGAGAATTTTCAATTTATTCCAAATTGAAATTTTCCAGGTTCAATAGCTTTGAAGAACTCAACCTACAACCAAGTCTAGTTTAGAAAGAGATTGATGTTCCCTTCCAAATTCCAATCACATCTATCCTTAGTTACAGCAATTTTCAATATAAAAAGAAGAAACTTTTGGTGATTCTGAGCCACATATCACTTTTAAGACTTGGAAATAAAGATCTGGCTTGAAGCCAGTCACTTCAGTTGTGAGGGTAGCCATTCCGAGAATATCTTTTATGGTTATCATTGCATGCATGTTGTCAAGATATATTGGTCTTCTTTGGTTTCTTGATAGACTTCTTTTCTGTTCAAAAAATGTTTCTTTTCTGTACTTAACTTTGCTTTTTTTTTTATTCTTGTACTTTTCCAGGTACTATATGGTTCAGTTGACTCTTACAGGCATTCAAGGTTGTCTCAGTCTAAAAAACAAAATTCCCATTCCGATTCCCTCACTTCAAGCTATCATACAACGGAATTAAGCAAGCTGTTAAGTTGTGGGTTATACATTAAGCATATCTATAGATGGCAGGCCGGAATTTAGACACAAACAACCCAGGCAACTGCCTCTGAAGCCAGGTGCTAGAGTGTTGCTTCTGATTGCATGCCTTAATCCAGACATCTATTGTACCTGTGTAATATAATATGTAAACTATGGCTTATCAAGAATCTAAAAAAGTAAATTTGTAGTTGATTCTGAGCAGCAGTGGTGGATGCAACCACAACAAGACAACATCAATGCAGCCCTCCGACACTATCTGGTCCCATAGTGCTCCATCCCCTCTGCTCATATGTGTACCTGTTACCATGGAAATCTGTGCGCAGATTATACGCTGAAATATCAACTAAGCTTATTCTATAATCAGCACCTAAAGCTGATTATAGAATACGCTTAGTCTGCACTGATTTCAGTGCTGAATTTTTAGGCTATATAGAATCTCTTCCTATAGGGCTAGATTCTGTAAATGGCACCCAAAGTTAGGTGCCGGGATGAGGCCGTTCTGCGCGGACCATCCTTTATAGAACACTACTGTAGCTTAGCACACATTTTGCACCTAACTTTGGGCGTAAACACTTACACCTGCCACAAGCTGGTGTAAATGCTCACGCCCAACCGATGGCAGTTAGGCGCGTAAATGCAGGTATCCTATAACATCGCATCTAGTTTCTGGGAATGCCCATGCAGTTCCCATGGCCACGCCCCCTTTGGAGTTGCACGCCTTGAAATCTAGGTGTGCATATTATAGAATAGGGTGTTTGGCAGATCCACACATAACTCCTAATTACTAATATTGCTTGTTAACACTAATTGATTGTTAGCTGCTAATTAGCTAATTAGGTTATATACAAATCTGCGATTCGCACTCACATTTCCACACCCAACTTTGGGTGACCCATACAGAATCCACAGAATAATACAGGAACTCATAAAGTAAGCCTTCTTCCCTTTAGAAAAGAGGCTGAAGGGTACCAGAGTTACCAACTAGGTCATTTCTCAGGACAGCCCGATGCATTTCTTGATCTCACATTCCTTCTCCCTTTCCTGCTTGCAAGAACTTGTCTCTCACAAAAATCAATCCTGCAGATCCATACATCCAAAGAGAAAAAAAACAGAGCTGGATCAGTGAAGCCTGTCTGTTTAATGTGAAGCCTATTGATGACGATGACCAAATCTATTACAAGGACTTCCAGGTATTTTTTCCCCTGGTCGGTGTAGGGGCCTAGACACATGAATCAATTCAGCAGTGCCAACAACATACATCAAGCCTTAATTTCTCATTAGGTGTTATGGGACATGCTCCAGCGTACAAGGGAAGAACCTTTTTCCGTAGAAATGTAGACATTTTGCTCTAAATTCTTCAGCTGTTACCTCTCTCATTAATCTTCCTTCTGGCAGGAATTACAAGACCTCATCTAACCCAGATAGTACCAGTGACTGGCAGACAGATTTCTGTCTATCTGCCAGACAACAGAACACAGCTCTTCAGAATGAGAAAAGGCTACGGGATATATCAGTAATGGAAGAAAGTACCGAAAGATGATAGAGGTTTACCATCAAACAGGACCAGAATGTAATCTTGTAAATGCCTCACAGAAAGAAAACAGGAGGCAGTGGGAGACTGACTGTGGCAGTATTTCATTTGCTAAGTATGATTGTCTTACAATGAGTCAAATTCATTTATCACACATATCCTGTTGGCCATGAATCATGCTGACATGCCTTGTGTGTACTGAAAGGAAAAGGCAAAATCGGTGGCCTTGCAAAGAGCACAAAGGGCCTTAGTCAATAGAAAAAGTCATTCTTTTTAATAAGGCCCAATAGAGGCATCACATGCTAGACAAGTTTCTCTTTGTTGCAAGGGATAACCTCATTGGTAAGAAAGAAGAAATTTAAACCTCCATGTTCTTCGGCAATAATGTAAAACAAGTTTGTGCAAGTGGATTAATCCCAGTTAAGCCACTAGGAAAACTGGTCTCCAAGTTTAAGGTTGGGCTTGCAGCATGTGTGTTCTGCATGGTCTGCTGGTGTACTAGTGTGGAAGACCTCAGTGAACTTACCTTAGCTCATCTATGATATACAGAACTACAGGATAACACCCATCATAGGTCAAGAAGCACGCAATTATGGAATGCACTACCAAACACCATAAAATTAATGCATGAACTAACAAACTTCTGAAAATGACTAAAAACCAACCTGTTCGAAAAGGCATACCACAACTAATCCATCCTAATTACCAGACAAGGAAACCGATACTAGAAACAGACAAAATGAACTTTCAACACTTGAATACCTCACCTACATTGTCAATTACTGAACTTTAACGCACTACCACTTGATCTCTTACCCTGGAAAAATCTTTAACACTTGACTGCTTAATTCACTTGTAATGTACAAACTTTACTACAATATCACTATGTATTTCTTGATCCGGAACTGGCAATCGCCATTACGGTACAATGTAAGCCACATTGAGCCTGCAAATAGGAGGGGAAAATGTGGGATACAAATGCAACAAATAAGTAAATAAGAAAAAAACTCCTAACAACAAAACAGGCAGAGCGAGAAGCAACAGCAATCCAACAGAAAAATACATATAGGACTATGAAGCAATCCAAAACATAAACGGCACTTAGCTTCTTCAAATGGTCGCTTCCAATGTTTCTCAAAGTCACCAGTCTTCCATCAGTGCTTTCAGCTTAGCTTGTTGAATTCCAACCCAACAGGGACACCCTGCTTCACCTAGCTGCTTCAGAGGAAAACCTGTTGTATGGCCACAACCTTGCTTCAAAATGGTGAGTGGGGAAATCAGAATACCGAATAGTTTTAAAAGAGCAACATTAAACCCCTCCTACAATAACAGCCAATCACACCAAAAGAAGACTGACCACTCAATTTTCATATTCAAACCACATGGTTCCACAGATTTGAAAAAGTATATCCATTTCTGTTCCCTTTGTCATAAATGTTTTCTGTAGTCACCTCTACGGCTCGAAACACCACATTTGTTCAAGTACTGTACAATAGAGAGCATCAAAATCATGGTCAAATTGCTGACAATGAGCAACCGGTGGGGGGACATCCATTTCACCCAATGAGACGCATTTTAACTAAGGCTTCTAGATGTTTGCCCAATAGAAATCATCTCACACGGACATTGAATCACATATACAACTCCTGTTGACTCGGAAATAATAGACTGTTCCGTTTCACACTTTTTACCAGACTTCGTGAGTATGAATATAGAACGTTCTAACATAATAGCACAAACTGAACAGTGGTCCTTTTTCTCCACTTGGATATATGTTTGACACAATTCAGTCAGTGTGTTAGCACTAAGCGTGATTGTTGAAATCTCAATTATTAAACTTCTATCTAAACGTTTCACACTCTTGTATTCTTTATCCTAATCTTAGGTGTCATTTACTAAGGGCTTCTTTAACCAAACCACGCTAGCAATTCCCACGCGATTTAGTAAAAGGGGCGGTCCTATGTTGCTTTGGAGCCTTTTATGTTATAGAAGTTGCTTGCTTTTTCAAATATTTCAGTAGAGCGATATCTGCTTTACCCTCCATATAGGTGAAACCACTTACAAGAAAATGTTATGTTATATTATGTTATGTTATGTTATACCGATTCTTGTATTCCGCCTATACCTATTCAGTTCAAGGATGGATTACAGTAAACAAGAGCTGGACCAATCAGTCCAGGAACTACAAATGATTAAAACAAACTAATATATTAAACATTAATTAAATCCACCTTGACAAACCATAAACTAAACATTAGATAGACCTGCCTTACAGAATAAAAAAGTTTTTAGGTACTTTCAGAAATGAAAATAACGGGTACAAGACCTCAAAGACACCAGAAGTTGGTTCCAGAGGTTAGCTAGCTGATTTTGGACAGACAAAGTAAGGTGTTTGATAGATTTTAAATTCTTATACATTGGAAATCTAAGTTGAAAAAGATTACGAGTATAACATCTAGAGGAAGATCCTCGTAACAATGATACTACATTCAACATATAATCAGGAATTTTCCCAATAAGAATTTTAAAAGTGGTAATACCTAATTTAAACTGTATTCCCTCAGTAACTGGTAACCAATGGAGCATAGAATAATAAGATTGATGTGTCTCAAATAGAGATAATCCAAAAATCAGTCTAACAGCAGAATATTGTACCAGCTGTAAACGATGCATCAATGAATTAGATCAAACAGCTAACATTAAACTACAATAATCCAGTCTCAAAAGAATTAAAGAGTGAACCAAAATTCTGAAAACCACTAGACTGAAATATTTTCTAAACATCCACTTTCTCTACATTATAAAAGAATGTTTAGTAATTGACTGAATATGACACTGCATAGACAGTAGATGGTCTATCTCCACCACTAGAATTTTTGAAAGAAGATCCAAAGAAAACTGATTGGCCATCCAAAGATATGGATTCAACATATCTTGGACCTGATTTACAACCCAGCCATAAAAACTTTTCGAAACCTAATACAATCAATGGTCCTAAGCCATGTAGCTTACTGCAACGGAATCTATGCGGGATGTAAAGAACAACTCACAAAAAAACTCCAGACCGCCCAAAACACAGCAACCAGACTGATCTACGGTAAAACACGATTCGAAAGAGCTAAACCCCTTCGAGAAAAGCTGCACTGGCTCCCAGTCAAAGAATGGATCATCTTCAAAATCTGCACTCTGGTCCACAAAATTATCTACGGTATAGTCCCAGAATACATGACAGACCTCATAGATCTACCAACCAGAAATAGAATCGGATCATCACGATCTTACCTAAACCTACATTATCCAAACTGCAAAGGACTAAAATACAAAACAACATACGCATTTAGCTTCTCCTACACAACTATGGAATGGACACCCAAATGCTGTAAAAACAATCCAAGACCACCTAAACTTCAGAAAATCACTATAAACTCACCTCTTCAAAAAGGCCTATCCCACCAATTCAACGTGAATCCCCATACCCAGCAACACAGCATAACCAATGATCGTACTGGACAATCTACTATCCTCATTCCCCTCGACCCCATAACGCCCGATTCACACCTACCTCATTTGACCTTAACATAACTTTGTATTTGTTATCAACCGTATTGGTAACCGCCTCTACGGTACTATGTAAGCCACATTGAGCCTGCAAATAGGTGGGAAAATGTGGAGTTCAAATGTAACAAATAAATAAAATTTAATTTAAGCCTGCAGAATGCAATGTTCAGAGTGAATGATATCTGTGCACCAAATGAGCATATTGAGCATTTGGACTCCTAAGTGTATAATACTTTTGCACAAAAATGTCATTTAGATGACTAAGTGGTATTTTATAAATAGGCACTCAATGCAGAGAATGATGGGCAGGCTATAAGCATGGGCAGACATTTAGGTGACCATAACATTTTGGTGCTCCCATTTATGCCAGGTCAATGGCAGGGGTAGATGGGGGCTCCTAAATGTACATTAATATTGGGCACCCAACCTGCATTAGCAGGGCACCTGAATGGGAGCATCCTGTTGCGGAATTGCCCGCTTTAAGGGGTCCTTTTAGTAAGCCATGGTAAAAAGTGGCCTGCGGTAGTGCAAGCATGTCTTTTGGGCCGGCACTGGGCTATTTTTTTACCGTGTCTAGGAAAAGGGACCCTTTTTTAAGGGGCCGGAAAATGGACATGTACTAAAAATGAAACCAGAACATCCATTTTTGGCCTGAGACCTTACCACCACCCACTGACCTAGCGGTAAGGTCTCACGTGCTACCCACTCTTTAAGCATGCAGCACACGTCAACTGCTGTTTACCATCGGGTAAGCGGCCCGTGCTAGAAAATTATTTTCTACCGTGGGATGTGCCATGCGCCAAATTCAGAATTACCGACCAGCTCATGCGCTAGCCAGGCGATAGTGCCGATTTGGCTCGTGCTGTACGGGTGTAGGCCCTTCCGTGCCCCCTCAGTTTGCTGTTGGTAAAAAAACAAACTTGTATAACCTTCCTACTGAAAGTCAGAAAAAGAGGCAAATTCCAACAAAACAGACCAGAAACAAGAGAGATGAGATAAAATACAGTCAGCAGCGGTAAAATAAATGTCAATTTATGGGAAGACAGCCCAACACGGCCGTGTTTCAGCTAAAGCCTGAACCGGGAGCCTATTTTGATGCTTGCATGACTGGCTACCTGAACCCTTGAGTTTGTAACATTTGATTTATTACTTACTAAAGGATTAACATCTATTAAATCATTGACTACCTGGCAACTGTGATTTCTTCTACCTTGAAAACTAGAAAATCTTGGTTTTGCTCTAACCTATTTACTAGGCATAAAAATAACTCTGCTTGCTAAGAATCTCTTTAGAGCGTCTGAATACATCTGCAATTCAATGGCCCTTATCCTGGAGTGGAGGAGTGGCCTAGTGGTTAGGGTGGTGGACTTTGGTCCTGAGGAACTGAGTTCGATTCCCACTGCAGGCACAGGCAGCTCCTTGTGACTCTGGGCAAGTCACTTAACCCTCCATTGCCACATTGAGCCTGCCATGAGTGGGAAAGCGCGGGGTACAAATGTAACAAAAATAAAATAGATACTATTGGAGATTCTACATGGAATGTTGCTACATTCCATGTAGAAGGCTGCGCAGGCTTCTGTTTCTGTGAGTCTGACGTTGTACATGCAGGACGTCAGACTCACAGAAGCAGAAGCCTGCGCGGCCACATTGGTGATCTGCAAGGGCCGACTTCTACATAGAATGTTGCTAGTGGAATAGCAACATTCCATGTAGAATCTCAAATAGTAGGAGGAGTGGCCTAATGGTTAGGGTGGTGGACTTTGGTCCTGAGGAACTGAGTTCAATTCCCATTTCAGGCACAGGCAGCTTCTTGTGACTCTGGGCAAGTCACTTAACCCTCCATTGCCGCATTGAGCCTACCATGAGTGGGAAAGCGCGGGGTACAAATGTAACAAAAAAAATGGTGGTCGTTTTCCATCCTTGTACAGTGACTACGTCAAACTAGGTAAGAACAATCGTGCTTTGGAAAAACATGCTTTACACGCCAAATATTACCAGCGACAGCATCAGTTTCAGATCCATAAGCCAGCAATAACTAAACATGTTATTATTCATACTGGCATTCTCCGTTTGAAGTGTTAGCTCACGTGAATGACGAATCGTGCCCATGAGCACAAGAACAGGGTGTCTCTTAACTTAATAGAAATAAATGTACACGGCTTATAACGGTTGCTGTACAAGTGTGAGGGAAGAGCAAGATACGGAAAAATGTGAAGTTCATCATAATTTGTGAAGGTCCAGTTGTTCCCCCTGCAATAATCATAATTTCTGATTAAATCCTCATTAAAAGGAGTCATCAGAGGCAGCAAACAGACTATAAATCAAAACAAATAGTGAAGAGAACAGCGTCTGATTCAGCGCTTGTGCCCACTGATTTCAATATTCCTTCATTATACTCATAAAGTAATTAAATGCTGATCATGGCGGATAATGTCTCATGCCAAGTCTCTACCCTTTGCTCAGAGCATTATCAGAGTTCAAAGCCTTTTGATATCAAAAGCCTCTCACTCTTCTCAGCAGAGAATTTCTGCCCCTTTCCCTTGGATTGCCAGCAGTCGCTATAATGGACGGTAATAACTGGTCAGAAGTAAAAAAAAAAAAAAAAAAAAGTGGCAGTATTTAACACGCTGCTAAAAATCTAATTGGCCCCTGTCAAAGACTGATTTGCTTTGTGTAATTCGTATCTGACTGATTGTAATGAGTACTTTGCTACGGAAGATGAACACCCGCGTTGGGGCAAGTGTACTGAGCGTTTATTGTGCCACTAAGTCAAGCATTAAAAATGTATTCCTTAGGAAAGCAAAGCAAAAAAAAAAAAAAACAGACTGCTGTGTACAGAAATCCCAATGATCTTTATGGGGGGGGGGGGCTGTGGGGTTACTTTTTTTTTTTTATTTGTACCCCGCACTTTCCCACTCATGGCAGGCTCAATGCGGCTTACATGGGGCAATGGAGGGTTAAGTGACTTGCCCAGAGTTTACTACTACTACTACTATTTAGCATTTCTATAGCGCTACAAGGCATACGCAGCGCTGCACAAACATAGAAGAAAGACAGTCCCTGCTCAAAGAGCTTACAATCTAATAGACAAAAAATAAATAAAGTAAGCAAATCAAATCAATTAATGTGAATGGGAAGGAAGAGAGGAGGGTAGGTGGAGGCGAGTGGTTACGAGTCAAAAGCAATGTTAAAGAGGTGGGCTTTCAGTCTAGATTTAAAGGTGGCCAAGGATGGGGCAAGACGTAGGGGCTCAGGAAGTTTATTCCAGGCGTAGGGTGTAGCGAGACAGAAGGCGCGAAGTCTGGAGTTGGCAGTAGTGGAGAAGGGAACAGATAAGAAGGATTTATCCATGGAGCGGAGTGCACGGGAAGGGGTGTAGGGAAAGACAAGTGTGGAGAGACACTGGGGAGCAGCAGAGTGAGTACATTTATAGGTTAGTAGAAGAAGTTTGAACAGGATGCGAAAACGGATAGGGAGCCAGTGAAGGGTCTTGAGGAGAGGGGTAGTATGAGTAAAGAGTCGCAAGGAGCTGCCTGTGCCTGAAGTGGGAATCTAACTCAGTTCCTCAGTTCCCCAGGACCAAAGTCCACCACCCTAACCACTAGGCCACTCCTCCAAGCGCATTCAGAGCCAGGCTCTATTGAAGATTTGGTGCCGTGAGCCTTCCTTTGCTGCAGCAGGGGCTGAATTAAGACATAGGCAAACGAGGCACGTGGCCAAATGCTTGGGGTGTGGCCTATCAGATATGCTCAGGACTTATGGTTGCCAACTGTCTGGATTTCGCATTAAACTCTAGAATTCGTTGCCAGAGAATGTGGTAAAAGCAGTTAGCTTAGCAGGGTTTAAAAAAAGGTTTGGCTAGCTTCCTAAAAGAAAAGTCCATAAGCCATTATTAAAATGGACTCGGGGGAAATCCACTGCTTATTTCTGGGATAAGCAGCATAAAATACATTGCACTGTTTTGGGATCTTGCCAGGTATTTGTGACCTGGATTGGTCACTGTTGGAAACAGGATACTGGACTTGATGGACCTTCGGTCTGTCCCAATATGGCAACACTTCTGTACTTAGGTCCAGAAGACAGAAGGATGGCTCAAGTGTCTCAAAAATGTCCATAGTTCAGACCTCTATCTGCAATTCTCCGATCCTCCCTCTACTCTGAATAATCCTTCCCCACCTGCTTCCAGTGTCACTAGATGCACCAGCTGAACTATGCAAGGGGCACTGGGCTGACCTTGGAGAGAGCCAGTGGATTCAATGAGTTTCCTGGGGGATGATGAGAAGGGGGTAGGAATGGGAGGGGGGGGTGGAAGAAAAGTGTGAGGAGCTGCTGCAGGCTGAGGAAAAGAGCAGGCAGCAACTGTAAGCACACAGTCTGAGGCTCAAGAGTCACGAACCTAATGGCAAACAGAGAAAAATACCAGAATGGCATTGAACATAGAGGTGTCAATCCCAGTGATTACTCTGTACATCATGTAGAAAGAGAAAAATCCTCAAGTACCAAGAAATGCAGTCCATAGACCTGATTAAATAAAAGGCACTGAATTTTTTTTAGAGCATGCTAATGAATAGTGTGTGTTAAATGCTAGAAACACCCATAAGAATGTATGGGCATCTCTTGCTTTTAGTATATGCTTATTTTTAGCATGCACTAAAAACGCTAGCGTGTCTTTGTAAAAGGATCCCTAAGTGTCCATCCTGTGTAGTACATGTACGGCAGATGCTGGTCACGCCTCCTACTTTTATCGCAAGGAATTTGCACTTTCTGCACCTGAAGTTTTGCATTTAAGGTATGAGGAAAGGCTAAAGCGGCTGGGGCTCTTCAGCTTGGAGAAAAGGCGGCTGAGGGGAGATATGATAGAGGTCTATAAAATAATGAGTGGAGTTGAACGGGTAGATGTGAAGCGTCTGTTCACTCCTTCCAAAAATACTAGGACTAGGGGGCATGTGATGAAGCTACAATGTAGTAAATTTAAAACGAATCGGAGAAAATATTTCTTCACTCAATGTGTAATTAAACTCTGGAATTCGTTGCCGGAGAATGTGTTAAAGGCGGTTAGATTAGCGGAGTTTAAAAAAGCTTTGGGCGGCTTCCTAAAGGAAAAGTCCACAGACCGTTATTAAATGGACTTGGGGAAAATCCACTATTTCTGGGATAAGCAGTATAAAATGTTTTGTACATTTTTGGGATCCTGTCAGGTATTTGTGACCTGGATTGGCCACTGTTGGAAACAGGATGCTGAGCTCGATGGACCTTTGGTCTTTCCCAGTATGGCAATACTTATGGACTGGGAAAATTTGGGGTCCTTATGCTAAAGTGCACTGAAACATGGGCTGTGCTAGTGAAAGCACGTGTTTTGGGCGTGCGCAGATCTATTTTTCAGCCCACCTGTAAAAAAGGCCTTTTTTTTTTTAAAGTTTGCCGCAAACGGACGCGCAGCAAAATAAAAATTGGCGCATGTCCATTTTGGGTCTGAGACCTTACCGCCAGCATTGACTTGGCGGTAAGGTCTCTCGCATTAACCGTGCGGCAGTCGCCTAGGCACGTCAAGTCAGAGTTACCGCCCGATTTTCTCTGCGTGCCAGAAAATAAAATATATTTCTGGCACGCGTAGCTGAAGCGTGTTAAAAATGAAATTACTACATGGGCCATGCGGTAGCCAGGCAGTAACTCCAAATTGGTGCGTGTTGGGCCCCTTAGCGCATGGTCATTAATTTTAAAAAAATTTTGAAATTTGGCCATTTTAGCCATGCAGAAAAAAATGGCCTCAGCACTCGGAAATGACCCACTTAAGCATACACTAAGGCCACTTTTTACTGCAGTTTGGTAAAAGGGCTGTGTTAAAATCTCTCTTGTCCTGAGAAAAGGGGTTTCAGTTCTCAAAAGCTAGTCAAAAAATGTTATTGTTAGTCCAATAACAAGGACTAAGTAATATTCTTTTATATTTTGTTTTATTTTTATTCATTAACTTCTATTTCTATATGGCCACTAAATGAAGGTCATTGATCATAGGTGGCCGATGGGACTGTTGTAGCTTGCAATTTCCGAGGCTTCCAGCTGCTTCCATCAAAGCTCCACAGATGGTTCAAAATATGGCCACCCACCTTTTAAACTAGAGCAAAATTGAAAGAACGGTCCTTTATTCTCTGCATTGGTTGCTGTTCGTAGCAGGGGTTAAAGTTCAAGGTTTTACTAATGTTGTTTCAGATATTCTACTTAGTGAACCGTTTGGCACAGGTGATTTGCGTAGCGGGATACCAGCCAAGGATATTTTCACTTTTATGGTCAAAAGACCTTGGAAATACCTACTTTGTGTTCTGGGAAGAGAGCAGTGAATGAAGAATTATAATTGCTGCATTATGGGCCTTTGTTTGTGGAACTCAGTCACTTTAGAATGACAGTAGAGCTTGATTTGAAAGATTTTCCAAAAGAAAATCCAGACTGCTGTTTAGAATCTTTTCAAGTCATGATATGAAGATGAAACAGCTGTGACTGGGGTGGAGTATTGAAACCATGAAAAGGTGACGGAAGGGTTATTTTTATTGGAAACTGCACAGAACACCGTGAAACACGGTATATATATAAAAAAGTCCCATATCAAAATAAATAAAGGAACGTGAGTTTCATGGTCCTACAGGGCTATCTTCCTAAATCCTTCCACATTGAAAACGACTGTTCTTGTACAAGGAAAGGAAGCTTTAAAAAGGCTCATTCTTTAATAATTACCAACGTGTCCTTCTAAATACCCCACCTTTCTTGTACACTATTAAATTCAGCCGACAAATTACCAGACACATTGACGGAGGCTGCTGAATACAAGAGAGCTTCAGTGTCCATCACTGTCAGCCCTTTTCACTTCACATACAAAAGCTACCCAGAAGCTATCTTATAGGAAATAAACGTGGCAGAGTTGAAATTTCCATGAAACTATTCTCTTCATAACCTATTCAACAGCAACAAGCTCATTATAATTCATGCCGTTGTGCATAAAAGCCAAAAGAATTTGTCATTTGCCAATCACCTTGCTGTCAAGGTGATTGACGTATACACGCTCCACTCAAATATTTTTCAGTATCAGGCATAAGATTGTTTCTACATTTTCCCTATAATATAGAATATGTGGATTGATAAAATGATCAAGTCTATGTGCAAACATATCATTAGAACCAAACACCCATCTTGGTAAATGTGGCCATTTTATTTTGAGAGTTTCCATGTCATTGTGTATTTTTAAAGGAATATATTATAAGCTCCTGGTGAAAATCTTCCCTGCATCCTAGCAGTAATTATATAAGATTATGGTAAAGGTATATACACTGCAGGTGTGCTCACATCCCAAAGAGATTAAGTTCTAGTTTTGCTGTTCCACCTCCACCTCAATTAATATTTTTTTTCCCTGATGGCTTTTCATGGGATATAAGTGTGAAGCTATATCTGGTGTCTCTGAATCAGGAGCTGGGTTGAGGACAGAGCGTGGGAGATTGACACACCGTTTGTTCGCTGTCTCAGAAATAGCTCACTCATACAGCACTAACATTTCTTCATTCCGAAGGAAAGGGCTCTTTAAGACAACAAGCCAATGGGAACCGCAGCGCATCAGCCTGGAAAGTGATCAAAATTCACTGGAAGGCGCAACAGTAGAGGTGTAACTGCAACTACTTCCCCCCCCCCCCCCCCTTGCAGCAGAATGGAATTAAGGGGTCCTTTTACTAAGGCAAAGGAGATGGGATTTGATTATACCACCTTTCCGTGGTTACAATCAAGGCAGTTTACATATTATATGCGGGGACTTATTAAGTAGTGGGGACAATGGAGGGTGAAGTGACTTTTCCCATAGTCACAAGGAGCTGCAGTGGGAATTGAACCCAGGTTGCCTGGTTCTTAGACCAGGGGCATAGCCAGACCTCGGCGGGAGGGGGGGGCAGAGTCCGAGGTGGGGGAGCACTGTTTAGCCACCTCCCCCGCCACCATTTTGGACCCCCCCCACCGCAACCACAACCCCCCCTGCCACCGCCGCTGACGCCACCCACCCCGCCGCCGCATCAGGTACCTTGTTTGCTGGCAGGGGTCCCCAATCCCCACCTGCTGAAGAGTTTTCTTCAGCGCCGGTCGACTCTGGCGCCTTCGTTGTGGGATCATCTGTTTCTGACGCCTTACGTCCTGCACCATGCATGTAGCCCCGTGCAGGACGTAAGACGTCAGAAACAGATGATCCCACAACGAAGGTGCCAGAGTCGACCGGCGCTGAAGAAAACTCTTCGGCTGGCCGGAATTGGGGACCCCTGCCAGCAAACAAGGTACCTGATGCGGCGGGGGGGGGGCAGGCAGCAATGGCGGGGGGGGGGTCAAATGTAGAGGGGGCCAGGGCGTAATCTGTGGGGCCCATGCCCCCATGGCCTCACGTAGCTACGCCCCTGTCTTAGACCACTGCACTAACCGTTCCTAAGCTATGGTAAAAAGTGACCTTAGCACACTTTTACATAGGCTTTTCCTGTGCGGTAAGACCATTTTTACTGCAGCTGTAAAAATAACTTTTTCCTATATTTTCAGGGGCATTTTCGAAAGAGAAGGGCGCCCATCTTCCGACACAAATCAGGAAATGGGCGTCCTTCTCTCAGGGTCACCCAAATCGACACAATCGAAAGCTGATTTTGGGCATCCTCAACTGCAGTCCGTCGCAGGGACGACCAAAGTTCCCAGGGGCGTGTCGGAGGCGTAGCGAAGGCAGGACTGGGGCGTGCTTAAGAGATGGGCATCCTCAGCCGATAATGGAAAAAAGAAGGGCGTCCCTGACGAGTATTTGGTCGACTTTACTTGGTCCATTTTTTTTCATGGCCAAGCCTCAAAAAGGTGCCCCAACTGACCAGATGGCCACCGGAGGGAATCGGGGATGACCTCCCCTTACTCCCCCAGTGGTCACCAACCCCCTCCCACCCTAAAAAAAAAACTTTAAAATGTTTTTTCCAGCCTCTATGCCAGCCTCAAATGTCACACCCAGCTCCATCTTTAACCGCTAGGATCTTAGCCAAATTAGTGTTCACAACTTAATTGAGTAACAAGCCAATTGATGCTGATAGTGGCACTAATTGGCTTTAATTAGAATTTCCATGCACAACATTTTAGGCACATAAATTCTCCTGTGTGCAGTTGAAATGGAGACATGGCTATGGGCGTGGAATGGGCGGGTTGTGGATGTTTCAAAAAACTACGCGCACTATTATGGAAAGCGCCCGATCTGTGCCTGTTAGGTACAGGTATTTAGGCTTGGATTTAGGGTGGCCTAAATTTTAGTCACAAGAACGGTGCGTGCGTGTCTTCTATAAACTATGCCTAACTTTAGGTGTAGTCTATAGAATCACGCTAACCGCATGGTTTTTCAACGCCGGTTTTTAAAGTGCTAGTTATAGAATTTGGCCCTTCATGCCTAACTTTGGGCACAAACATGCCCTACCAAAGCAGGGGCATAGCCACGGGCGGGCCTGGACGGGCCCAGGCCCAGCCACTTTTGCTCCAGGCCCGCCCACCCTAACTAGCCCCAACCCAACCAGTGGCGTAGCTCTCCCAAGCGAGGCTCCAATCTTTTCCTGCCTCTCTGCCCACTCTGCCCGTCCGCGTGGTCTGCTCACTTTTACTGCCCTGAAGCATCATTCTCCCTCCATCACCGGCGATTCCCATAGCCAGCCTTCTGCCAGCATGCGTCGTCGGGGCCTCTTCTCAGGCGTGTCCCGCCTGCTCTGCAACTTCCTGTTTTCAGCAAAGGTGGGGCGCACGCCTGAGAGGCCCCAATGACGCACGCTGGCAGAAGGCTGGCTATGGGAATCGCCAGTGCTGGAGGGAGAACGGCGCTTCAGGGCAGTAAAAATGACCAGAACTGACCATGTGCAGGGGGCTGTCGACATCTGGAAGAACACTGCCAAATGCCCGGAGTTTGAAACAGTTCAGTGGTGGTGGGGGAGGAGGGTAGCGGGTGGAGAGGAAATGCAAGGCCCGTGCCCACCCAGTCCACCTCCAGGCCCATCTAAAAATTGAACTCTGGCTACGCTACTGTACCAAAGGCTGTTGTAAATGCTTGTGCCCAGCTAATGGCAGTTAGACATGCAAATGCAAGTATTCTATAACACCGCAACTAAATTCTGGAAACAATTCTGATCCGTCCATGCCCCTTTTGGAGTTGCACATTATGAAAATTTGGTGCATGTGTTATAGAATATAGATGCATAACTCCTAATTACTGCCAATTAAGAGCTTGTTAATGCAAATAATTGATCGTTATCAGCAATTAAGCCAATTACTTTGCACGTGGTTCTTGGATCCCTGTGCAAATTGAGCACTGAATTTTGGGCGACCTGTACATAATTCCCTGTTAGAGCTTGGGCCATCTAGGGGTAGAGCCAGACGTTTCCCAGGCACTGCCAATATTCAGCGCTGGTGCAGAGAACTATCCGGAATTTCGGCAGTACCCGGCTAAGTCTCAGGAGTCACTAACGATCCAGATATTCAGTGCCAGGACTGAGATATGAGCTGGTACTGACTATCCAATCTCAAACTTGCCCGCGACGGTCACTATTGTGAGCTGAATATTGACCAGTGCATTTTCAACGACTGACTCACGACAGGGAACCCAATTCTCAGGAGTTCTGGCACCTCGCTAGACATGACAGTTTGTGGTTATTAGGAATGTACAAACTGCATGAAAAGAGGCTTGTGAAATCATTTAATGAAGCTGCCAAGACTTGAAAGGTTCATTGAAGAATAAAACTGCCTTAAGGAGGCCTGCCTGCTGAAGGATCCTTGGAAATCCAGTATGAATCCTTGGAAAATTCAATACACGGCCTTAGGAAAACTGTGTGGGTTCACAGGAAATCCACCACAGATCTTTGGAAGTAAGCTGTGGATGCACGGACTTCGCAAATCACTGGAGACATATATCCCATTTCTCCAGATCACTGCTCATTTTCCTGGAGATCTGTGAGAAAACATGCAATGGATTTTCAGATCAGGTCTCAGGGAAAGCAGACTTTTCTATCAAACTAGAATAAGGCAGAAATTTGCCTTTCAATGTTTAATAAAAATTTGCCTTTCAATGTTTAATAATCTGCACCTCTCAAATGACATTCTAAACCGAAGTTCCATGTTAGGGCTTCAAGAAATCAGACACTGTACCCCCTTGATGTATTCAAGCGTGTTCTCGACTGCACAAATGTCAGATGAATGTTATAGTTTTTGCTCAGCACCTAAGAATCATTCAAAGATCTGAAACTGACAACATTTAATTTAGTTTATTTACATTTGGTGCATGCTGAGCCCCTGAAGCTCAGCCTCAGCATGAAGCAAAATTAAAGTCGATCATACCTGGAACCATCGGAATTAAAATCAAGTAGGTCAACATTCAAATGATGCACTCAGTGTTTTTCTTTTTAAGGTTGGCTGTGGCATTTAAATATATCAAGTACATTCAACGCCCTCTCTGTCAATATAGCAAGCCGCGCTGAACAAACATCGGAGACTGTTGTTCTGCCCTGGCTCCACGGATAGTAATGATATTCAGCCACGAAGAGGGACAGTTAGTAATGTGCGTTCGGGCCCTAAAATGTGCCAGAAAAGTGCTATTATTCTTTAACTTTACCATACAGTTGGCCATTCATAGAATTGACCTTCACTTGTACAATTATACAGCATAAAATAAACTGTGTAGCTATGTGGCTAGTGACCTCGTATCGCCGACAAGCCATAGAATGAGGCGTAATGCCCATGCTGCAGCCTAGAGCTATCCGAATAGCATCAGGGATGGTTTGTAAGAATTTGCAGTGGCATTACCCGGATAGCGCCAATGAAAATTCAGGGATCTGTACAGCCAACACTGCTGAGTGGATATGTGCTTTTGAATGTCATATTCCAAGTGGTGCAAAGTTCTAGCAGCTACTGTACACGGGTTATGGAGCAAAATGGATTCTGTGCATGACTCAGTGGCGTAGCCAGACACCCAATTTTGGGTGGGCCTGGGTCCAAGATGGGTGGGCAGAAGAACTCCATTTGTCCCACAAGTGATTTGGTCTCTCCCTCTCTCGCCTGCATGCCATATGGTCTCTCAAACATCCCCCCCCCCCCTCCTGCATACCTCTTAAATAACAGATTTTCACCGGCAGTGAGAAGCAACTAATACGCACTGCTCATGTTGGCCCCACAGCCTTCCCTCTGATGCAACTTCCTGTTTCCGCATAGGCAGGAACACATCAGAGGGAAGGCAGTGGGGCTGGTGCGAGCAGTACGTATCAATCACTTTTTGCTGCAGGTGAAGATCTGCTATTTACAAGGTATGCAGGAGGGACAGTCATTGGGAGTTTTTGGCTGGTGGGGCTTGGGGACCCCTCCCAGCCACATTATAGCTGTGCTGCTATTGGGTGGGCCTGAGCTCAAAGTGGGTGGGCCTAGGCCCACCCAGGCCCACCCTAGGCTACACCACTGGTGCATGTTGATCTTTTTCATTACTGAATTATTCTCAATATACAAGCAATTCAAAGACATTATTGTATAAGAACGTTTGAGACCCCCAAGGCAACTTTGGTCACATCTGAAATCGGATCTTTGATGGTCTCAAAAGCTTATGTAATGCAACGACTTTGGATATGCACACACTAATCATACAAAATGTATTTTTTAGCCCTGGGAGAGTGGGCGTGTTCTACGCTAATCGATTAGTGCAGCTACATTGCCACGCACTAACCAATTAGCACGTGATTAGCGCGTGAGCCCATACTGCTTACAAAATAGGTGGCGGTGGGGCTCACAGGCTAATGAGAAATTAGCGCATGGCCAGGAATACAGAAAATTGAAAAATCGTGCAGGACAAATGTCCTTAGCGTACGGGAATGACCCACATAAGGATGCACTAAGGCCAATATTTACTGCAGCGTCATAAAAGGGCCCTCACGTTCTTGCATTAAAGCGCAGTACTTGCGAAATCTAACACGCTTTAGTAAAAGCACCCTAAAGCTTACTATTTAACACTATGTTGTTCAAAATGCACTTTTGCAGTATCACTTTGGAGTCGGGGTGATAAGGATCGTTGAGGCCGATTATGACAATTTCAGAGGAGGGAGGAATGAAAGGCTTCAGGTTTGCTTAGAATGCGTAAAACCCAGTGGCGTAGCTAGGTGGGGCGCCAGGGGAGCGGCCGCTCCCCCAAATGGAGTTCTACCGGTGTCGGCTCCTATTATTTTTCTCATCATGTTTCATTGAAAATGTGCACCTGCGCCGGCAGAAGTCCGCTTTCGCTCCCCCCGCGCCATCAACCTGGCTCCGCTACTGGTAAAACCCTGGTATCAACCCTGCACAGGGAGAGAAGACAGCTGGAGTTTTAATGGCCCTATTCTCACAAGGTGTATCCTGAGCAGCGCTTGGAGAATCAGATTTTGCAGCTTGCTCTGAAAGGCAGAGTCAAGAATGGAGCTTTCAGATCCCTACAGTGGTATTTTCACTTCTCATTGCAGATATAATTAATAGCTCCCTTTAGCTGCAGAATGGATTTTTTTTTTTTTACTAGGCATTTCTGAGGAAGAACCTGAGACTTTTCTTACTGCCAGATTTAATTAAACAGAATCTCCAGCAGTGGTCTGCTGTCTACCTACAAGTAGCCAAATCTAGTTAAAGCAGAAGTATCAACGATTTTTACTGAGCGCAGGTCACAGAAATATCTCAGTATCATAAAACACTATCAATTGCTTTTTCAGAAGCAAAGCTGCTTCCACCATTTCCTCTAAACTTATGTGTGCAGACGCAAGGAAGAAGTTTTTCTCCCTCCGTTTTCAATCTGATTCCATTTGCACCCACTTGTGCGGGTTTTCCAAATGGATGCCTCTCATTGCCAGCACCACCAAGGATGTTCCTGTTTCTTATCGCTTCTCTCTCTCTCTCTCTCTCTCTCTCTTTTTCTCTAATGCACTCTCACTCGCTCTCTCTCATACACTCTCACTGACGCACTCTCTCTCTAATGCACTCTCACTCACTCTCTCTTTCTCTCTAATGCACTGTCTCACTCACTCTCACTCTCTCACAATGCACTGACTCACTCTCTCTAATGCACTCTCACTCTTTCTTTCTCTCTCACTCTCTCTCTCTAATGCACTCTTAGTCACTCTCTAATGCACTCTCACTCACTCTTTCTTTCTCTCTCTCTAATGCACTCTCTTTCGCTCTCTCTAATGCACTCTTTCACTCACTCTCTCTTTACCTCTCTCTCTCTAATGCACTCTCACTCACTCTCTCTCTCTCTAATGCACTCTCACTCGTCTTTTTCTCTCTCTCTCTCTAATGCAGTCTCTTTCTCTCTCTAATGCACTCTCTCTCTAATGCACTCTCTCTCATGCACTCTCTTTCTCTCTCTAATGCACTCTCTCACTCACTCTCTCTTTACCTCTCTCTCTCTCTAATGCACTCTCACTCTCTTTCTTTCTCTCTCACTCTCTCTCACAATGCACTCACTCTCTCTCTCTAATGCACTCTCACTCACTTTCTAATGCACTCTCTCACTCTCTTTCTCTCTCTCTAATGTACTCTCCCACTAACTCTTTCTTTCTCTCTCTCTCTAATGTACTCACTCACTCATTCTTTCTCTCTCTCTCTCTCTAATGCGCTCTCTCTTGCACTCTTTCACTCACTCTCTCTTTACCTCTCTCTCTCTAATGCACTCTCACTCACTCTCTCTAATGCACTCTCACTCGTCTTTCTCTCTCTCTCTAATGCACTCTTTCTCTCTCTAATGCACTCTCTTTCTCTCTCTCGCTCTCTAATGCACTTTCTTCCTCTCTCTCTCTCTCTAATGCACTTTCTTCCTCTCTCTAATGCACTCTCTTTCTCTCTCTCGCTCTCTAATGCACTTTCTTCCTCTCTCTCTCTCTAATGCACTTTCTTCCTCTCTCTCTCTCTCTAATGCACTCTCACTCTTTCTCTCTCACTCTCTCTCACAATGCACTCACTCTCTAATGCACTCTCACTCACTTTCTCTCTCTCTCTAATGTACTCTTTCACTCACTCACTCTTTCTTTCTCTCTCTCTAATGCACTCTCTTTCTCTCTCTCTAATGCACTCTTTCACTCACTCTCTCTTTACCTCTCTCTCTCTAATGCACTCTCACTCACTCTCTCTAATGCACTCTCACTCGTCTTTCTCTCTCTCTCTCTAATGCACTCTTTCTCTCTCTAATGCACTCTCTTTCTCTCTCTCGCTCTCTAATGCACTTTCTTCCTCTCTCTCTCTCTAATGCACTTTCTTCCTCTCTCTAATGCACTCTCTTTCTCTCTCTCGCTCTCTAATGCACTTTCTTCCTCTCTCTCTCTCTAATGCACTTTCTTCCTCTCTCTCTCTCTCTAATGCACTCTCACTCTTTCTCTCTCACTCTCTCTCACAATGCACTCACTCTCTAATGCACTCTCACTCACTTTCTCTCTCTCTCTAATGTACTCTTTCACTCACTCACTCTTTCTTTCTCTCTCTCTAATGCACTCTCTTTCTCTCTCTCTAATGCACTCTTTCACTCACTCTCTCTTTACCTCTCTCTCTAATGCACTCTCACTCATCTTTCTCTCTCTCTCTCTCTAATGCAGTCTCTTTCTCTCTCTAATGCACTCTCTTTCTTTCTCTCTCTCTCTCTAATGCACTTTCTTTCTCTCTCTCTCTCTCTCTCTCTCTCTAATGCACTCTCTCACTCACTCTCTCTTTACCTCTCTCTCTCTCTCTCTCTCTAATGCACTCTCACTCATCTTTCTCTTTCTCTCTCTAATGCAGTCTCTTTCTCTCTCTAATGCACTCTCTTTCTTTCTTTCTCTCTCTCTCTCTAATGCACTTTCTTTCTCTCTCTCTCTCTCTAATGCACTCTCTCACTCACCTCTCTCTCTCTAATGCACTCTCTCACTTTCTCTAATGCACTCTCTCACTCACTCACTCTCTTTCTCTAATGCACATGTGGCTCTCAAGTTGGGACACCATTCTGAACCTCCTTATTTCAGTTTAACAAGCACCACTGCTGCCACAGGAAAGGAATCCTCAGCCTGCCAGTAGTAGGGACTAAGCTACAGATTTATGGCTTTTATAAATCAAAAAGAAACCAGGTTTCCCTGTTTATGATGGCATTTTCTGTATCTATGTTCTTCTAATAAGGAAGAAAAGGTTGGCGTCCTACAGCCAGTAAGCGCCATGTTGAAAGTCTGGCGTGAGTTAGAGTAAAATGATTGGAGCACTTAGTCCCCTGATGAAGCTTGATCGAAGAGTGAAATGGAGAGACCCCGTTGGGCACGAAAGTTAAGCTAAGTGTCTCTTTGCTTAAAATTGCAATAATTCAATAATTCATGAAGAAGTGAACAAGAAACATTACATCAGCACTTGGAGGCCCTTTACTAAGCCGCATAAACGTCTATGCGCACCCAACATGCGCCAAAATGGAGTTACCGCCCAACTACCGCATGGCTCTTGCAGTGATTTCATTTTTTGCACACGTCCAATACGTGCATCTTTAAAATATTTTTTTTCGGACGCGCATAACGGACGCGTTCCAAGTGGCGTTTGGCATGCGTAGGTCACTACCGCCCGATTACTGTGTGAGTCTTTACCACTAGGTCAATGGCTGGCGGTAAGGTCTCAGACCCAAAATGGATGTGTGGCAATGTTCATTTTGCCGCACGTCCATTTTCGGCAAAAATTTTTAAAAAGGCCTTTTTTTTACAGGCGTGCTAAAGAATGGATCGGCGCATGACCAAAACCCATGCCTACACTACCGCAAATCATTTTTCAGCGCACCTTTTCAATAAATATTGATTAGAAAGCCAGGATTAAGGGGTGGAACTAAGGTACGACCAAAAACTACATGTGTATTCCCTATTTCAGAAGCAGAAGGCATGTCTATAATCACCGTGATCAACATTGGGATTTAAAGCTGCTCCCTGGGACTTATAGGTTTTGTAAAAGTTCTTGTTTTAGGCAGCACTCTACAGGAGGGATTGGGGATGTCACCCCTTTAATCTCCCAGTGTTTCTTCCCCCTCCCCCCCCATGCACACAAAATTTATAGTACCAAATTATTACAGGCTCTATACTGAATTGGGAGCATTTAGACATGTAGGTTTCCAAAATGGTACATACACATTTAGGTTCTGACACTTAGATGCATAATTAGTTGCCTAACTGCCTGCGTTGAGGTTTTAGATGTTGAACGGATGGAAAATGGTTGCTCCCGTCATGCATAACTGTGCATTCCTGCATATATTTCAGAAGAGGCTCTACATTGGCAGATTCTTTTCTAAAATACTACTGGAATTTGACACATCCTAACCTGGAGGTATCAATTCCGGTTTCAATGTTCTATCTAAAATAGAATAACAGTCTCTCTCTCTCTCTTTCTCTCTCCTTGACTTTCCATTAATGAAGCTCAGGGACAGTCACTTAAGACAGCAGTATTAACCTTGATTTTCTCATGGGCATCTTTACAATTGTATATGCTCACTCCTAAGTCTAAAACAAACAAACATTGTGTACTCCGATAATTTGCAATTTAATACCTATTTCACAAAGTTTATTTCACTTTGACTGTTTGGGTTTCTCAAGCAGCACCAGATAAGTCTCCTTTTACAACTGCAAGAGATATGTTTCTAAGATATCTTAAGGAAGTGGTACCTCTTGAGACTATTCCATTGATTACACGCGCTTATTTGCCTACTGAAATGGAAAGTTTAATTTATTTATTTATTACATTTGTATCCCACATTTTCCCACCGATTTGTAGGCTCGATGTGGCTTACATAGTACTGGAGAGGCCTTTGCAGGCTCCGGTGTGAACAAATACAGGGTGATGTTGTGGTAAGATCAAGTTCATGTGGCACAGCCACATTAGGGAATCGGAGAATGGAAGAGTTGTGTTATGTCCGTTACGTGCTTCAGTTTGGTTGTGTTGCAGATATCAGGCGTTTATGTTGGATCGGTAGGGTATGCCTTTTTAAACAGGTTGGTTTTTAGTGATTTCCGGAAGTTTAGGTGGTCATACGTCGTTTTCAAGGCTTTCGGTAGTGCGTTGCACAGTTGTGTGCTTATGTAGGAACAAGCTCAGCCTGTTATAGATCCAGTACCTGAGGCAGAGGCCGATATTTTGAACATTTCTGATATTTTGGAGACCTCGGAGTCAGACATTACTTAAAGCAACGTTGGTGGTATCTCTGCCATTAGCATCAGACCGAGAATGGCTTCTGTGAGTTTTCTTTAGGGGACCCTTCCCTGGATTACAGGTCAGAATGTTTCCTGAATTAACTAAAGAGACTCAAGAATGAGTACTTATGTACGCATTTTTATAATATTTAATTTATCATCATTTTCGCTATTTGTTTATGTTTATTGGACTGTGTAATTAGTTACCGTGTTTGCTTAATGCTGATTGTTAAGGTTATCTGTTTTATTGTTACATTATCTGTTTTATAAAATTTGTAAGATGCCTAGATATTTCATTGCAGGCAGCATATCAAATGCAATCACAACCATCATGAACACAAATAGGCCCGACACGGCCGCGTTTCACCCTCCTAAAGGACTGCGTCAGGGGCTAGCATATAACAACCCAGTGTTGAGTGGTGGACGCTTGGAATGCCCTCCCGTGGGAGGTGGTGGAGAAGAAAACGGCAACGGAACTCAAACACGCGTGGGATATACATAAAGGAATCCTGTGCAGAAGGAATGGATCCTCAGAAGCTTAGCCGAAATTGGGTGGTGGAGCCAGTGAGGGGAAGAGGAGGTGGCGGTGGGGAGGCGAAGATAGTGCTGGGCAGACTTATACGGTCTGTGCCAGATTCGGTGGTGGGAGGCGGGACTGGTGGTTGGGAGGCGGGGAATAGTGCTGGGCAGACTTATACGGTCTGTGCCAGAGCCGGTGGTGGGAGGCGGGGCTGGTGGTTGGGCGGAGGGGATAGTGCTGGCCAGACTTATACGGTCTGTGCCCTGAAAAAGACAGGTACAAATCAAGGTAAGGTATACGCATGAGTTTATCTTGTTGGGCACACTGGATGGACCGTGCGGGTCTTTTTCTGCCGTCATCTCCTATGTTACTATGGTTACCTACTGGACTAAAACAACTCCTCTCCTGAGAAGCATCAGCAGCATTTCGTGTTGTTATATGCCGGCCCCTGACGCAAGCCCTTTAGGAGGGTGAAACACGGCTGCGTTGGGCCTGTTTTAAATAACGTGGTGAATATATTCTTTTTCTCAACATTGCCACTGGCAATTCGCGTCTTTGTTCTATTCCATGCCGGATTTTGAGAATCGCCCGCCTATTTATTTTCTTAGACCCACAGTGCCGTCGTTGACTTCATTTTTACAGCAGTTCTTAAAAGTCATTTGCTCAAGTAAATCAAAGAAAGCGTTGCCAGACTGACCAGACCACAGGCCTCCTGTATTTTCTCTTGTGTGTCACTTTCGCTGCATAGATGTATCCCACATTCTGGAGAGCTGCTTGATTTTTCCACTTCACATAGAGGGGGGGGGGGGTGAAAAAAAGCAATTAATTCATGAACATCTCTGCCTGCCACATGATAGATTTCCCCCCCCCCCCCGACAACAACTGAGTATTCAAAGGATATATTCACAAACATTTTAAAGATTTATCTTCCCCCATGACAGTATGTTTTCATACTTAACCCTTTAGGGTAATTTTATCTGCTCTCTCTCTCTCCTGTACCAGATCCTGAAGGGTCCTGTAGCCTCCAGAATATCTGTGAGAGATGCTGTTCTGTTTTCAGTCAGTTTGTGGTTAATTCTGTAAGGAACCACTCAATTTTAGGCAACAAAAATAACATGCACTTGTAGATGACAAAGGACACAGCGATGACGACACAAAGATTTGGACTCTAGACAACAGTGGTGTAGCCACAGGTGGGCCTGGGTGGGCCGGGACCCACCCATTTTGGACTCAGGCCCACCCAAAATTGTGACACTCTTGCTGTGGCTGGTGGGGATCCCCAAACTTTGCCAGCTGAAGATTTTCTGTCCTTGGGCAGTCCCCACCCTTCCAAATGTCGGCCAGCAGCACTTTCCTTGAACTGAGGCTGAGACTGGCCCTTCTGCACATGCTCAGTTTTCGCACAAGCAAAAACACTGAGCGTGCACAGCGAGCATGGCCTGCCAGCAGCACCATCAATTTGAAGCAAGTGCTGGCTGCTTCAGGAGGAGGAGGAAATCTTCAGTTGGCAGGGTTTGGGGATCCCTGCCAGCTCAAGTATTTAATATTTGGGGTTTGTGGGCAGGGAGAGGTGGAGAGAGGAGCAAAAAGGGGGGGGGGATGAATTCCATGCCCACCCACCTTAGGCTCAGGCCCACCCACAATTGGCCATCTGGCTACGCCCCTGCTAGACGATGCTTAAAGATTCCAAATTTATTGTGTAGCTTAAAAGACTCGACACGTCCGTGTTTTGGCCAACCTGCCTGCCTCAGGAGTCTTTACAGTCTCTCAAGAATGTCTATGGAAAAACCATAAACCTGTCTATATAGCATCAAATCAAAAATCCGGTATATTAAAACCCAGTGCTCAAAGTCCAGAGCTATACACAGTCAACAGTCAAACATTCTTGAGAGAATGTAAAGACTCCTGAGGCAGGGCCGGTTGGCCGAAACACAGCCATGTTTAGTCTTTTAAGCTACACAATAAATTTGGACTCTTTAAGCATTGTCTAGAGACCATATCTTTGTGTCATCTTCGATGTGTCCTTTGCGATTTCGAGCGTGTGGAGAATTGTGTTCTTCTGTTTACATCGACCATGCACTTGTACATGATCATTTTCTGGCTATACAGCATTCTGTAGTGGAGGAACAACCTAATGGTCAGTGCAATTGGCTGAGAATCTGGCGAACTGGGTTTAATTCCCACTGCAGCTCCTTGTGACTCTGGGCAAGTCACTTAGGGGGAGATTCTATATATGGTACCGAAAAAAAATCAGTGTGGAAATGAATGCCAACTAAGCATATTCCATAAACAGCTCCTAGATTTAGGTGCGGTATATAGAATACGCTTAGTTGATATCTCAGCGCCTAAAACTACGTGCATCCATTTACACCAACGAAAACGTGGTGTAAATCCCAGCATGTAGATTTAGGTGCACTGGGCCATATTCTATAACTACTACTACTACTTAACGTTTCTAAAGCGCTACTAGGGTTACGCAGCGCTGTATATCGAATATGGTCTCTCCATAGTCGATGACCTAATGTGTGTTATAATTCAATTATCACTCAGGAACCTTCATGCAATACCATAATGTATTCGTCTTTATCATTTATGTATGCACATGGTATATATATATATATATATATACACCATGAACTGTTCCATGTATGTTATGTTCCATCTATGTTACCATATAGGTATGCACCTTAACGTAATACCATATGTTATACTGTTGCCCGGAAATGGCGACCGCCATTACGGCAAATGTAAGCCACATTGAGCCTGCAAATTGGTGGGAAAATGTGGGATACAAATGCTACAAATAAATAAATAAAAATATTGAATGGGGAAACTCTAGTGTAAGCTCAGAAGTTATAATTGTTTACCAAAAAAGCTGGTGGCTAGATGGAATGGACTCCCAGCAAAGGAGGTGGCAACAAGGGTGTCTATCTGAAATGAAGAAAGCATGGGAGGAGCACGGAGGACCTCTGAGAGGAGAGGAAGGGGTTGTGAGCCTGGGGGCAGGTGATCTGGGTGGGCTGCACGGCCTTTGCCCGCAGTCATGTTCTCTATTTGGACCTTGCAATGTAGACAGGAGTCAGTTCCGCTAAAAATCTCACAGGAAGCAGCAGCAGCGATGACACCGATCAGCAAAGTGAAGGTGGAAATCAAATACCAGCCAAAGAAAGCTTCCCACTCAGAGGATGTGATACTGAGTCAGATTCAAGATGGGAAATAGCAGACTTGGGTCTGGTCCAGATACTGTGCTGGTTTTACTTACAGGAACTTGTGTAAATTAATTAGTTAATACTACAATTTTTTTTAATTATTTCTCTCTCTCCTTCCTTTGTTGTGTGGGTGATTATCTCTCTCTATATATATATCTGTTCCTGTCTAAGCAGCAACAGCAGGGTGACATAATTGTATATTTATTGCCAGTCAGATATTCATTGATATGCTAGAGTGTGTGTACACATACTCACGTGTTTCCATGTATTCCAACACGGGTCAACAGAACAGACACTTACCACATCCATCACAGGCAAGTTGCTTATTTCTCTGGGTTGGGAATAAAATTCACTGAGCGACAAAGAGATATATGATAAATTACATACTACTACTATTTAACATTTCTAAAGCGCTACCAGGGTTGCGCAGCGCTGTACAATTAACAAAGAAGGACAGTCCCTGCTCAAAGGAGCTTACAATCTAAAGGACAAAAAGTGCAGTCAATCAAGATTGAGGTGGTCTAGATTTCTTGGATAGAGGTACAAAGGTTAGGTGCCGAAAGCGACATTGAAGAGGAGGGCTTTGAGCAAGGATTTGAAGATGGGCAGGGAGGGGGCTTGGCGTATGGGCTCAGGGAGTTTATTCCAAGCATAGGGTGAGGCGAGGCAGAAAGGGCGGGGTTGGCGGTGGTGGAGAAGGGTACTGAGAGGAGGGATTTGTCCTGTGAGTGGAGGTTACGGGTAGGAGCGTAAGGGGAGATGAGGGTAGAGAGGTAGTGATTTCCATGGTTGACGGCCAATACAAGGAGTATGAATAAGTACACAGAGCTTGGGAATTATGGGATCCTTAGAGGGGCATAATCGAACGGCGCCTGCCAAATAGATGGCCGGCTCCGCAAGGGGGCAGAGCCAACCGTATTTTCGAAATAGGGTTGGGGCCGGCTAAATCGATCGCCGGGTTTAGAGGAGATGGCCGGCTTCGTCTTTCAGCCATAATGGATACCGGGCCCGGCCATCTCAAACCCAGCGAAATGCAACTCATTTGGTCGTGGGAGGAGCCAGCATTTGTAGTGCACTGGCCCCTCTCACATGCCAGGACATCAACCGGGCACCCTAGGGGGGCACTTCTAGAAATAAAATTTAAAAAAATAGCTCCCAGGTGCATAGCTCCCTTACCTTGGGTACTGAGCCCCCCAAATCCCCACAACTGTACACCATTACCATAGCCGTAAGGGGTGAAGGGGGGGCACCTACATGTGGGTACAGTGGGTTTGGGGGGGTTTGGGAGGGCTCACCATTAACCACCATAAGTGGAACAGGTAGGGGGAATGGGCCTGGGTCCACCTGCCTGAAGTGCACTGCACCTACTAAAAACTGCTCCAGGTACCTGCATACTGCTGTCAGGGAGCTGGGTATGACATTTCAGGCTGGCATGCAGGCTGGCAAAAAACTTTTTTTTTTTTTTTGGGGTGGGAGGTGGTTGGTGACCACTGGGGGAGTAAGGGGTGGTTATCCCTGTTTCCCTCCGGTGGTCATCTGATCAATTGGGGCAATTTTTTGTGACTTGGACCTAAAAATAAATGGACGGTGCAGCCGGCGAAATGCTCGTCTGAGCCGGCCACCTTTTCTCCATTATGGGGTGAAGCCGGCTATCTCGTAACCACACCCCCGTCCCAGCCCGCCCCCCCCCCTCCCGCCTTCTGTACCCTCCCTTGAAGGTTGGCTGGCTCCGCGACGAAAAGCAGTTGGGGCTGGCTAAAATCGGCTTTCGATTATACCGATTTGGCCGGGATCAGGAGATCGCCGGCCATCTCCCGATTTGTGTCGGAAGATGGCCGGCGATCTCTTTTGACAATAAGCTCATTAGTCTGCTGCTGAATTATCCTGACTGGCCACTGTTTGATATAGGATACTGGGCCAGTTCAACTCTTAATCTGACCCAGTAGGGCAACTGCTATGTTCTTATGGTCTGTAAGTCTTCATATTTTATTATGAAAGCTTAAAAAATGGATTGTATAGAAATACCCAACCTAAGTATACATTTAAAGGATCATTTCGACTTCCGGTTGGGCTATGGAGGAGTGAGGACGCGTGGCCACGCTGCTCCGAAGCGCCCGTTAGAGTCAATCACTAAGAATCTGCTGAAATACCCCCGAAAGGGAAAAGATATTCACCGTAGGGTGCAGTAGCGAACAAAAGTGTGAAAAAAACCGCAGAACCGAACGGCATGACGTCTAAAGCGGTAAAAAAAGACAGCCGCGAGAAGGGGCGAGGAGCGGAGGCCAAGATGGCGGACAAGAGCCAGCCGCCGTCTCCGACTCCGAGCTCGCAATGGGCGGCGGAGATTATACGGGAAGTATCGGATGCTGTTGAACAAACGGTGGACGGCAAGTTCCAACAAATCCTGGACAAATTGGATGGCATGGAGGAGAGATATGCGGCTATGGCGACGGACTTAAAAGAGGTGCAGCAGAGAATAAGCAATGTGGAAGATGAGGTACAAAAAATGTCAGGAGAGGCCCCAGCGCTGCAAAAGCGAGTACAGGAACTGGAGGAGAAATTGGAGGATATTGAGAACCGCTCGCGGCGGAATAATATCCGGCTGGTGGGCCTCCCCGAATCCCTGGGAGAGAGAGATCTAAGGGGCTTCTTAGAAAAATGGCTGCCGGAGGCCGCAGAGTTATCTGAATTGGAGGGAGAGCTCCGCGTGGAGCGTGCACATAGACTGGGGCCGCGAAGGGTGGAGGATTCGCGCCCCAGGGTGACAATTCTAAAGATACTCAACGATGCCCACAAGCAACAGCTCTTGCAGGCGCTCCGAGGCGGTAAGCATCTGCGCTACCAAAATAACAAAATCCTCTGCTTTCAGGACTATTCTACTAAGGTAGCAGCAGCGCGGAGGGCGTTTGTGCCAATCTGCTCCAAACTTTTTGCTCAGAAGATTCGATTTAGCCTTCTGTATCCAGCAAAATTGAAAATAACAGCTAATGGCAAGGTGCACATGTTTGAGCAGGTGGAGGACGCTAAGACATTCTTGGATGAGATGGCAAAACAGGAGAGCAGTGGATAAGGCGGACGAGGCTGTTTAAAGATGAATATCTATATGGCTGGTAATATTGTTACACCTAAATGGATGGATTTGACAATTGCAAATACAAGGATCACAGAGGCTACGTGCTGTACCTCGGATACAAATAAAATTAGTTACAACAAGTTGACATAGTTGGACAATTTGCTGGCCTTACAGGAGGACGCCTTTGCCTCGTTGGGTATAGGGCGACTACCTATGTTTGTTTAAATGGGAGACATGGACTGTAGAAGCCACAAGCCATAAAACTGGAATATTTGCAGCATGCTGCTGGTGGCAAGAGAATCCACTCTGGGGACGCCAAGAACCTGAGAGGGAACGAGATACATAGGCGGCGGCCTATATGCAGAATTGAACCTTGGAAGAAGGCGTTATGGCACAGAGTGCGGCTGGTTGGACATTTGTTGGAGGGAAGTCCATACAGTGGAGGCTTGATGGAAGCGTACATTTTGCCGTAGGCCTGTGGCAGGAGATGGGCCAGCTAATAAGAGAAGGAAAACCTTAAGGTGCGGACAGTTACGGCTGAGTAGGATAATTACCTCCTTCTCAATACCTAGATCTTGATAAACTTACTGTAAGTGTGATAAGAAGGAGGGAGCAAGGGTAGGCGGCTACCTACTAAGGTCCTGCAAAGACTGGAACAACATCAGAGGCAGACATTTGATAGGATGTGTGCGGGCTGGTGGGGCAATGAGTGGGGGGTACCAAGTATACAATTTATGTTGTTTATCGATGACTTCTGTATGGGATAGGATATAAGGGGGATTGAAGCTATTTGCATAATCCGGGTATTAGGGGGCTTCAAGCCTGGAATGGAAGGGAGCCGGAGATATTCCGGACAAGCTCTGGGTTCTTGGGGTAGGGGAGGGAGAGGGAGGGGGGGTGGGAGGGGGATTTCGGGGGTTTCTTTTAGTTATGTTATCCTTATTATGCTGAAAGTGCTTGGACTGCTGGCTGTGCGCGCTGGAGAGGGGCTGTGGGAGATACAGCATGAACGAGGAGGGGTACCGCAGGGCTGGGGGGTACACTCTCCACAGATTAGAATTCGGTATAAGCTGAGATATACAATAAATTGGAAGACTGGGGCAGGTTTCATCGCCTATAAAGCGGAAAAAACTTCTACAAGCTTTGCAGCGCCATGCAGTAGACGTAGCGTTCCTCCAGGAAACGCACCTGACCTCTTCAGAACATGAAAAATTCAAGGGGGGATGGGTGGAGGCAGTGGTGGGTTCCCCTGCTCAAAAAAAGAAGGCGGGGGTCTTGATCTTGTTTAGAAAGGGGCTGCAGCTGACTATAAAATTGATTAAAAGAAGCACAGAGGGTAGATACATATTGGTAGAGGTGGAGTTGGGGGGGGTCCCATACATATTTTGCAATATATATGCACCTAACATATATAATAAGAAATTTCACAAAGAACTGGTGACACTGTTAACCCCATATCAGAGGAGCAATGTAATATTAGGGGGCGACTTTAACATGGTTTACGATCCGCAGATAGACAAAACTAGCCAAGGGGGTCTGGGGACCAGACACTATTTGAGGGGACTACCGTTCTTATGTGACACTTTAGATTTGCTTGATGTGTGGAGGGTATTACATCCGGGATGTAGGGATTATACGCATCTCTCCCGGGCCCACTCTTCTTTGTCCCGGATCGACTACATATTTATCTCAAAGCCTTTGTTTTCCAAAACGATCGGGGCGGAGATTGGGCCCAGTGAGATTTCGGACCACTCCCCAATTTGGGTGACGCTAGAGGGGGTGGGCGGCAATAAAGGGTCAGGGGGATGGACATTTCCGTTTGAACTGTACCGAGATGCAAAATTTCAGGAACTCTTACAGGCAAAATGGAGAGATTATGAGCATTATAATAGCGGTCATAAAGAACAATATGGGTTGTTTTGGGAGACAGCAAAAGCGGTCATGAGAGGAGAAATAATCACATATAGGGCATGGAAGAGGAAACGGAGAGATAACGAGATATTACGTCTGGAAAGAGAAACTAGAACTCACAGGTTGAAATATGGGGCAACCCAGACAGAAGAGCAGAAGTTTGCCCTTTTGCAGTCTCAGAGGGAACTAAATGAACTTTTACAGGAGAGGGCAAATAAATCTATCCTATACTATAAACACCAGTTATTTATGTATGGGAATAAGGCGGGGGCCTTGCTGGGCCGCCTGGCTAAGGGGAAGAAAGGAACAACTCAAATCCTACAAGTGAGAAACCAATCTGGAAAACTAGTCAGATTGGAAAAGGATATAGTAGAAAGTTTTAGGTACTATTATGCAAGACTCTATGGGGAGGACAAGAGAATAATATCGGATAGCGCACTGTTCCTAGATAACATTAAGTTTCCGACATTGTCGGAGACACAGAAAACACAACTTAACGCCCCTATAGAGGAAGGGGAATTAATTTTAGCGTTGCAACAGAGTGATATTCACAAGGCACCAGGGCCAGACGGTTATAGCATGGCCTTTTACAAATTGTTGCAGGAACAGGTGACCCCACCTTTATTGAACCTATACAATTTTATGGCGACCTCAGGTTCAGCCCCAGAGACTTTCAGGATGGCTAAAATGATAGTGTTGTTAAAACCAGGCAAAGACCCGGAAGATATAAGCTCCTATAGACCAATATCACTGTTAAATTGCGATGCTAAATTATACGCAAAAATATTGGCAAATAGGCTGGCCCGGGTGCTGCCGGACTTGGTGGCATCACCACAGGTGGGATTTGTAAAGGGCAGATCAGTGGTAAGCAATATGAGGGCCCTTATAGCCTCGTTGGAGAGAGTGGAAGAACAGGGACAACCTTCTCTGCTAGTAAGTTTTGACGCAGAGAAGGCCTTTGATCGGGTGGCATGGAACTTTATGTTTGCTGTACTGGAAAGAGTAGGTATTGAGGGCCTCTTTCAAAGGGCGGTCAGAGCTCTGTACTATAGCCCCCAAGCTTTTCTTTGGGTCAATGGGACACGGTCATCGAGCTTAGAAATACGGAGAGGAGTGAGACAAGGATGCCCTCTCTCCCCGCTGCTGTTCGCTCTGACGTTGGACCCCTTAGTCCGAGAGATAGTGACACATCCAGAAATCACTGGAGTGGACATGGGTAAACTGGGTTTCAAGATATCCGCATTTGCGGACGATATATTAGTGCATCTTACTAACCCTGGGAAGTCGCTTGAGGCTTTACTCGAACTATTCAGGGAGTATGGGGATTTTGCGGGCTTCCAAATCAATTTTTCAAAATCTTTAGCATTAACAGCCACAGATGCAGTGAGAAGGGAATGGGGGGAGGAGTTTCCATTGAAGTGGGCAAAGGACAGTCTCACCTACTTGGGGGTACAGGTGACCATGAAAACGACGGCCTTTTACAGTCTTAATTACACAAAATTGCTGGATAACATGAAGCACAGGCTGCAAAAATGGGCCATACTACCGTTGACGTTGCATGGGAGGGTGCAGCTCTTCAGAATGACAGAATTCCCCAGGTGGTTATACACCTTACAAGTTTTACCGCTGTATTTGAGCAATAAAGATGTTAAGTTATTTCATAAATATTTGAGGCGCTTTGTCTGGGGGGGGAAAAAGTCTACAATGCCATTGGACTTAATGGCAGGCTCATGGAAAGAGGGGGGTATAGGGCTCCCTGATATAAAGAAATATAACCAAGCGTGCTTGTTAAGGCATTTGGGAGACTGGTTACTAGACAAGCAGGACTTTACCCCGAAACAGTTGGAACAGGCTTTCTTTGCACCTTTTCACTTGCACTATCTACTCCAGGGACCGAGGACCTTGGTGCCAAACCAATTTAAGAACAGTTTACTATTAGGCCCAATGCGGGCAGTCTGGAAAGATTTAACTAGAATATGGGGAGTGACAGCAGATATATCAGATATTATGCCGCTACAAGGTAATCCTATGTTCTCGCCGGGCTCAGAAAATAGGGTGTTCCAAAAATGGGCAGGCTTAGGCATTACAAGATTAGAACATGTTATGGGGTTGAGAGGGGGCCTGCTGAATCTGGGAGCATTGGGCGTAGGCATCAACGCCAGCCATGAGTTTGCTTACCAGCAATTGGCACATTATGTTCGGTCGCTTGACATGGCACATCTGAATGAGGGGCATGGGAGGAAAATGAGAGAATTTTTTAAGGCAATACCTGGGGAAAGGCTCTCCATTTCGAGACTATATAAGTTACTCTGGGCTAGATGTCCACAAAAAGACACAACAGCAATAACTAAGCGCTGGGCAAGGGACATGCAGAAACCGGATTTGGTGGTGGATTATACAAAGTTGGTATCCTGTATACCTGAGATGTCTATAAATGCAAGTCTGCGGGAATGTCAATTTCGCATTTTATATCGAGCCTATATGGCTAAACCACAGGTGTTCAAGATGGGAGGGGCGCCAGACCCCTGTGTTCTAAATGTCAACGGAATGACGGTACACTATACCATTGTTTATGGGAGTGCCCCTTCATAAATCAGTATTGGGGCAAGATTATGAAGTATTTGGAGGGCTTATTACAAGTCCGCATTAGCTGCACTCCCTTGGGGGTTATCTTTGATAAATATGAACTTTTTCCCTGTCAAAGGGGGGGCACGCGACAGTTGATTCGCAAGGCCTGCCTGATGGGGAAAAAAGTGATCATGAATGGATGGGTAGGAACAGACCCACCAGACTTCTGGCATTGGAGGAATAGGTTCCATGATCTATTACTGCATGAGCGAAGGGCGGTGGGACCCTCCCCAAAGAAAAGAACCCGCTTCCTGGAGGTTTGGGGTCCTTATCTTCAGTCGCTATCTCCAAGAGCGCGTAGTTCAGTGCTAAATGGATTATAAAGGAAAGAAAGGGAAAGGGGGAAGAGGAAAGGAAGGGGAAGAAGAAGGAAACAGGGGAAAAGGGAAAAAGGAATAATATATGTGTTTTTTTTTTTTTTTTGTTTGTTTGTTTTTTTTTGGGGGGGGAGAGCACGGGAATACTTATTATGTAAGGCACACAACACGGGGGGGCAGGGTAGTGGGAGGAGGGGGGGGGAGGGGGGGGGGGAAAGATATATATAAAAACTTGGGCTTTCTGTTAAAAGACATTTGGGTGAGGTAAACCAGTTTCTTTTGTTTTTGGTCATGCTTGTATTTGAGACAAAGTATGTGTGGTTTGCACTGTTATCTTTAATAAAAAACGTTGAAACATAAAGGATCATTTCAATGGCGTTCCTAGGGGGGGGCAGTGGTTGCGGTCCGCCCCTGGTGCACGCCGCTGGGGGGGTGCCGCATGCGCCTGTCCTTCGTTCGTTCCATGCTCCCTCTGCCCCAGAACAGGTTACTTCCTGTTCCGGGACAGAGGGAGCATGAAACGAATGAAAGACAGGCGCACGCGGCACCCCCCCCCCCCCCAGCGGCGTGCACCTGGGGGAGTTCTTTCGCAGGGGGGTGTCCTTTCGCCGGGGGGGGGTCACGCTGCATCCGGAGGGGGCGCTGCACCCGGGGGACGGGGCGCATCGGCGATCCGCCCCGGGTGTCAGCCCCCCTAGGAACGCCACCGGATCATTTTCAAATGATCTGCACTAGACCAAATAGTGCCTATGCTTTTTACCTCTGTGCTTTTCACCAGATTTTGAAGGGAAAGTGGATTATTATTATTATTATTACTTATGACATTTATATCCCACATTATGCCGGCAACCTGAGACCGATGTTCATACAGAATACAGAATACATTGCAATAAAAAGGAAAGAACAATACCTAACAATGAAAACAAAGATTCAGTAGAGTAAAACAATAACCAAAATTGACAGGTCCACTTATGATATAAACTACACTGAACTCCGAACGGGGGATATTAGCAGTATATAAGACCTGAATAGAATTGAATTGACTGAACAGGGAGATCAATATCCACACCTAGAATTTTCCAAAGAGGAAAGTTTTTAACATTTTATGGAGTATCAAGAAATCACACTGACCCCTAATTGACTTCGGCAAGGACTTCCTACTATTACTACTACTACTATTTAGCATTTCTATAGCGCTACAAGGCGTACGCAGCGCTGCACAAACATTTTGTGCCCTGATAAGCAAATCTCACTGATTTATTTATTATATATGTATTTATTAGGATTTACCGCCTTTTTGAAGGAATTCACTCAAGGCGGTGTACAGTAAAAATAGATCAAACATGAGCAATAGGCAATTATAGCAGTAAAAATATTCAACTAACAATTCAAAGTATGGCATAGTATACGATTTACAATGTCAACACAATACGTAATAGAACATTTTAATTGATAGTGAAGGGTAAAGCAAAGATGGAACATATAGATAGGTAAAAGAGTAAGAAGAGTTAGAAAGTAAGGTGACTGATTTAAAGAAAGTTGCACATGAGGTCAGAGAGAGGGTTAAATATTATCTCAGCTAGAGTAGGAAGTGGATAAACAGCCCGAGTCACTCCTTGTGTGTGTGAGTGAGACTAACAAGTTAGTTACTTCTTCCATTAAAGGCTTGGTTGAAGAGCCAAGCTTTCACCTGCTTCCTGAAGTAGAGATAGTCTTGTGTTAAGCGGAGCCTTTCAGGCAGTGCATTCCAGAGTGTGGGGCTACTTTGGAGCAGGGGCGTAGCCAGATTTCGGCGGGAGGGGTTCCAGAGCATGAGGTGCGGGGGCACATTTTAGCCCCCCCTGGCACTGTCGACCCCCCCCCTGCCATTTTTGACCTCCCCTCCGCCACCACCACCTTTGACCCCCCCCCAGCGCCAACCCTTTTCGACCCCCTCTTCCCGCCACTGCCAACCCTCCCCCGCCATCGGGTATCTTTGCTGGCGGGGGTCCCCAACCCCCACCAGCCGAAGACCTCTTCTCCGGTGCGGCCGCATTGCTGATCTGCAAGGGTAGCCTTCTATTTCTGTTAGGACATCAGACTCACAGAAACAGAAGCCTGCACTTGCAGATCAGCAACGCAGCCGCGCCAGAGAAGAGGACTTCGGCTGGTGGGGGTTAGGGACCCCCGCCAGCAAAGATACCCGACAGCGGAGGCGGCGGGGGAGGGTTGGCGGCGGGAGGGGGTGTCGAAGGGGTTGGCGGCAGTGGGGGCCACGTAGCTACACCCCTGCTTCGGAGAAGGCTTGCTTGCGGGTATCACATCGTGTAATTTGAAAACAATTTTCTTACATCTTGGATAATGAAGCACTAGTAATCTTTTGCTCCAAGAACAGCATTACGTGGTGGAAGATCAACAAGAAATAACATATAGTCAGGGGCCATACCATATAATATTTGGGAGATAAGCACACAAAGCTTAAAATTGATCCTTGCAGATAAGTGCATTTACTTTGAAACGCCCACGGTAGAAGGTCTGTGTGGTCACTCACACCTGATTCTTCTACAGGCAGGTGTTTTCTGTAAAAGTATGCAGAAAGATGTGAAATGAAATCTGTGATTGGACCTTTCCTTCCCTATCCTAAACACACCCTGAGGAATGCCTCCCCCTCCCCTCGATGTGATGGAAGAACGTGGGAACTTGTTCCCTTACTCTGTCCTACAGTCCTCTTCTATGGCATAGAGGCATTGAAGCTGATTGGGTCACCAAGTTTCAGAGGGCTTCCTGCTGTCTTTACCCTTCTCCTTGTCACAAATCAGTAACCAGAAATGCAGAAGAATTCAAAGAAATCAGACAGGGTCAGTGATTTGAATGCTTCTGCTATGGCTACCAAACTAATCAAAGATCGCCAGCACATTTTAAGTAGGCCCTCCTCCTTTTTACATCCCTAACAACCTAAGCTGGGCTTTAAGGATGTCCATGGAAAAAAAATGGGGTTCTCTTCAGATAATCTTGGGTTGTTTGGGCCAAGTTTTTTGCTTTGTTTCAGATATTAATGTATATAAAATTTGATTAAAGCATGTCATTTTGTTTTAATGAGCATAAATCAACTGTGCATTCATTGCGCATGTAAAGTCAATTTGGTACGCATGCTTTACTCCCATAAAATTTTCCGAACCTAAATTGCATCTCTAATGGATTTGAACCAGTGACCTAGAGGTGAAAGACTCTGTGATGGTGACACAATTTCCTTGAGTCACTGGGTCATTATGCTGAAGGTTCAATTGACCACATGTACCTTCTGCCCAGAGAATTAATAGAACTGAAAAATGAACTTGCAGAACCATTGTTAGTAATATGTAATTTATCTTTAAAATCAAGCATGGTACCAGAAGATTGGAGGGTGGCCAATGTAACGCCAATTTTTAAATAGGGTTCCAGAGGTGATCCGGGAAATTACAGACCAGTGAGTCTGACATTGGTGCCGGGCAAAATGGTAGAGACTATTATAAAGAACAAAATTACAGAGCATATTCAAAAGAATGGATTAAAGAGACAAAGCCAACATGGATTTAGCGAAGGGAGATCTTGTCCCACCAATCTACTTCATATCTTTGAAGGAGTGAATGAACATGTGGATAAAGGCGAGCCAGTTGATATTGTGTATCTGGATTTTCAAAAGGCACTTGACCACAGGGGTCTATGCTGGGACCACTGTATTTTAAATATTTATAAATGATCTACATATGAGAACAACTAGTGGGGTAATTAAATTTTCTGATGACACAAAGTTATTCAAAGTTGTTAAATTGCAAGAAGATTGTGAAACATTGCAAGAGGACCTTACGAGACTGGGCATCCAAATGGCAGATAACATTTAATGTTTGGATAGCTTCCTAAAAGAAAAGTCCATAAGCCATTATTAAGATGGACTTGGGAAAATCCACTGCTTATTTCTAGGATATAAGTAAGAAGCTGCGATGAGACACACAATAGCTAAATGGTGTGAGAACCCCCTTTGACGAAGCGTGGCGAAACAGACACCTGTCGGGGCATACACACACACACCAGTTTGGAATGCTGAGCACATCGGCTCTTTAAGCTAAGTGTCTTTGGAATATATTTTTATGTGATAAAGTGGACAGCACAGGTTGATAAATGAATTGTAATTGCAACAATAGGGTGGAGGTGGCTTTAGTCAATGATTAAAGGTTGATGCACGAGTATAGATTCACCATGGGAGTGATTTGAGAAACCGTGCCAAGTGATATGAGACTCCACCTCGGTTGCAATTTACAAGTGTTCTAAGATATATTCTCCTATTTATATTTTGGTATTTCTAGGACAAGCAGCATAAAATGTTTTGTACTTTTTTGGGATCTTGCCAGGTACTTGTGACCTAGATTGGCCACTGTTGGAAACAGGATACTGGGCTCGATGGACCTTCGGTCTGTCCCAGTATGGCAATGCTTATATGCTTATGTTCTCATGCAAATCTTTTTATGTCATTTATTATCCATTTTTGTCTACTAATTGTTTTTATCCTTGCTGTAAACTTCCTCCATATGCTTCTTTGCTCAAGGATTGGCCAATCAAATTTTTTATAAACAAATCTTGAATGAAAAGGGAGAGTGATCCATATTCCAGCTACTACTTAACATGGAATTCAAGGTATGGGATCATAATCAATATTTACCTACAAAGAGAGACGTATTCAAACAGCAGAAAAATAAGGTGTGGTTATAAAAACAATGTGAATGCTTTCTTTACTCCCAGAACGTTCTGAATTAAAGCTTTTAGTCTTTTGTTTGTGCACTTGACGCTGGTCCTCTGTGCCTTATTTTTAGAAGTTCTCTCTCTCTCTCTCAGTTCTTGGTGGAAAAGTTGAAAGCAATGGAAGCACTTGATAAATGAACACAATTAGGATGTACCTCAGTGCCTTCAACTTATTAGTTGAGGATGGGCAGAAGAATAGAGATCGTGAATTAGAAAACGGTCTCCTAGGAGATTAATGACACCAGAGTTAATTTAGAAATGAGACGGCCCTGTAAATTCTATTTGAGCACTTTTGAAACTTAAAAAGGAATCAGTGGTAAAGTTTAGCAAGAAACGAGAGAATGGATGCCACTGCTTATCCTGAAAGACAACAGGGGCTAAAGTGATCAATGACAAAGGGGATGTGGAAAGAAGTCAAGCAACCGTTACTTGTCTCAAGTCAAATCATGAGGTTCTGAAGGAGCCACAGCAGTTGCACACGAATTGATGCAAAGGAGGGATCAGCTGACAGTTTTGGATCGATATAAAGATCAGCTTCTTTCTAGCAGTTACAGGAACCGGCAAAATAAAGGACAGTGAGGTGCAACAAGTGTGAGTGTTGACCGTGCCCCGCCCAGCCTTTGCTTATGTGCACACCCATCTGTAAAATATAAGATATGTACATATTTACAAAACAGTGCTTAGGCAGAATTTTGGCATTTTTGTGTGTATATGCCAGTGTCCTATAGTAATATATCACACAAGAGAAAGAGAGCAATACTACCGTGTTTCCCCGAAAATAAGACACTGTCTTATATTAATTTTTGCCCCCCAAAATGCGCTAGGTCTTATTTTCAGGGGCTGTCTTATTTTTCGGGGAAACATCGGGGTTGGCCCGCCCGCCCACCGTCGCTCCCGGAACTAACCTTAAATGCCTCCTTTCACCTTCGCAGCAAGCAACAGCAGGGCAGGCCACTCCTTCCTTCCGTGACCCGCCCTCGCCTGACGTAACGTCCGTGAGGGTGGGGCACGGAAGGAAGGAGAGGTCTGCCCTGCTGCTGCTTGCTGTGAAGGTGAAAGGAGGCATTTAAGGTTAGTTCTGGGAGTGACGGAGGGGGGGTGGAGGGGGGGCCCGGCGACCTCGGGTGGGGGGGGCGGCCTTGTCCAGCTCTCGGCGGCCCTGCTTTCAAACAAAAATTTGCTAGGTCTTACTTTCAGGGGAGGCCTTATATCTACCAATTCAGGAAAACCTCTACTAGGTCTTATTTTCGGGGGATGTCTTACTTTCGGGGAAACAGGGTACCAAGTAATCAAAAAAAGAAAAAAAGCTCTCAAAATAGCTGTGGCACAGAAAAAAGTACTTGAATCTATCCCACTAAAGATTCTGTGGAGTGTATCTGTTCTAATTCTGAAAATACGACAAGGGAAAAAGCCTCAGAATTCCCCAACCTCCAGCCTATCTATCAAACATATAAACGGCGAGTGACCGTACTCACTCGCAAATGCGCAGTAGAGACTTCCCTCTCTGCCCTGCCCCCACGTCAATACGTGATGACGGGGGCGGGACAGAGAGGGAAGTCTCTACTGGCATGCTGCAGACGTCAGAATCGCTCCCCCTCCCCCGGAGTCGCCGCCGCCCCTCCATCTGGCCCGAGCACTGTGAACTTACATCAGCACGCAGCAGCAGGCACATCAGCAAAGCTGCCGTCGGGCTTCCTTCTCTGCCTTTGTCCCGCCCTCGCTGACGTTATGTCACACGAGGGCGGGACACAGGCAGAGAAGGAAGCCTGCCCCGACGGCAGCTTTGCTGATGTGCCTGCTGCTGCGTGCTGATGTAAGTTTACAGTGCTGCTCGGGCCAGGTGGAGGGGCGGCGGCGGCGACTCCGGGGGAGGCGGGGCGGCGCCGACCTCGGGGGGGCTCGGAACCCCCATTCCAAAAGTAGCCTGTTTTCACGGGCTCAATGGCTAGTATATATATTATTTAGATTGTAAGCTCTTTTGAGCAGGGACTGTCTCTTTATGTCAGGTGTTCAGCGCTGCGTGCGTCTGGTAGCGCTATACAAATGCTAATAATAATAATAATCTATATATATAAAAGGCACCACCAACGTTCTAATGAAGCCTCCAGCCGTAAGTGTGATGCACCAGAGAAATCCGGTTTCCCCATGAATGTCTGCCCCACCCTCGCTCTCTCTGTAACACAAACAGTGAAGGAAAACAGCGCAGCACGAAATCGCTCTCTCTGTAACAGTGAAGGACTCAGAGGGGGGAGGGGAGAGAGATGCCCTCACTCTCTCTGAAACACAAACACAGCACAGCAGGAAACATAACACTGAAGGACTCCACTCAGAGGGGGGAGGGGACAGACAGCACAGGGGAAGGGAGAGAAGGCAGGGACACACACACTCCCACATTCACACTCTGAAGAAAACCTTGCTAGCCCCCATTTCATTTGCATCAGAAACGGGGCTTTTTTACTAGTAATAATAATAATAAGGCTTCACACTGAGAGCCGTAGTGCTCTTCTGACGTCGGAGGGGGTTCTCACCACAGACAGAAAAAACCTTGTGTTTCAAAAGCTAAAGGATACTAAAAGAATCCACAAAATCAAAACAGGAGGGGATTCATATCGAAAGAACTAATAATAACAAGTTGAACGTAACTTTTAAGCATGCAGGTATAGATAAAGAAGTGTCATGGATTCCAAACACACCGACTCAGGCCTCAGTTTCGCAAAAAATCTCTGCATCAAGGCGTGTGTTTACCACAAATTTAGACACAGGTCTGTTTCCTGCTTGTTAGTTCCCTTCTTTTTTTTTATTATATGCGGGTATCCTAAACATTTATACACAAAATCAGTGTGTAAAGGGAATGGGACTTGATTTACCACCTTTCTGTGTTTTGTTTTGCAACTACATTGAAAGCGGTTTACATATAGGGGTGTACATAGGGGCAGTGGCGTAGGAAGGGGGGAAGGGGGGGCGGGGGGCGGTCCGCCCCGGGTGCACGCCGCTGGGGGGTGTCGGCTCCGCACTGGTGCACTGCCCTCTCTGCCCCGGAACAGGTTACTCCCTGTTCCGGGACAGAGAGAGCAGTGAACCAGCGCGGAGCCAACACACCTCTGCAACGTGCAGTCGGGGTGGATCGGTCCTCCCGCCCGTCCCTCGCCGCAGGTATGCGCTCCGGGAGGGGTGCGCTCCAGCGGGAGGAGGGTGCGCCATGCTGCACCCGGGGGGGGTGCGCAGCGGCGACCCGCCCCGGGTGTCAGCTCCCCTCGCTATGGCTCTGCATAGGGGCAAAGTATGGACGGGACCTCGGCAGGACTCTTACAGAATTCTGTAACTTACTCAGGACAAGTCCCTTCCACACCTAGGCACATGTGCTTTATACCAGTTCTTTCACCCCTCCTGTTTAACATTTTTCTTAACAAAAAAACAAAAGAAAAGAGTGCGGCAAATCCAAAGAGGATAAAAAAAATATATAAAAGTCTTTATTATAAAAGTCATAAAAACGACCCAACACGGCCGTGTTTTGGCACAAAGGCCTACCTCAGGGGTCAAACAAATCTGTTGGGTTGTGGTAAAGAAACTTAGCTTTAAAAAAGATGTTAATATCATGGCTGGATGAAATGTCGTATCTTCCCAAAAAAAGAAACCGCTCTGTGATGCAGCAACGTCTTAGTGGAAAACCGGTGACGTGATAAATGCCTCCTTTTTTGTTCCGTTGTATCATTTTTCTTAGTCATTCAAGAACATAACATTTCCGTATGCAGATGACATTCTGTTGATTTTTCCAGTCAGTTTCACCTTCACTTCCAGATATCTCCTGGTTACAAACCTATCTTTTGGCCATCTCTCAATGGCTTTCACAGTGTGGAACGGTTCTTAACCCATCTAAAACAGTAGGCATGTTGGATTTCTGGTTCTCTTTCAGTTCCTTCTATTCCACTCAAATTGTTTTATATATTGGTACACCTGTAACTTCATTTCATTACGTACGAATTATTTTTGACTCTAAATTATCTTTTCATTTCTCTCCCGGCTCTGACGGATACAATCTATTAGCCACTATCTAGATTTCTCTGCTATTCTACTAGTAATCATTTCTGTAGCGCTAGTAGACGTACGCAGTGCTGTACACATTATATGCAGGAACTTCCTCTTTCCCTAGAGGGCTCACAATCTAAGTTTTTCTTCCTGGGCCAATGGAGGGTTAAGTGATTTGCCCAAGGTCACAAGGAGCTGCAGTGGGAATTGAACCCAAGTTCTCAGGATCAAAGCCCACTGCACTAACCATTAGACTCCTCCATCCAATCATAATTTGGTTCATGTATTCGTCATTACACATATTGATTATTGTAACTCTGTTTTTCGCAGGGTCTCTTCTTATGTCGTTCATCGTTTGCAACCTTTGCATAGTTTTTTTTATGTCATACAAAGCCGTTCAATTACATTACCCCTCTTTTCATTCAGTTACATTGGCTTCAGGTTCAATTTAGATGTTGGTTTAAGGTTCTCTGTCTACCAGGCCATTTCATCAGGGGTGTTCGCTCTGTCTCTCCACTGTCACAATTCCTTATAGTCCTTTCGTGGTCTCTTCGTTCTCATGACTCTAATAGATTAGTTCTTCCTTCACCAAAAAATGCACGTTATGAAACCACGTGTCATTGGGCTTACGTTTTCTTGGCTCCCTTTTTTTGGAATAACTTTCCTCCTTATCACCGAACGGAACTGTCTTTTGTCAAATTTGAATCCCTTCTCAAAGCTCATTTTTTTTTGAGCTGGCATTTGGCTCTAAATTACCAAATCCCAGTTGACCTTCTTGACACCTTCTATGTGAGATGAGAAGTAACTGTTATTGTTCTTAATTTTGATGTTATTGTTGTAATAGTTTTGCTGCTGTTGTTGCTGTGTGATTGTTTTGTCTGTTCAATCCCGATTTTGGCATTCATCTCTGATGTTTTGTTTGATTTTAGTACTGTAAATTTTTGAAATATTTTTTTGGAATATTGGCAGGTTATCAAATATTTAATAAACAGAAACATAACATATATATAAAATCTGCCTGTATATTACTACTTTGTTTTTATCATTATACTAACCATTATCATGCAATACAAAATGTTTATGATACGAACACTTTTTCACTACTCATGATGTATTGTAAGCCACTTTGAGCCTGCAAAGAGGTGGGATAAGGTGGGATACAAATGCAACAAATAAATAAATATATGGATGGTGTAAGTGTGAGCACCTAATGTCAGAGCCATAGCGAGGGGAGCTGACTCCCGGGGCGGGTCGCCGCTGCGCACCCCCCCTGGTGCAGCACGGCGTACCCTCCTCCCGCTGGAGCACACACCCCCCCTGAAGCACATACCTGCGGCGAGGGACGGGCAGGAGGGCCGATCCGCCCCGACTGCACGTTGCTGGGGTGTGTCGGCTCCGCGCTGGTTCACTGCTCTCTCTGTCCCGGAACAAGAAGTAACCTGTTCCGGGGCAGAGAGGGCAGTGCACCAGCGTGGAGCTGACACCCCCCAGCAGCGTGCACCCGGGGCGGACCGCCCCCGCCCCCCCCCCTTCCTACGCCACTGCCTAATGTTAGGCATGTTAATACCCAAAGTATGCTGGTACTCTAGAACGGGAAAATATGTGACTCCTTGGAGACGGGAGAGGTTTCACTGGATTGGAGAAAAGCAGATATGGTCCCTCTTCACAAAAATGGTGACAGAGAAGTGGGAAACAACAGTCTGGTAAGCCTCACTTCAGAAGTTGGAAAAGTAACAAAAGGCACTCTTGAAGGAAGGGATAGTGAACTTCCTGGAAGGCAACGGGTTACAGGATCTGAGGCAACATAGTTTTTGCCAAAGGAAAATTGTGTGCCAAGCAAATGTGATTTCTTTGACTGGTCGCTTAAGAACTGGATCGAGGACACACGGATTTCAGCAGAACCCTTGACGTGATTCCTCATGGGAGACTCATGAATAAACCCAGTGGGCTGAAGCGAAGACCCAAAGTGGTGAACTAAATTAGAAACTGCTTGACTGACAGACAACAGAGGATGGTGGTCAACAGAATTCAGTGGAAAGTAAGTGTGAATAGTGGAGTGCCTTGGGGGGGTCAGTACTGGAGGGTTGATTGTATTCAGTATCCTTGTGAGCAACATTGCAGAAGGGTTAGAAGGGAAAGTGTCCTTTTGTGGACGACACAACGATTTGCAACAGGGAGGACATCCTGTATGGAGTGGAAAACATGAGAAGTGATCTACAAAAATGGTCTAATGTTTGACAGTTAAAATTTAAAGCAAAGAAGTGCAGAGTGATGTATTGGAGAGTCGAAATTCAAAGGAGCTAAATGCGGTAGACACCCTCATAGAGAATTGCTCTGTTTGTATTGTCAATAGTAGAAGGTACAGAAACTGTTGTTAAGTGCCTTGTTTTAAGGAACTTCACAATGCTGAAACAAAGACATTTCTTTTTTCTCCTTTTAGAAATGAAGTATTTACAAACCTATTTTTATTCTCCTGTCCTCAGCCCTCCCAGTGTCTAATAGGCAGCAGATAGGCAAATAATTGTACCAATTCCACTACACAACAAGCAGCTGAATGTGAAACAGGGGCTCAGAAATTGAAACCTTGTCAAGTTGAAGTGTTAGAAAATCATTGTATGAAATAAATTGTTCACTTTTTGTTCAGTCCATTAGCTGCAAAGATGAAGAGAAGCGGCTCTTCTGCTGGGTAATATTCTCATTTTCCATATTCACTTAGCACATACCCATCCTCCACCGCCGAGCTACAGACCTGATTCTATCTCTCACAGAACTGCAGAGCTAAAATCCTGCTCTGTTCAGAAGCTTCTCCGGCACTATGAGGGACACAAAAACAGCATGACCTGACTTGGATCATTTTCACTGCTGGCACACTCATCCATGTCCTGCCACCCTCATCCCACGCATCCCTCCAGAATAGGAAAAGTTGGACTTAAGCATTTATTTAATATGAAATACAAGCATCAAAAGGACAGGCTACAGCTTCATTTTGGCATCAGAAAACTTGTAAATTCCTCAGCAGCTAAGAGACCTTCACTTGGGTAAATAGTGATTTAGCAAGGAAACACCAGCTTCACTGAAAATCATCTTCCCTCAGTCTGGCTAACATGGGATTTCCTAGAGCACATCTGTAAGGTAGGCTGCAGGTAGAGAGAAGTGTACCCAGGTGCACGTTGGTGAGGTTCCTGCAAGTAGGTTGATATTTGAAATCTAGCTACAGTATTTTGTCCCCTTCACTAGAAGCAGGTGCAAAACATTTTCCAAAGGAAAGTGCCCATGGACTTTGAAGCAGGATGGGCAGTTTCGAAGTATTTAGGGGGTGTTTAATAAGATGCTATGGGAACCCCCTCCTCCAGGTATGTCCCACCTCCCTCCCTCCTTTGAGCAAGGGGGTGTGCTGAGAAGTGATGCAGTGGTAGCTCTGCTCGACCCTACCTACCTTGGTTGCCACCTGGGGCGGAGCACCCCCTCCTCCAGGCATGTCCCCCCACCCTCCCTCCTCTGAGCAAGGGGGTGCGTTGAGCGGTCATGCAGCAGCAGTTCTGCTGGACCCTGCCCCAGAACAAGAAGTTGACATCAGAGGGGACAGGGGACAGGCAGAGCCAACAGATGTCTAACTGCTCAGTGTACCCCCTTGCTGCCTGCACCCTGGGTGGACAACCCCTACGCCCCACCCTTGGTATGCTAGACGATACCTGCACTAGAACCCTCTAAACATTCTACACACATTCGCCTTTAATGTTGGCGTTAGGTTTTGAGCATCAGCTCCTTAGATTCTGCAATGTAATCTTAATACTCTGCTTTCCTTCCCTTCCCTTCAGTAGTGACTCCGTTAAATTTATCCACCGCTAGAATCAGACTTGTGGTGACCAACCTCCTCTCTATTTACGCTGTCACAAAGAGGGATCGTGTCTGCTCGTCTCCACTCCTAAACTGAAGACGTTGCAAAAAATAGCAGCTGCTTTGCATGATGAACATCTGTAGTTCAATATGAATTAGAAAGGTGAGAGCTGACGTAGGAGAATTTGCTGAGAAGCAGAACTGCCGCTAAATACATTTACCTGCTATCATTCATATTTGTCCTCAGAGGCTTAAAAGAAACAGATTATTACTTGCCGTTATTAAATAAAGCTGGTAGTACATTTAGAAAAGTGGCTAGTTAGACATGTGACCTTTAACCTTTACAACCTATTCCTTCCACTGCTAGAACCTTCTATTACAGCAGGAGGCCCCGTTATCTCCTGGACTCAACCACCGAGGGCATGAAACAGTCTTGAGTCACTGAATACTGAAGGAGCAAATAGTGGAGAAACAAAATCCACAGATTAATAGACACAAGTAAGGAGCGGAGTGGATTTGAAAAAGCAGCATATGATCACAACAGTTTATTGAAATAATTAATGACCCAACATGGCCATGTTTCAGCAAAATGTGCCTGCACCAGGAGTCCAACATCTAAAACAAATCTATATATATAAAACTCACCCTCAACGTTCTGAGGACACTGACGTCAGTGAAGCCAAGCCCTGACTTCCTTCAAAAAGGTTCGAAGGTTCGTGGTGGTGAAGCCACCAAAATCGCTCCGGGCCCCGCCCTCGAGGGCGGAGCAATGGCAGAACAACGAAGGGGTCGGCAGGGAGGGAGGCAGGGAGGCGGGGGGGTGGGAAATCGCTCCAGGCCCTGCCCTTGCGTCAAACGTCATGGCGTTGAGGGCGGAGCAATGCCAGAACAACAAAGGGGTTGGCAGGGAGGGAGGGAGGCAGGGAGGGTGTTGCCGATGAAAACCTTGATAGCAGAACAATGAAGGGGTTCACAGGGAGGGAGGCGGGGGGGTTGCGAAATCGCTCCGGGCCCCACCCTCGCGTCAAACGTCATGACGTTGAGGGCGGAGCAATGGCAGAACAACGAAGGAGTTGGGCAGGGAGGGGGGGTGTTGGCGACAAAAACCTTGCTAGCGCCCGTTTCATTTGCTCAGAAACGGGCCTCTTTTACTAGTATATCATAAATAAAGAACATACCATACAAACACATAATAAAAAGAAAATAATTAAAAATCATAAACATTTCAAAACCTTATGAACTGAAAACACCATATTCAAAAATAAAATACCATAAAAAGCCACAAACCTCTTTTTAGAGGTTTCGGGGTGTCTTATCACACATTAGTATACTGAAGCCAACAGAGGCAGAACCAGTTTAATGACAGGATTCAGAAGAGAAACATGGCGGCAGCAGCAACTGGACAAAGATTTCTATCTGTTAAGTATCTAGATTGTCTCAAAATAAATCAGTACAAAGTTTCCAAACTGCGTTTTGCACACTTCCACTACACAAGGAGGAGCTGAAGCAGTGGCATAGCCACAGGTGGGCCTGGGTGGGCCAAGGCCCACCCACATAGGGCTCAGGCCCACCCACCAGTAGTATACATTTAGCGGTAGCTGGTGGAGAACCCAATCTCTACCAGCTGAAGACTTCCCCCTGATGGTAACGAACATACTGCTCTCCACGATACTGGCACCTACGCATGCTCAATTTTCAGCGCATGTCTGCTGCAGACTGCCAAGGTAGAGAGAAGCATTTTTCTACCAGCTGAGATATTTTTTGGGTGCGGTGGAGAACACTTGGTGCCCACCCACTTCTTGCCTAGGCCCACCCAAAATCTGCTGTCTGGCTACGCCCCTGACTGCTGAAGAGGAAGTGGAAACAGAGGCAGACTGCCCTATCAGAAGATCAGGGAGCCCCATCCCACCACCACCACCACACACAAACCCTGTGGGGACTGCTGATACAAAACTGATGCAGTTTAGCAATAGCTGTCCACCAGTACTGACCCCCCCAAGGCACTCCACTATTCACATTTACTTTCCACTGAATTCTGTTTACCACCATCCTCTGTTGTCTGTCAGTCAAGCAGTTTCTACTTTAGTTCACCACTTTGGGTCTTCACTTCAGCCCACTGGGTTTATTCATGAGTCTCCCATGAGGAATCACGTCAAGGGTTCTGCTGAAATCCGTGTGTCCTCGATCTAGTTCTTAAGCAACCAGTCAAAGAAATCACATTTGCTTGGCACACAATTTTCCTTTGGTAAAAACTATGTTGCCTCAGATCCTGCAACCCATTGCCTTCCAGGAAGTTCACTATCCCTTCCTTCAAGAGTGCCTTTTGTTACTTTTCCAACTTCTGAAGTGAGGCTTACCAGACTGTAGTTTCCTACTTCTCTGTAACCATTTTTGTGAAGAGGGACCATATCTGCTTTTCTCCAATCCAGTGAAACCTCTCCCATCTCCAAGGAGTCACATATTTTCCCGTTCTAGAACCCTGTGCCTTTAAGAGGGCAGACTGGGAGGACACCTACTGCCCCCTGCAGTTTATTTATATGGATTGCAGACATGGTTAATGGTGTGGAGCAATAGCAGCCGGAGTCTGATGCATTATCAAGCATAGGTACGAAGGAGGTAAGAGAGAAATTGTGGGAATGAGCCTGAAACAGGATCTTTGAAGACATCTCTCTTCAACAAAAGCTTACAAAAAGAACCCTTAATGACTTAATTCCACCCAACCCACTCAAGGATTAAAATACACCTCTTACACCAACCTATAATCACTTACCTCTCTAATTCCTCATACATCTTCTGATTACTACCGATTGTATCTTAGATCCTGTCATGACTTTGTCATAACAACACTCTGTAAGCCACATTGAGCCTGCAAATAGGTGGGGTAATGTGGGGTACAAATGCAATAAATAATAATAATAGTAATCTTTATGTCCAAGCTGATTTTTGGCCACAATGCACCCTAGAATGGAAACCTTGTAAGTCGAAGTATTAATGAATCACTGTACAAACCATGCATTTCACATTATGATGTATGAAGGCACTGGATAAATGCACAGGATTGAGGTGTAGAGGGAGGAAAGGGACAAGCTAGACTTCAAATAGGATGTTCAGTAATGCAAGAGGAAGGGGGAAGGGTGGGCCTTTATACTCTCTGTCTACAATCTCTGGCCATGTTATTGTCCAGATGGCTAAAGTTCTGCCTGTGCAGCAGTACCAGAACTTTCAGCAACTCTACCAGAAACAGTTCTGTCCTTTCACCAACCCCAACACTTTCCAAAGCCAAGGCCTGCACCTTCCCTGCCTGACAGAGTAGAAAGAGCCGTCCCTTGGAGGGAAAACAGGGTTCCTTAATACCCAGCCCAGGGGTGGGTCATTGTCTTTGGCTTAAAGCCCTGAGTCATTGCACTAGAACCATGTTAGGAGAGAAACCATCCCTCTTAACCGCCGAGCTATAGCAGGCCTCTTTATTGGGAAAAACAGGTCTAGGCCTAACACAGTCACTGAGCTGGAGAAGTCCAGCCTCACAGCCCATCAAGCTGCTGGACTGCTTCGACGGAGCATAGGTCCAGGGACCCTGTCCTCCAACACTGCCTGTGAAGAGCAGAAGGAATTCAGCTGGAGAAGACGGACTGCATCCAAAGTTGAACTCTCTATCTTCTGGAAGGACCCATCAATACCTTGAGACTGTAAATAACTAAGAAGAATAAGGAAGAAAGTTAGACACAAATCCCTGGATTCTATATAGGTCGTCCAAATTTGGACCCAGGTTCCAGATCCACGTGCAAGCTAATTAGTTAATGAGCCGTTGACAATCGATAATTCTTCATGTGCAGATCTTCCTTGCGCCCTCTTCTATAAAGTGCATGCCTAGATTTTCTAGCGTGTAACTCAAAAGGGGGTGCGGCAATGGGAGGGGTCAGGGACATTCCCAGAAATTAGGTGCAATGTTATAGAATAGGGTTATTTACACACCCAACTACCATTAGTTGTGCACAAGAATTTACACCAGGTTTCAGCAGGCGTAAGATCCGTGGTAAACTAGTATGCTATAAAGGGCACTCTGCTCAGACTACCCCTAACTGTGGGCCAGTGGCGTAGCCAGTATGGGGCCACAGGGGCCTGGGCCCCTATAGATTTGCCCCTGGACCCCCCTGCCAATGACCCCCCCTCCTGCCACCAACCCGCCGTCGCCTACCTTTGCTGGTGGGGGACCCCAACCCCCGCCAGCCGAGCCGAGGTCCTCTTCTTCCCAATCCCGCACAAGGCTTCATTCTAGTCTGACGTCCTGCACATTGTACGTGCAGGATGTCAGACTCACAGAAACAGAACGTGCCTCTCACCTCTGTGTGAAAGTGCTGCAGGCAGCAGAAGATCGATTTTCTGCTGCCTGCAGCGCTTTCACACGGAGGAGGTGAGAGGCGCTGTCATGTCAGTGCAGGGGGCCCGGCACGGAGGGGGGCGGGAGTGGCGGCGGCAACATTGGGGAGGGGGTGGAGGGGGTAGCATCGGCGGCGGCGACCTCATGGGGGTGGAGGGGTGGGAGCGGCGGCATAGTTAGGGGGCCTAGCACGGAGGGGAGCGAGAGCGGCAGCAGCGGTGATGTCGGGGAGGGGGGGTGGACGTTGGTGCGCTGTCAATGGAAGGGGCAGGACAGCAACGCCAGCCATGGATCACTGTGACCTGCTGCGCATGCGCGGAACGTTGATGACAGCTGCTCTCTACTGCGCATTTGCAGGTAAGTCAGTCACAGCTCATTTATATAGTAGGATAGCCCACTGATGCTGTACCCATAAAAAGGGATATATTATGTTTTAGGAGGTCCATTTACTAAGGTGTGCTGAAAATGGCCTGCGCTGGTGTAGATACATGTATTGGACGTGCGCAGGTCCATTTTTCAGTGCACCTGCAAAAAAAGCCTTTTTGGGGGGGGGGGGGGCCAAAAATGGACATGTGGCATAATGAAAATTGGTGCGTGTCCGTTTTGAGCCCGAGACCTTACTGCCACCCATCGACTTAGCGGTAAGGTCTCACGCGTTAACCGGGTGGTAATTAGCACGCGTACAATGCTGATTAAAGCCCGGCTACCGCGTGGCCCTGGTGATAATTTCATTTTTTTTTACGTGCATCCGCTACGCGCCAAAACATTTTCTGGCGCGCGTAGCGGATGCACGTAAAAAATGAAATTACCACCTGGGCCGTGCAGTAGGCGGGGGGTAGTACAAACTTGACACGAGTAGGACGTGCAAACTTGCCTACGTGGCTTCGTAAAAGGGCCCCTAGGTTTTATTTCGGTATCCCACAAATCATTTTTGCAAACTGAACTGCCTATAGAATTGTTTATGTCGAGCCTTAACTTATTGATCTTAAAACTTGGACTCATTTTTCTGCTTCTTGTACTAGGCCTGGCATGTAAGCTTATAAGTGATGTTCACAGACATTTTTCTAGATACAAGATAAGCTGACAGGTTGAAAAATAAGGAGCGGCAATAGAGATTTTTTTTTCTTTTTTTGTTCTCCAAATAGGAGCGTGGTTTGAGGGGTTTTTGTTTTTCTCCTGCAGTCAGTTTACTATTTTATTTTATTTATTTATTAAGATTTATTTACTGCCTTTTTGAAGGAATTCACTCAAGGTGGTGTACAGCAAGAGTAAATCAAACGTAAGCGACAGACAATTTTAAAGCAGTGAAAACAATCAAATTACAATACAAAGTATGGCACTTGTTGGCTGAATCTGTACAAAGATCATTTTCTATTATTTGCAAGTAAGGGTTTCAGAGCATTTCAGTATTCATTTTATAGCACCAGCCCTCTGTCGACTGTGCATTGATTGGATTCGCATTAGATCTTAAAGGTTTTAATTATTTGCTTTTGCAAACGTAAGCTGGAGGCAAGTTACAAAGTCAAGTACAGACCCTGCCCGAGAGGGCTTACAGTCTACGTTGCACCCGATATCATGACTGGTGCCCAAGAACGCATCAGCTACTTTACCGGTAAAGAATTCATCTCCTCCAATTCCTCACTCCTCCTCCACAATAATGTCCATTTATCATTCTAAATATTAACTATTCTAGGGACCTGTCAACAATTTGCATATGCGTAGGCAGAAGCATTGGGTAAGGCAAGCAGTTAAAGCAGGGGCGTAGCCACGGGTGGGCCTGGGCCCACCCAATTTGGGCTCAGGCCCACTCAGCAATGGAGCACCCAATGGGCCTTCTTTCCCCTCCCTCCGTCGGGCAGCCCGCGCCAGCCTAACTGTACAACAAAGCTGCATGGCACCGGGTCCGTCAGCATGCTGCCGCTAGCTCCTACCTGCTTCCTCTGCGCTAGCCCCGCCTCTTCAGAAAGAGTATCGGAGGTGAGGCGGGGCTAGCGCAGAGGAAGCAGTCGAAGCAGCGTACAGAGAGACAGCCCTGGCACCGCGTGGATTCGCTGCAGTTTTAGCAGCAGAACTAACACCTCTACCGAAAGATGACAAGGTAGGAGCTAGCGGCAGCATGCTGACGGACCCGGTGCCGTGCAGCTTTGTTGTACAGTTAGGCTGGCGCTGCCCGATGGAGGGAGGGGAAAGGCCCATTGGGTGCCAGTAGGTGGTGCCGGAGAAACCTGCAGCGGTGGCTTGGGGGGGGGTTTGGGGCAGTGGGTAGCCAGCCAGCCAATTTTGGGGAGAGGGGGGAGAGAGAAAATTTTGTGCCCACCCACTTTGTGCTCAGGCTCACCCAAAATTGGCTGTCTGGCTACGCCACTGAGTTAAAGGATCCCTTTTCAGTCTCATTAATTGCAACTTTTAAGGAAAGGTTATGCACCAACCTTTCATTGTCATAATTAATATAACTATCTCATTAGGACATACAGTGCGTATACAATTCAGATATCTAACTTACTGGTTTTCTAACTTATTTACCACTGAGGTTCTTGTACTGTTTATCAAGTAAATGACATAACATTATGTAGGTAGAATGACATACAAGCAGACTGAGCTGTACGGGTGGAAAAGATACCGTGTGCTTTACGGGGTTAAAATGTACCATGTGATAGCAGTGTCGGCTAAAGAAGGGTCACCTGTCACTTAGCGTTTCATATCCCTAAATATCTGTTCATTTTGCTTAGAGCATCGCACACTGTGTTTAAATCACTCCGCAGGTCCTGGACAACATTTTCAATACTTCGGGTGTCTTTCAATACGTCGACGCTTTGCGTGTAAGGGTTGAAGTAGACAGAAAAAGGGCGATTGATAGATTTTGCAAATTCCCTGGGGGGGGGGGGGAGAAACAAAAAAAAAATTAGAACCACTTCACCTTTCCCTGGAAAACAAATTTAGCTAAAGGAGTGTTGGGATGAAATAAGAGCCAACCTTAGAGAAGATGACAGCAGACAGGGATGACGCCACTTACCGCATTTTCTCTTTGGCTTCCTCAAAACTTTCTGACACAAAATAAGCCTCTTGAAAAGTAGTAATCAGGCATTCTTGCAAACAAGTTGTTTTTGGATCAAAGCTTTTTACACTGGCCTTGTCAGACAACGCGTGCTACAAAGTGCAAATCAAGATTTCATGAAACTGCAAATACTGTTTCGTTCATCCACTCTAGCGTCAGATGCTGTCTTCCACTCCATGGCTAAGGGTTTGGTTTTTTTTACTGAGCGGCAGTAAGCCCAACGCGGGCTTACCGCTCGCTAATCCGGAAGTACCACCGGGCTACCGCAGCAGCCCAGCAGTAGTTCCCCCCAGCAAGCGCCATTTTCGGCGTTTACGTGGCGGTAATCGGGCAGTGCCGTGTGCTGCCCGGTTACTACTAGGCTAGCGTGGGAGCCCTTACCGCCACCTCAATGGGTGGCGGTAAGGGCTCCCCCCCCCCCCGAAATGGACATGCGGCAGGTGCTTCACTTGCCGCACAGCCATTTCTTAAAAAAAGAAAGGTGTGGTACCCATGTTAGTCCACTTTTAAAGGTAATCAATAGAAATCAAACAAAATAAAACATGGAAAATAAAATAAGATGATACCTTTTTTATTGGACATAACTTAATACATTTCTTGATTTGCTTTCGAAGGTTGCCCTTCTTCATCAGATCGGAAATAAGCAAATGTGGTAGATGACAGTATATATAAGAAAAACTTCCAAGCATTCCATTGACAGTCAAACAGGGTGGGGGTGGGTAGGAGGTATGCATGGGAACATCAAAGCATTTCAGTGATAGTCTAACAGGATGGGGGTGGATAAGTGAGAAAGGAGGGTGATAAACAGACCAATACAACTTTACGGTTTATAATGGGCTAGAAAACCCAGATCCTTGTTAAGTCCTGTCCAGTGGCGTAGGAAGGGGGGGCGGTGGGGCGGTCCGCCCCGCGTGCATGCCGCTGGGGGGGTGTCGGCTCTGCTGGTTCCCTGCTCCCTCTGCCCCAGAACAGGTTACTTCCTGTTCCAGGGCAGAGAGAGCAGGGAACCAGCGGAGCTGACGCAGCTCCCAGTGACGTGCACTCGGGGCGGATCGGCGTTCCCACCCGCCCGCCCCCCCCCCACTTTCATATGGCAGTAAGAATGCACTCCGGGGGTGGGGGGTGCGCGCCAAGGGGGGGGTGCACCGTGCTGCACCTGGGAGGGGGGGGCGCAGCGGTGACCCGACCCGGGTGTCAGCCGTCCTCGCTACGGCACTGGTCCTGTCTGTAGTAATCAAGAAATGTATTATGTCCAATACCTTAATTTTCTTTTCCATGTTTTATTTTGTTTGATTTCTATTGATTACCTTAAAAAAAGAAAAATCAGTCTTTTACCCACCGCAGTATAAGGGGGTCTCAGCGCGCATCAAAAACATGCGCCGACGCCAGCGCAGGCCCCCATTTTGCCGCAGCTTAGTAAAAGGACCCCCCCCCCCTAAGTCTCTTAAAAATTTACATGGAGGTTTTTTTCATCCTGTGGCCCCAAAATCAGGATTGACGCGGGAAGCAGCACATGAAACAGAGAGGGCTTTTCACTCAGACGAGTTGCGGATGGTTTGTAACCAGACGATACAAATACATAAAACGAAGGTTACGTTTATGCTACTCATTAAACATTGGCTGCATTCAGAGCACACAGACTGCAGAAGCAAAGAGAAACAATGGCCTGAAAAGAGAGAATATCAACCCAGTGGCTCAATGCTTGTGCAGGCCTCCCAGCATGCACTTAAAACATTTCAGAGCGCAGCAGCTATGGTGAACGCCGTTAACATTTCATAAGCAAGAACGAGACATTTCCAAGCCACAGGAGAAACCATACATCAAAGCTAGGAATGTGGAGTACTTGCATACAGAACTTCTGTTTCAGAAGAAATGTAGCAGCCAAGTATGTTGGCCCCGAGATCTGAGGCATTAGTCACATTTTTCCATTGTAAGCTAATAGACGAATTGCCTAACAGTTAGGGTGCAAGCTTAGGTTGTGAGCCCTCCAGGGACAGGGAAATTTGTACCTGAATGTAACCTTGCCTTAAGATACAACTGAAAAAAAGTGAGAGCTAAATGCAAAGTGTCTTTACTTGTATAGATTCCAAAAGTTAAAAGAAACACTGTGTGAATCCTATCCAGCTACAGTAGAAGTCCAAAAATCTGGACTGCTTGGGAAGCAGGTTAGTCTGGATTTTTTGAATTTTCTGGATTCTCAGGCAGCCCACTTGCATGCCCCTTCACTCACTCTCCCAGGCCCCCACCTTATGGCTACGCCTCCCCCTTCCTTCCTTCCTTCCTTCCTTCCTTTCTTCCTTCCCTCCCCGCACAGTCCAGCATCTTTCCCCCTGCCTGCTCTCTCTCTCTAACCTGTCCTAAAGTCTTCAGTGTGCCAGCAGCAGCCTTACTCACTGGCTTCCTCCGACATGCAGCAGGCCAATCCTCTCTGACCCATACCGCCCATTCCAATGACAGGAAGTTGCATCAAAAGGGGCAGGACAGATCAGAGGAGAAAGACCCAGTGCATGCCAGAGGCAGCCTTTGAGTAAGGCCTACCACTGGTGCTTCAGTACCAAAGACCTCACGACAGGTTACAGAGAGAGCAAGTGGGCAAGGCCAGACCATGCGGGGAGGGAAGGGGGAGGCGTAGCTACAGGGCTGAGGCCTTGAGGACCTGGAAGAGTGAGTGAAGGGCTGGAAACGGAGGAAAAATGTGCAGGGCCAGGAACAGCTGTACCATGTAGGGGAGGGGGCATCCGGATTCTTGGGCTGTCAGCACGCAAATTTAAAAGGTCCAGATTCTCTAGTGTTCTGGATTTCCAGACTTCTACTGTATTCTGGTTTAAGGAATGAGAATTATGATGTCTTCCAATGGGTTGCTGCTCCACCATTGTATTAAAATATCTGGGCTAAAGAAAGTAACTTTACCACCTGAGGTAAATGAATTGCCACCTTTTGACTCTGTGATAGGAGATGTGTTGAGTTTCTCTGCTTCTGCTCGAATCCCCTTCATCACAGGCATTAGCTAGAGATCACTGTATACAATATCCCCACATCTTTTCATCAGTAGCCTTAGTATTGGACATCATCTAATATATTTATTTATTTATTTATTTATTTATTTTTTTTACATTTGTATCCCGCCCTTTCCCACTCAAAGCAGGTTCAATGCGACTTACATATTAATAGTGAATACAGCATATTGTTAGAGAAAGTATAACTTAAGTATAGTGGAATAACAAAAGGGATAAGTAGGTAGAGATAGGCAATGGAGAAGGGAGAAAGATGGGAGATATAGTCTGGATCAAAGTTGTTGTCGTCTGGATATGTGTTGGGTAGATGTGTTCATAAGATTGGTCTGGGTCATTTGGATAGGCGGGTTTTCAGTGCTTTCCGGAAGGGTAGATAGTCGCTGATTGATCAGATGGGTCTGGGGAGGGCATTCCAGAGTTGGCTGCCTAAGAAGGAGAAGTTGGATCCATAATAGGTTTTGTACTTGAGTCCTTTGCAATTGGGGTAATGCAGGTTGAGGTAATTTCGTGATGCTTCAGACATGTTCCTGGTTGGGAGGTCAATCAGATTGAGCATGTAGTCCGGAGATTCACCGTGGATAATCTTGTGGATTAATGTGTGAACCTTGAAATAGATTCGTTCTTTGATAGGGAGCCAATGAAGTTTTTCGCGAAGAGGTGTTGCGCACTCAAAACGAGATTTGCCAAAAATGAGTCTCGCTGCTGTATTTTGGGCAGTCTGAAGTTTTTTCAGGATATGGGCCTTGCAGCCTAGGATGCTATATGAACTCAGCTGTTTTGGATTGGTTGAAAAGTGATCATTAACACTAGAAAAGCATGTTTATATGGCTTTTCCAATACAGAACTACCAAGAGGGAGCATTTCCTTTTTTTAAGAGGGAAATTTTGAGTGCACACACTCCTGTCCCCAATCCTCCAGTTTATGACTCTGCATTTTCTACTTTCTTGCACTGTAGGACTTGGAATAGACTTCCTGAGTTAAGGCCTCCTTCTACAAAGTTGTGCTACCAATTACCAAAACCCAGTATACCTGAATGTAACTCATCTTGAGCTACTACTGAAAAAGGTGTGAGCAAAATCCAAATTAATTAATTAGCAGTCCACTGAAAGCAAAGAAGCTCATAGGAACAGAATGGGTAATCAGTTGTGCAGCTTTGAAAAATGAGCCCTTAGTTCATTTGTTCATTCATTGGGCTTTATTAACCACCTTTATAAAGAGATCCATCCAAGGTGTTGTACAGCAGGCACAACATGACATAAGACTTACAATTTTATTTACAGCATAACAAGGGCGACGAAAGAAATATCTTCGGAGGTTGCTTGTATATTAAAATACACTAAGATGTCCTCAAAAATAACTCCAGTAACAACGTCGACATTGTTCTATTTGTCCGATGACCATAGAAAGTTCAACATTGATTTGGAAAAAATGGGAAGGAATTTAAATTGAGACATTTTACTTCCTGTGATTCAGAGAATGTGGTGTATGCATTTAAATGCCCTTGTGAGCTTTTTTATTTATTTATTGCACTTGTATCCCACATTTTCCCACCTATTTGCAGGCTCAATGTGGCTTACAGAGACCTGTTATAGCATATCTATACCAGGCTAAAGAAAACAATTAGTGTTACATAGAGGTAAAGGAATAGAAGGAGGTTTGGACAAGTCGTTATTGAAAGATACATTCTGTGCCATTTTGGTTAGGTGTTGTGTTGTAGTTAGTTAAGGGTTCTCATGGTAGGCTTTGCTAAAGAGGTATGTCTTCAGGGATTTGCGGAAATCTGTCAATTCTTTGATCATTCTTAGATGTATTGGAAGAGAATTCCACATCTGCGTGCTTATATAAGAAAAGCTAGACGCGTGTGTTAGTTTGTATTTTATTCCTTTGCAGTTGGGGAAGTGTAGGTTAAGAAAGGTGCGGGAAGATCTCTTAGCATTTCTGGGTGGCAGGTCCACGAGGTCTAGCATGTATGTCAGGGCCTCTCCATATATGATTTTATGAACAATCATGCAGATTTTGAATGCAGTACATTCTTTCAGTGGTAGCCAGTGCAGTTTCTTTCTTAGGGGTTTAGCGCTTTCATATTTTGTTTTCCCAAATATATAGGACATACTACAAAGAAATTCAAAACAAAAGTGATAGAACATTGTCATTGTATATCTCATGATAAGGATGAAGTTTGAATATCAATTCAATCAAATGAAATGCGTAGACTTTGATAAAGTTAATTTGAGTAAGAGAGGGGGGATATGAGAAAAGCCTTATGGCGAAAAGGAACAACAATGGATATTTAGATTAAATACGGTAGAACTGCAGGGGTTAAATAAGAATGTTGAATGGATAGGTCTTTGGACATTAATTTGTTCTTTAATAAAAGAACCGCTGGGGTTGAACAAGAATAAAAATAAGATTGTTTTCCCCTATTGAGATCAATTGGTCGGTTCCTGCAAGCTGAATAGCTGTTCGATTCTGTAGCGTCATGTTTTGAATCCTGTAGCCATCTTGGTGGCAGTTACTAAAGATGAAGGATCCATTGTAATTAAAGAGACTCTTCCTGATGCAGTGGCTGGAGAAGTGAAACAAGGCGCTCTTGTTGAAGAATGAAGAAAACTATCAGACGGAACAAGCTGTGAGACGAGGGTGAAATAACTTTGGAACTAGGAAATGAAAGACCGCTTCAGGAGAAGCTTATGGGAATGCCGACATCTTTTCAGTTAAGGGAAGATTAAGTAGAAATCATATGCCATGGGGCATTGCTTCTTCGACGCCCAACGGCATATGCCTCCACCACTTATACGTGAACTGCAGCTGGTACGTCAGAGTATTCCAGTTTTAATAGCAATGGCGGCTTTTTTGCTTCCCGCCAAGACCCACGACCAGCATTAACTGATTTCTACTTCATCTTCCCGATTTGAGACATAGGGTAACACTTGCAGCATCTTAAGACCCCTGAGGCAGGACCTTTGGCCGAAGCACGGCCGTGTCGAGTCTGTAGATTGATCAATAAACTCTGTATTCAAGAGCATTGGCCAATCTTCCTCTTTGAGTCAACTTCGTTGTTTCCTGTGTGATTACAAGTCTGCGGGGTTTTTGTTCTTCTGTGCATAAATTGAAAGGTTCAGATATCAACATTTCTGAAAAAGAGGTTAATCTCTAAGAACTCATGTTTTCTTCCAACATAATAAATTCTCTTGCTATTTGCTGTGCAGCTGTATTTGTGACATTTAATAGGACTGCTCTTCACATTTTGTGAACCCCCCTGTAGCATTTTATGCATAAAGACCTTGAAGTGACACATACCTGTAATTCTCCAATAGAAGACAGAAGACCAGCTCCATAAGCACGCAGTTGTCCTTCCTGCTTGCAAAGGCCAAATTCAATGGTAAAGAAATAGCACTGAGGAACAGATAAGAAAGATAAGCACATAAGTATTGCCATACTTGGACAGACCAAAGGTCCATCAAGCCCAGCATCCTGTTTCCAACAGTGGCCAATCCAGGTCACAAATACCTGGCAGAAACCCAAACAATAGCAACATTCCATGTAGAACCCCAAAGAGTAGCAAGATTCTAGAATTCTAAAGAATAACAAGACTCCATGCAGAATTTCAATGTGTATAGCAACATTCCATTTAGAACCCCAAAGAGTAGCAAGATTCCATTCCGAATCCTAAGTACATAAGTATTGCCATACTGGGACAGACCAAAGGTCCATCAAGCCCAGCATCCTGTTTCCAACAGTGGCCAATCCTGGTCACAAACGCCTGGCAAGATCCCAAAAAAGTAGAATACATTTTATGCTGTTTATCCCAGAAATAAGCAGTGGATTTCCCCTAATGGCCTATGGACTTTTCCTTTAGGAAGCCATCCAAACCTTTTTTAAATCTCATCGGTTCACTGCTGAAATGAGGCTTATTCAGCTTATAGATGTGTCAGTTATTTAAGAACATAAGACTAGCCATACTGGATCAGCAAAATTCGCCCTTTCCTCTCTGAACACACCACCCGAACTCTCATCCACGCTCTCATTACCTCTCGCCTTGACTACTGCAACTTACTCCTCACCGGTCTCCCACTTAGCCATCTATCCCCCCTTCAATCTGTTCAGAACTCTGCTGCACGTCTTATATTCCGCCAGAACCGATATACTCATATCACCCCTCTCCTCAGGTCACTTCACTGGCTTCCAATCAGATACCGCATTCAATTCAAGCTTCTCCTTCTTACCTACAAATGCACTCAGTCTGCTGCCCCTCACAACCTTTCTACCCTCTTCTCCCCTTACGTTCCCACCCGAAACCTCCACTCACAGGACAAATCCCTCCTCTCAGGACCCTTCTCCACCACCGTCAACTCCAGGCTCCGCTCATTCTACCTCGCCTCACCCTATGCTTGGAACAACCTTCCTGAGCCCTTACGCCAAGCCCCCTCCCTGCCCGTCTTCAAGTCTTTGCTTAAAGCCCACCTCTTCAATGCTGCGTTCGGCACCTAACCCTTACCGTTCAGTGAATCCAGACTGCCCCAATTTGACTGCCCCTTTCGGATTGACTGTTCACTTGTCTTTTAGATCGTAAGCTCCTTGAGCAGGGACTGTCCCTCTATGTTAAATTGTACAGCGCTGCGTAACCCTAGTAGCGCTTTAGAAATGTTAAGTAGTAGTAGTATCAGACCAGTGGTCCACGTAGCCCAGTAACCTGCTTCCAGCAGTGGTCAGACCAGGTCACAAGTACCTGACAAAATCCGAAAGAGCAACAAGATTCCAGAATCCCAAAGAATAGCAACATTCCATGCTACCAATCCCAAAGGCAAGTAGTGCCTTGCCCCGTATCCATCTTATTAACAGACTATGGACTTTTCCTCCAGGAACTTGTCCAAACCATTTTTAAAGCCAGATACGCTAACCGCCGTTACCATATCCTCCAGCAACGAGTTCCAGAGCGTAACTATTCTTTGAGTGAAAAAATATTTCCTCCTATTTGTTTTAAAAGTATTTCCATGTAATTTTATTTATCCCATTTCTTCATCTGTTCACACTACATTGTCTTATTTTTGGTTATTCATTTAAACCCCAAGTAAGCAGATTAGATAGTACATTAACATGCAGTAAAACTCCTCTTCCCTCTGAGGGATAACCATTCAGGTACTGTATCTTACAAATGTGCCTTCCCAAAGATAAAAGGGAAAGCTGAGAGTGACAGCAGAGCTCATGGGTCTGTTAGAGTGTATCACACAGTGCGATGAAGGATTCTCCCGTAATTGGGAGCAGTGTTGCATCAGGCCATTATCCTTGTCGTCTCAACTAGAAGTTTACTTCCATGAGACTCTACTGGCATTTCCACTCCTGGGAAAGATGAGAGAAACTCTGGCCGAGAGCAAGTCTACAAACAATTTGCCTGTTTTCCAGGGATGGTATTTTTCCACAGCTTTTCAGTTAATAAAAGGAATTTAAACAAAGTCTTCCATACTGAAAAAGGTGTGAGCAAAATCCAAATAAATAATCCTATTCTCACCTCCAACGTTCTGACTTGCCTGGGACCGTGGCTCATTCCGAGTTGGTCTGCTAGGCTCCGTAGATCAGGCTGACATCACCATAGCCATTATGATGTCAACTTCAGAACCTGGGGGGGGGGGAGGGGGAAAACATACCTCACAGCTGATCCATGTCCAGAGGAGGGTCGCTGGACATGGGTGGCTGGAGGGGGGGCAGGGGAGAGAGGAGGGACGCTGGACATGGGTAGCTACAGGGGGGCAGGGGTCGCTGGACATGGGTGGCTGGAGGGGGGCAGGGGGTCATTGGGCATGGGTTGCTGGAGGGGGGACAGGGGAGAGAGGTCACTGGACATGGGTGGCAGGAGGGGGGCAGGGGAGAGAGGAGGTTCGCTGGACAAGGGTGGCTGCAGTGGGCGCAGGGGGAGAGGAGGGTCACTGGACATGGGTGGCTGCAGGGGAGCCGAGGAAAACCTTGCTAGCGCCCGTTTCATTTGTGTCAGAAACGGGCCTTTTTTACTAGTAATAATAATAAAATACTACTAACAGTTTGGGAAATCATTTTCTATTTTCCTTGCTTATTGCCCTTGGAGATGGGAAAGGGAGATAAGATATGATGCTTGTTCTTGATGGATTTTACCAATGGAAAAAAAAGTGAAGACCTTGTCTCCAGGCATTTAGCAGCTTTTCCAAAATTTCATATAAACTGAGTTTTAAATCCTAGTTCATCCTGACTAATCTACAGGGAAACAGACTAATCAAGCAGCTACTTTTTCATTTTCATCGACTCAGTCCTTTAGGTGTTAACCATGTGGCAATGCAAATGAGCAGAATATAATGTGAAGCATAGAAGCATTGGGGAAAAAAAATCAGAGGCTTTGTACAAAAATTGAATAAGCTGTTATAAAAAAAAGGAGTCCATTCAAGCAGTCTAACCTTATCTCTGTAGTAAAACTCCAGTAAAGAAAACTCATTGAAATAAATATTTTTTTTTTAAATGACCAAATGGCAAAGCATAATTCCCATTTAGACTTTTCAATGAATACGTCTTGTATCAATTTATGGCAGTATTATGCATAGCAGTCCTCATACAGTGAAAGCTAGATAATGGGATATCTCTCTACCGTATGTGTGGGATGAGAACGAAATAGTTCACCCAATACTGCCACCTAGAGGGTCGTATCCAGCACTGCATCACCACCGTGGAACAAGTTTTTGCAGGCGAGAGATCTGTCTCAAACAGTAAGGGCTTGCAGTGTTTATGATATGAAAATAACAGGATGGCAATGCTGGGTTATGCCAGTGTTCTAGAACGGTATTTGGGCACCCAGAAGCCATTCTATCATCTGCTCTAACCAAGTGGCATCAGGGACAGGGCCATGCCGATGCGGTAAGCGGGGTAAGCGCCGCAGGGGGCGCTATCCTCTGGGGGGCGCCGCCGCTGCGTGCTTACCCTGCCCTCCTGCTCCCATGTAGGAACTGCCCGCCCTCTTCTCCCCCCCAAGATCCCTTCTGATGTCATCCTTGATGTCAGAAGAAGGCGGGGCAGTGAGCAGCGAACAAGGGAAGGCTAGAGACGTCGGGACTGGGAGCGCCGCCTCCTTCACTGACGCTGCGCTGCCGGAGGAAGGTAAATTTAAAAGAAAAAAAAAGGAACGGGATCTTGGGGGGGAGAAGAGGGCGGGCAGTTCCTACATGGGAGCGGGAGGGCAGGGGAGAGAGGGGAATTGCTGCCTTGGAGCCAGGCAGGTGCGGGGGGGGGGGCGCCAACTGGTAGTCTGCAGGGGGGCGCCAGAGACCCTTGGCACGGCCCTGATCAGGGAGCCTAAAAGGAGGGCAGAAAAAAAAGGTGTAAATAACTTGAAAACCAGAAGTTACACCCATGTGTGTCTACAGAGACATAAATGCTACTATTCCAGCTACTCACTGTTCTGTAAAATGGCACCTGGATGTAATGATGTGCTCTTTCAGGGGTCCTTTTACTAAGCTGCGATAAAAGGGGGACTGCGCTATCATCAGTGCATGTTTTGATGCACGCTAAGCATAGCCGCTGAGAGGGGGGGCAAGGGGGACAAAATTCCCCGGGCCCGGGCCTCCAAGGAGGGCCGGACGCCACAGTCCCACCTGCCCTCCGTCGTCAACCGTCTGCCCCGTGCATTGAAATCGCAGTCTCACCTCTTTGAAAGCAGCGCTGCAGGCAACAGAACACCTCCCTTCGGGCCTCCTTCCTTCCCTGTGTCCCGCCCTCGTCTGACGTAACTTCCACGAGGGCAGGACACAAGTAGAGGGAAGGAAGGCCAAAGGGAGGCATTCTGCTGCCTGCAGTGCTGCTTTCACCAAGGTGAGACTGCGATTTCAATGGAGGGGGCCCAGCCCGGTGGCGGACGGAGGGGGGAACGGCGGCAGCGACCTCAGAGGGTGGAGGAGGGAGCAGGAGCAGTGGCTGCGGCGACCTCGGGGGGGCGGAGGGGGGAGCGGTGGTGAACTCGGAGGGGTGGAGGGTGGAGGACGACAGGGGCGGGGCCCCGGAGGCGGCCTTGCCCCGGGCCCAGCCCAGTCTCTCGGCGGCCCTGACACTGAGGCCCCCTTTTATCGCAGCAGGTAAAAGTCTGTCTTTTTCTCTCGACAAGAAATGGCTGTGTGGTAAGTGACTCACTTACCGCATGGTCATTTTGATGGGGGGTGTGAGCACTTACCACCACCCACTGAGGTGGCGGTAAGGGCTCCCACGCTAACCCGGTGGTATCCGCACGGCCCGATTACTGCTGGGAAGCACCGGTGCAAGAAAAATAGAAAATATTTTTGTAGCGCTGGAAATGGCGCATGTTGGGGGTGGGAACTAGCACCGGGCTCCTGCAGTATCCCAGTGGTAGTTCCGGATTGGCGAACACCAACCTTTAGTAAAAGGGCCCCTCAGGTAGGTGGTTACTGGCATCGGTGTGCGCTCCGCTCAGATTATTAGCATCCGATATGCGCACTCTTTGGGGTTTCAAGGCACGATCATGGCTCTGTGCCTGGTGCACATGACTGCATCTATAGACGTGGTCTTGGCATGTTATATGTATTCTTTATGTTCAAAGATTTTATTAATTTTTTTGAAAACGAAACAAAAAGCAATGCATAAAATACATAAATGAAACACCTGCCCATGTTTAACTGTAAATGATAGATAAATAAAATTAATGAAATAATGACATAAAATAATATAAAACAAAATAAAAATCATTGCTCTATCTACATACAGTATAGTTATTAAAATCAGCCATCATGCATGGGTGTTGTCAATGACATAACAAGAAGGATCTGAGGAAGCTAGAAGACTGGCACTTAGGGAATAGAAATCCACGGGAGGCGTATGTGTTAGGCGGGGAGAGTCTGATAGGTACGGGCGGAGAGAGGGATCTTGGGGTGATAGTATCTGAGGATTTGAAGGCGACAAATCAGTGTGACAAGGCGGTGGCCGTAGCTAGAAGGTTGTTAGGCTGTATAGAGAGAGGTGTGACCAGCAGAAGAAAGGGGGTGTTGATGCCCCTGTACAAGTCGTTGGTGAGGCCCCACCTGGAGTATTGTGTTCAGTTTTGGAGGCCGTATCTTGTTAAGGATGTAGAAAGAAGTGAAGCGGTGCAAAGAGGGGCTACGAGAATGGTAAGGGATTTGCGTTACGGGACGTATGAGGAGAGACTTGCTGAGCTGGACATGTGTACTCTGGAGGAGAGGAGAGACAGGGGTGATGTGATGCAGTCGTTCAAATATTTGAAAGGTATTAATCCGCAAACGAACCTTTTCCGGAGGTGCGAAGGAGGTAGAACGAGAGGACATGAAATGAGATTGAAGGGGGGGCAGACTCAAGAAAAATGTCAGGAAGTATTTTTTCACGGAGAGAGTAGTGGATGCTTGGAATGCCCTCCCGCGGGAGGTGGTGGAAATGAAAACGGTAACGGAATTCAAACATGCGTGGGATAAGCATAAAGGAATCCTGAGCCAAAGGAATGGATCCTCAGGAGCTTAGTCAAGATCAGGAGGCGGGGCTGGTGGTTGGGAGGCGGGGATAGTGCTGGGCAGACTTGTACGGTCTGTGCCAGAGCCGGTGGTTGGGAGGTGGGGCTGGTGGTTGGGAGGCGGGGATAGTGCTGGGCAGACTTATACGGTCTGTGCCAGAGCCGGTGGTGGGAGGCGGGGCTGGTGGTTGGGAGGCGGGGATAGTGCTGGGCAGACTTATACGGTCTGTGCCCTGAAGAGCATAGGTACAAATCAAAGTAGGGTATAGACAAAAAGTAGCATATATGAGTTATCTTGTTGGGCAGACTGGATGGACTGTGCAGGTCTTTTTCTGCCGTCATCTACTATGTTACTATGTTACTTTGACCATATATATTATATTATTATGTTTTATTTTTTTTATGACATTTATATCCCACATTATCCCAATCAAGTTTGAGTTCAATGTGGATTACAATAAACGGTACAGGAAACATAACACAGAATAATGCATAAGAAAGTAATTTGTTGTAAGAATCCAATTTTACAATACAGTATCATAAACATACCGGGATAACTATGGAAGTTTAACATTTAGAAAATCTATGAAGAATGAGAAATTGTACATGAAGCAAAGAGAAGGTTAATGGTAAATAGAGTAATGACCAATTCATGTAATAATTAGTTGTTTCAGATATGGTCGTTCTTTGTGAGTGTTTGTTCTTCCTAGGACAGGCCCCAAGTAGACCCCCCCAGGTTCATAAATTTAGGAGATTAGCTGTTTTCACGGTTATCAGCCCCTAATTTCCTAATTTACATATAGCTGTTTCATTAGGGCCCTTCATCCTTTATTTCGGAACTTGATCCTGTCTTACACCTCTACCGGGTTTCTCTTATTGAGCTGTAGCAGCACGACCGAGCCGCGCATTAATCCCCTTTAGCACACCAGAAGGACACAGCCTATGCCGATTAATGTTATCCTCAACGCATTCAAAAGCAGTTAGGGCACACGCTTAGAGAGCAGCACACATGTCAGAACTAATAAACCGTTCCAAAATGCAGAGACTGAAACTTGGAAATGGAAAGCAGCCTTGTATGGAAGGACCAGATGGCTGTAGATAGAAAGCAACAATTATAACTGTCTTCCTTATGACATGATTACTGCAGTTTTGCCGTAAATATTAGTTGATGGGTCCTGTAAACAATAAGCTTATTTCATTGATATTCAGAGCAATAAAGTTAGTATGCTAACAAACTGCTATCGTTTATAATTCTGTCCCACCAAGATGCCCTGGAACAAGCGTTTAAAATATCTGTCTTGTGCAGCATATTGACATCTGAGCACTGGCGTAGCCAGAAGGTAATTTTTGGGTGGGTCAGTTGGTTGGTAGGTTGGGTGGGCATGCATTTCCTCTTCCCTTCTCCACCCCCTCCCCCCCCCCCACCATCATGAACTTTAAAAGTTAAATACTATAAATCTGAACCCCTCCCCACCCCGACATTCCCATCTGAGCCCCCCTGCACGACCCAGTGCCCACCTGCCTACCATTTCCATGATCGACGAGCAGACGACCCTCGTCTTCCACCCGGCACCGAGCGTTTAAAAAAAACGGAGAAACGCCTCGCGTCTGCTGTGCGCTGCTGTAAAGCAAGCAGCAAATTGTCTCGTCGCGTCGGCCCTTCCTTCACTGTGTCCCGCCTTTGCGGAAATAGGAAGTTGCAGCGGAGGGCGGGACACAGTGAAGGAAGGGCCGATGCGACGAAGCGATTTGCTGCTTGCTTTACAGCAGTGCACAGCAGAAGCGAGGCGTTTCTCTGGGGTTTATTTTTTTAAGGCTCGGTGCCGGATGGAAGACGAGGGTCGTCTGCTCGTCGATCATGGAGCTCGTAGGCAGGTGGGGACTGCAGCGCCAACAGAGCACCCCCCTCCCCACCTGCTGACACCCAGGGCGGGGCGGATGTTGGCTGGGCGGGCCTGGAGGGAAACTGGCTGGGCCTGGGCCCGTCCAGGTCCGCCCATGGCTACGCCCCTGCATCTGAGTGGTATTCGTGGTGATATGTTGCACTTCTACTGTAGGGTGTAGTTACTAATGTGTGTTAAGGGAATAACACATGATTTTTTTCCCAAATAATCCAGGTTAAATGGGAAAATTGTGAGGGGGGGGTTTTGCCCATAACGTACATTATTTTACCACAATCCAGCTCATTTTCGAAAGAGAAGGGTGCCCATCTTCCGACACAAATCAGGAGATGGGCGTTCTTCTCTCAGGGTTGCCCAAATTGGCATAACTGAGAGCCGATTTTGGGCGCCCTCAACTGCTTTCCGTCGCGGGGACGACCAAAGTTCAAGGGGGCGTGTCAGCAGTGCACCGAAGGCGGGACAGAGGTGTGGTTGAGATGGGTGTCCTCGGCCAATAATGGAAAAAAGAAGGGCGTCCCTGATGAGCATTTGGCCGACTTTACTTGGTCCATCTTTTTTCACAACCAAACCTCGAAAAGGTGCCCAGATGACCACCAGAGGGAATCAGGGATGACCTCCCCTTACTCCCCCAGTGGTCACCAACCCCCTCCCACCCAAAAAAAATGTAAACACACTTTTTCCAGCCTCTGTGCCAGCCTCAAATGTCATACCCAGCTTCATGACAGCAGTATGCAGGTCCTTGGAGCAGTTTTTAGTGGGTGCAGTGCACTTCAGACAGGCAGACCCGGGCCCATCTCCCCCCGCTACCTGTTACACTTGTGGTGGTAAATGGGAGCCCTCCAAAACCCACCCGAAACCCACTGTACCCACATGTAGGTGCCCCCCTTCATCCCTAAGGGCTATGGTAGTGGTGTAGAATTGTGGGCAGTGGGTTTTGCGGGGCTCAGCACCGAAGGTAAGGGAGCTATGCAGCTGGGAGCAATTTGTGATGTCCACTGCAGTGCCCCCTATGGTGCCTGGTTGGTGTCCTGGCACGTGAGGGGGACCAGTGCACTACGAATGCTGGCTCCTCCCATGACCAAATGCCTTGGATTTGGTTGTTTTTGAGATGGGCGTCTTCGGTTTCCATTATCGGCGAAAACCGAGGTCGCCCATCTCTAAGGTCGACCTAAATGTTGAGATTTGCGCGTCCCCAACCATATTATCGAAACAAAAGTTGGATGCCCATCTTGTTTCAATAATACGGGATGCCTCGCCCCTTCGCTGGGACGTCCTTAGAGATGAGTGCCCCGTTCAATTATGCCCCTCAATGTAAGATGAATAATAAGATGCAAAGCATCTCATTGTTATGCAGATTGAATTATGCAGGTTGTGTTTAACCTTGCAACTGTGTTATTCATAGAAAGATAACACCCGATTCGAGCTGGAATTGACATTCTTTCCCAACCTGATGTTTCAAGAGAGACTCTTAGAGGAACCATTGCTAAACAAGAAAAACAAACCCCACCCCAACACCCCAGGGAGTCAACCCCCACCCCATTATTTAGTGCATGTTCTTATTTAGCAGTCTGACTCCTACTGGTAGTACCACAACATTACACGGGATCAACTGGAGCTATTTTGAACCCAGTGCCCAAAGGGGCAGAAGCAACTAGAAAACTCTCCTAATGGGGGTCAGAAGGCACCATGGAAATCTTCTGTAGGTACCAAGAAGGGATTGGGGGGGATGGGGGCTTGATATGGGTGTCAGGATGGAAAAAGTTGATATTAGGTATCAAAGGTTGGGATTCCTCCTCACACTGGTCTGCTAACTTTGCATTGCTGTAACCAGGAACATACAATCCGGCTGATATTCAGCCGGTGGCAGTGTTCCCGGATATTCAATGCCAGGCACCAGCATTGATTATCCGGTTCTAGGTTGGCCACTAAAGCTTATGCAGTTAAGTGCAATATTCAGCCCTTGACCGCATAAGTTGAACTGCTTAAAGATAAGTCTGCTACTTATGCGGCCCAGTTTAAGCGGTTATCTTGAACGAAGCTGCAAATCAGTTTCCAAAATGTATGAATAGCACTGAAGAGGGGCGATGCAGCTTCTTTTAAAAATTAGGATTAGGAAAAATTGGTAGTCGGTCACTTCAGAGCCTGCAGATTTGGGGATTAGCCTTCAAAAACAGTCTAAAATGAAAGGCTTGGGAGTCTGATTGACTTGGCACTTTTGTTGCAGATCAGATTTCTTCTGTTTTTAAAAGGTCTTTTGGAGGACTGCCAATGGTCAGGCGGATTCGCTCTTTTTTAAATGAATCTGACCTACAAGTTGTTCATGCTGTATCTTTCAACTGTCTTCTTTATTTGAGTCTCCTTATGACATTTACAAATTGTCTTCAGTTCCTGCAAAATACTGTAGCCAAGGTTTCTCTCGGGGGGGGGGGGGGGGGGGATAGAAAAGGATTTTGGATTTAGCTCATGCTTTTTCCAGCAGTAGCTCGAGATGAGCTACATTCAAGGTACAGTAACTACTTCCCTATTCCTGGAGGGTTTTGGGCTCAGTTTTATACCCTGAGACAATGGAGGGTTAAGTGACTTGTTCAAGAATCACGAAGAGCCGCAGTGGGATTCGAAAAGGTAGGAAGGAGCTGAGCTCTCCTTGATCAAGCTCTACCGGTTGCCGATTGATTTAAGAATAATTTTTTTAAATGTATGCATATGAAGGGCAGTTTTACAACAAAGTGCTTAAGGGTGTGAGTAAATGCACAAAACATTTGCATTTAAGTGCCATTCAGTGCTATTCTGTAAGGGGCACACGTAAGTGGCATAGCGTGGAAACAAAAGAGGGTGTACACATAGATGGCGAAAGGACAGGACACGGGCATGCTTCCCAGTTCTGAGCGTCACTTATAAAATACTGTTAAGCATGAACGTTGTCCCCCTGATTCTACAAAAGCTGCCAAAAATTATGTGCGCAAATTTAGGCGTGCAAAGGGCCACTGAGAGACTGAGCCGGACCCGGGGCAGGGCTGCCACTGCTGGCCTCCCCCCCCCCCAAGACTGCCGCTGTGGCCCCCAGCACCGCCACATAGCCAGATTACAAGAATTTGGAGGCCAGAGCCCAAAGTGGGGGGGGGGCACATTTTGCCCCACCTCCCTGCCTCCCGCCGCAACTCCAAGCCCCGCCAGCAGAAGCTTTTCTCCTGCGCTGTTCTCCGTGATGTGAGGGGGAAAGCAGCTGCAGGGCAGGCAATGTGGCAGAGAACGGTGCTGGAGGAAGGCTTCTATGGGCGGGGCTTGGAGACCCCCGTCGGTCAAACCAGAGGCCCCGAAGCCCAGTGTCTGCTCCAGCCCAGCCTCTAAGGGGGGGGCCCCAATACCGGAATTTTCTCTCTCCTGCTCCTGTCAGGATGCTATCACCCGGGTCCCGTCAGCACCAGGCCCCCATTGGAGGCAGTGCCCGAGGGAAATCTTGCTCCCCCTTCTCGGCAGCCCTGGGCATGTCCCCAATTTACGCATGCAATTTAATAGAATAGCAAGCTAATTAGTGCCAATAATCACATAGTAACATAGTAGATGATGGCAGACAAAGATCTGTACGGTCCATCCAGTCTGCCCAACAAGATAAACTCATAGCGTAAGATGTGATGTGATACTACATACATATTCTTGAACTTTTAGCTTTGTAACAAGCAATTGTTGGCACTAATTAGATTTAATTGGGACCTTATGTGCGTAAATTTAGGCGAGGGATCCACACCTAAAATTTACATGTAGCCTGAAAAAGGGGGAATGGGAGGGTCATGGACGTTTTGGGGCAGATCAGGGGTGTGTTTTTGAGTTACACGTATAATTTTAGAATATCGGAGCTCTGTGCCTAAATTAAGGTGTGGGCATTTGCATCACGTTTACCTTGATTTAAATGGCGGTGCCTAAATTTACGCGTGACCTCTCAGCTTAAGCGTTATTCTGAAAACCGCGCCAAACTTTAGGCATGCCTTATAGAATACTGCTTACGTGGGGTTTTTTTCAGCGCTGATCATTTAGGTACCATTTTTAGAATTTACCCCTGTATCTGCAAAAAAAAAAAAAAAAAAATCACATTTCAAAGAAAGAGAATTTTTCTAAACATTCATTTGCCAACCTGACAATATATTTTACTTCCAAAGGTTTTTATAAAATAAACTGCACCACAATTAAGGAAGAGTCTTATCTGCTGAACTCAAGATGGAGCCATTTTATCTAGCTTTTCGAAAAAAACACAAAAACAAAAAGAAGGTCTTGCTTATTTGAGAAATTCTTGGCTAAACTGTGATCATTGCTATATTTCGGGGGATCTGTGAAGTGAGAGGAGGTTGACTTGGTTTGTAAAGCTTTTTTGTTTTGTGTTGAATTATCTTATGATCTTCTTTATGATTTAATTATCATGTACTTTATGTAGCACAAATATTTGCAAATGCATCACGCACAATAAATTGTACACCTCCTAGATGTCGCTATTGGATATTGAGCAGGCTGTTAATTCAAATGTAAATGTAATTAGACACAGTATTACATAAGTACATAAGTACATAAGTAGTGCCATACTGGGAAAGACCAAAGGTCCATCTAGCCCAGCATCCTGTCACCGACAGTGGCCAATCCAGGTCAAGGGCACCTGGCACGCTTCCCAAACGTAAAAACATTCCAGACAAGTTATACCTAAAAATGCGGAATTTTTCCAAGTCCATTTAATAGCGGTCTATGGACTTGTCCTTTAGGAATCTATCTAACCCCTTTTTAAACTCCGTCAAGCTAACCGCCCGTACCACGTTCTCCGGCAACGAATTCCAGAGTCTAATTACACGTTGGGTGAAGAAAAATTTTCTCCGATTCGTTTTAAATTTACCACACTGTAGCTTCAACTCATGCCCTCTAGTCCTAGTATTTTTGGATAGCGTGAACAGTCGCTTCACATCCACCCGATCCATTCCACTCATTATTTTATACACTTCTATCATATCTCCCCTCAGCCGTCTCTTCTCCAAGCTGAAAAGCCCTAGCCTTCTCAGCCTCTCTTCATAGGAAAGTCGTCCCATCCCCACTATCATTTTCGTCGCCCTTCACTGTACCTTTTCCAATTCTACTATATCTTTTTTGAGATACGGAGACCAGTACTGAACACAATACTCCAGGTGCGGTCGCACCATGGAGCGATACAACGGCATTATAACATCCGCACACCTGGACTCCATACCCTTCCTAATAACACCCAACATTCTATTTGCTTTCCTAGCCGCAGCAGCACACTGAGCAGAAGGTTTCAGCGTATCATCGACGACGACACCCAGATCCCTTTCTTGATCCGTAACTCCTAACGCGGAACCTTGCAAGACGTAGCTATAATTCGGGTTCCTCTTACCCACATGCATCACTTTGCACTTGTCAACATTGAACTTCATCTGCCACTTGCACGCCCATTCTCCCAGTCTCGCAAGGTCCTCCTGTAATCGTTCACATTCCTCCTGCGACTTGACGACCCTGAATAATTTTGTGTCATCGGCGAATTTAATTACCTCACTAGTTATTCCCATCTCTAGGTCATTTATAAATACATTAAAAAGCAACGGACCCAGCACAGACCCCTGCGGGACCCCACTAACTACCCTCCTCCACTGAGAATACTGGCCACGCAATCCTACTCTCTGCTTCCTATCTTTCAACCAGTTCTTAATCCATAATAATACCCTACCTCCGATTCCATGACTCTGCAATTTCTTCAGGAGTCTTTCGTGCGGCACTTTGTCAAACGCCTTCTGAAAATCCAGATATACAATATCAACCGGCTCCCCATTGTCCACATGTTTGCTTACCCCCTCAAAAAAATGCATTAGATTGGTGAGGCAAGACTTCCCTTCACTAAATCCGTGCTCACTAAATCCGTGCTGACTTTGGTTTGTAAAACTTTTTTGTTTTGTGTTGAATTATCTTATGATCCTTCTTTATGATTTAATTATCATGTACTTTATGTAGCACAAATATTTGCAAATGCATCACGCACAATAAATTGTACACCTCCTAGATGTCGCTATTGGATATTGAGCAGGCTGTTAATTCAAATGTAAATGTAATTAGACACAGTATTCTCGATGAAGCCTCACCAATTATTTGTACAGAGGTATTACCACTTCCTTTAGGTGATGGCGCTCTTTTTTCAATTACATTTTACAGGCAACTCCAGAAAAGAGGCACAAAATCTCTTTTCTGCTTCCAGATTTTGCTCTGCAACTTTTAATGGCTTAGGTGGAGTGTGACGGCGCAAATCAGTAGGGGGGGGGGAGGAGGGAAGCGTCACCTGTTTTCCTTTGTTTGCACTCAGTCCGTTCCTCTGTTTGCACTCAGTCCGATCCCCAAGAAAGGGCCAAGACAGTAGACAAAATCTGCTTAGATAAATATTTGAGTATCAAATAAAATAGATCAGCCAAGAATACAGCAATTAAATATTGGTGATAGTGAATTCCTTATCAGTACTTTGGTGTTGGTTGATATAAAGCTGACAGTTTTGTGCATTAGGCAACCAAGCTGGAGGCATGATTAATTAGTTTTTACTACACGTCAGCGGTTTGGTGTCAAGTTTTTATTAAAGGTTTTGCTGCCTTTTCAGTTCTTCCTGAATAGCAGTTGAGCGTAACACAGACCGTGATCAACAAGGTGATTTATGGGCATCGGTATCAACATTCTACACTGAGTGAGGATGCTAAATATTTATTTATTATTTATTTATTAGGATTTATTTACCGCCTTTTTGAAGGAATTCACTCAAGGCGGTGTACAGTAAGAATAGATCAAACATGAGCAATAGGCAATTAGAGCAGTAAAAATATTCAAACAACAATACAAAGTATGGCATGGTATACTATTTACAATGACAACACAATACGTACTAGAACATTTTAATTGGTAGTGAAGGGTAAGGCAAAGTTGTAACATATAGATGAGTAAGAAAGTAGGAAGAATTAGAAAGTAAGGTGACTGATTTGAAGAAAGTTGCACGTGAGGTTGGAGAGATGGTTAAATATTATCTCAGCTAGGGTAGGAGTGGATAAACATGTCCCGCTGCAGTATGTGCAGCCCGAGTCAATCCTTGTGTGTGTGAGACTAACAAGTTAGTTACTTCTTCCATTAAAGGCTTGGTTAAAGAGCCAAGCTTTCACCTGCTTCCTGAAGTAGAGGTAGTCTTGTGTTAGGCAGAACCTTTCAGGCAAAGCATTCCAGAGTGTGGGGGCTACTCCGGAGAAGGCTCACTTGCGGGTATCACATCGTGTAATGTCTTTTGGAGAGGGTGTAGTTAGTGAAAGTCCTTGGGAGGACCTTAGTTTCCTTGGCGGTGTGTGGAGGATCATCCTATTCTTCAGATACTCGGGGCCATTTCCTTTCAGGGCCTTGATGATCAGACATAGAGTTTTAAATTTAGCCCTGTATTGTACTGGTAGCCAATGAAGTTTTTTAAAAAATGGTGTGATGTGGTCACGTCGTTTGCAACCTTCTATGAGTCTTGCTGCTGCATTCTGAATCAACTGGAGCTGGTGCAGGCCCTTTGTAGTCAGACCATTGTATATAGTGCATTGCAGTAATCCAGTCTTGATGTTACCATGGCATGCACAACTGGGATAAGGTTTACCTTCTCGTTGTAAGGAGAGAGGCAGCGTAGATGTCGCAAATAGTAGAAGCAGCTCTTGAAGGTTGCTTGGATTTGGGGAATCAGAGGAAGTGTTGAATCTAACTGTATTCCAAGGTTCCTGACTTGTGATTTGAGGGGGAGTTCATACTTCCCAAAAGGGATTTTGATGTCAGGTATGTATCCACTTGTGTTAGGGACCCAGAGAAGCTCGGTTTTACTTGGGTTCAGGCAAAGTTTGTTGTGTTTAGCCCATTCTTGACTTGATGTTAGACAAGTGATCAGTTTTATTCAAGGCTGTAGGTAAGTCAGGTTCAATGGGTATGAGTAGCTGCACATCATCCGCATTGATCTAGAACAAATTACCCCTCCCTGGACACAGTAAAGGAGCTTGTTCAATAATGGGGGAGCTTAGCTTCCTGTAGCACCCACAGAGCTGGCATCTATGTTCATGGGCACATTTTCCTTAGGGCAATAGTGTTGTCATTGATAAATCCTTTACGAACGGAATCCAATACTCCGATGGTCAAAATGCCATTATTTCACAGATTTTAAATTAGTCAGATACCATGACTCACTTCATATCAATCAATGAGAACCTAACTGTCAGAGCTGGCGCTAGATTAGATCTTAGGGGAGGTCCTTGAGACAGCTCATATTCGAGCGAAACATGCATGCCGGGCAGCAGAGCCCCTGGATCTGATAGTTGAAGATAAGTTTATTGTTAGATATCTATTAAAAGTAGAAAAGAAAAGTTTATACAAATTATATTAATGGGGTGTACCAATGACGAAGTTTGCGTTATTGATGCTGCCATCAAACATATAAACGGCGAGTGACCGACTCACTCGCAAATGCGCAGTAGAGACTTCCTTCTCTGTCCCGCCCCCGCGTCAATACGTGATGACGAGGGCGGGACACAGAGGGAAACTGCACCGCCGAGGTTGATACCGCTCCCCCCCACCCGAGGTCGCCACTACCTTTACCCCCCCCCCCCCCCCCACACCCGGCCCGGGCCCTCTCTCCGCTACTAAACTTACACATCCATTCGCCGGAACGCAGCACGCACATCAGCTGAGCTGCCGTCGGCCTTCCTTCCCTGCCTGTGTCCCGCCCTCGCTGACGTTACGTCACAGGAGGGCGGGACACAGACAGAGAAGGAAGGGCCGACGGCAGCTCAGCTGATGTGCGTGCTGCGTTCCGGCGAATGGATGTGTAAGTTTAGTAGCGGAGAGAGAGAGGGCCCAGGCCGGGTAGAGGGGGGAATGGTAGCGGTGGCGACCTCGCGGGGAGGGAGGGGGAAGGAAGAAAGGAAGGAAACCCCAATACCAGCCCGTTTTTACGGGCTCAACGGCTAGTATTAACATGTTTTCAGCAGTAAACGCTACTGAGGTCCCCTAAAAAAGGGAATTGAATCATCCAGTTGTGGTAACATAAGTACATAAGTACATAAGTACATAAGTAGTGCCATACTGGGAAAGACCAAAGGTCCATCTAGCCCAGCATCCTGTCACCGACAGTGGCCAATCCAGGTCAAGGGCACCTGGCACGCTCCCCAAACGTAAAAACATTCCAGACAAGTTATACCTAAAAATGCGGAATTTTTCCAAGTCCATTTAATAGCGGTCTATGGACCAGGGGCGTATCTGCGTGGGGCCTCAGGGGCCTGGGCCCCCGCAGATTTTGCCCTGGACCCCCCTACCGCCATCAACCCTCCCCCGCTGCCGTTCTTACTTTTGCTGGCGGGGGACCCCAACCCCCGCCAGCCGAGGTCTGCTTCCACCTGCCGCTGCCTTCAAAACTTCTTCTTCAGCCGGCGGGGGACCCCAAACCCCCGCCAGCCGCCCCGCGCTGTTTAAAATTCATCTTCGGCCTCCGTGGCCGTGCTGCTGGGATAGGCGGCGCTGTTGAAATCCACTTCGGAGTCTGACGTCGTTGTACGTTGTACGTGCTGCGACGTCAGACTCTGAAGTGGATTTCAACAGCGCCGCCTATCCCAGCAGCACGGCCACGGAGGCCGAAGATGAATTTAAACAGCGCGGGGCGGCTGGCGGGGGTTTGGGGTCCCCCGCCGGCTGAAGAAGAAGTTTTGAAGGCAGCGGCAGGTGGAAGCAGACCTCGGCTGGCGGGGGTTGGGGTCCCCCGCCAGCAAAAGTAAGAACGGCAGCGGGGGAGGGTTGGCGGCGGGAGGGGGGTGGAGAGACTAAGTCATTGGTGGCGGTGGGGGCTCGGCGGTGGGGGCGGCGGCGGGGGGGGGGGCGCTAAAATGTGCCCCCTCTCTCTGGCTCTGGCCCCCCCTACCGCCGGAGTCCAGATACGCCCCTGCTATGGACTTGTCCTTTAGGAATCTATCTAACCCCTTTTTAAACTCCGTCAAGCTAACCGCCCGTACCACGTTCTGTTGGAATGTAATTGTATTTTACATGCATTGACTGTCACCTATTATTTCTCTGTGATTACTCTGTGACCTCTGATGTGAATTACTTAGAGAGGTCACACTGCTATGCAACTTCCTGTGGGGGTTAGACACAGCAGATGCAGCACATGCAGCACATGGAGCACATGGAGCTCATGATCTCTCCTAACCTGAGAGGATCTATGGTGGTGTGAGCATCCATTACCATCTAAGCACATGGAAGGAGCTGATAATACAAATGTATAGTAATATGTATATATAAGCCTGTCTGATTATAATCTAACTACAAACTGTGAGTAAACAGATGTTTTGTTACTTCAACTTTAAAGTGACTCAGCAGTGAATTATTCAGGGGTGAATGAGAGAGAGATGAAGAAAGAAATTAACATTTCTAAAGCTGAAGCTGTGTGTACTAAAATCTGCTAATTATTTACTACAAATAATCCAACAAAAGGGTTACGGGCCCAGGGCCAGGAATTGAAAAAGAAGAGAAATATTACCAGGCAGAAAAAAAGGCCACATTTTTTCTCTTAAGTTTTAAAGGAAAGATTCAGTCTGTCTCTCTCTCCCCCCACACAGCAGACAGAAGGCTAAGAAAATGGCTGAGGGAAGAAATTCACCATTGTTCTATTCTCTCAAGGTGCCTAAATTAACTGAGTTAATTATCGGCAGTGGGAATTAAGATTCATATGTCTCCTTCGAGCAAAAAGATTAAATATATGCTTAGATCAAGACAGAACAGCTGAAAATATGGCTGAATGGGACAATGCAAACTATTATGTTGAAGTGCATGCTTTTGGAAGCTCTCTCAGAGAAACAAGCCATATTAGTGGAGGGAAAAGATACACCAAAGGACATTTTATATAAACTGAGAACTATGTATGCAACTACATATGCAAAGCAGCAACCAATTTGGTTGGCAGAGTTGAATGAAACCAAATTAAGGGATAAAAGTAAATGTAATGATCACATTATGCATCTTATGTCTTCATTTCAAAAGCTAGAACTTTCTGGAATTCCCATGTGTGATGCATTGAAAAGAGCATTTCTTTTACCTCACTATCAAAGAAGTTTGATGTTTTTAGGTCTGTAAATGAGGCCATTGAAGGGCAATCTTTTGAACAGGCAACATCAAAACTAAGGCAGGAATGCATAGTAAATGATTCTGAGGAGATGTGTTCTCAAAGCAAGTCAGAGAGAAATGAAACAAATTTCTTGGCAAAGAACAGAGGAAGGCGGAGCTATGGGAAAACTCCACCCAAGGGCAAGCTGATTTGCTACTCATGTGGAAAGGAGGGACATGTATCTAAATTGTGTAAGGAAACACAAAACACTCCCTCTAGCTCACCTAAGCCAATGGAACTAAAGAATTTTCAAACCAGGAAATGTATGAAGGACAAAGATAAACACAAGGGCTTTCTAATGGCAGAAAAATCTTTGACTATGGTAAATAATAATTCAAATGAAAGTACTTGGATTTTGGATTCAGGGAGCACATGCCATTTAACCAATTCTAAAGATTTCTTTCAGGAAATGTGTCCAGAGGAAGGTATTCTTCAAACTGCAAACGCAGGGACTGCTAAGATCCAAGCAAAAGGTATTGGATTCTTAAAATGCAAAGTGTCTAATGAAGTTAAAGAAATTCCTGTAAGTGATGTCTTGTATATTCCCCAAGCAGTTTGCAATATGCTTAGTGTATCTACATTAGATAAGAAGGGATTTGCGATTCATTTTGAAAACAGTAAGTGCACAATCTCTAAAAATGATGAAGTGTATGCTGAAGCTTTTATGCATAATGATGTTTATAAACTGAGCATTTCAGGTGAAGCCTCACATATGGCGCAAGTAAGGAAGAATGATGGTAAATGTAGTCTGGAAATCTGGCACCGCCGCCTGGGACATCGTGATTCTAAGGTGATCCAGGATCTTTACAGTAAGCAACTGGCCACCGGCATTCAGATAAGTGCAGATGCTGGTAAAATGGAGAAATGCATAGACTGTGTTACTCAAAAAGGTGTGAGACCCTCATTTCCTGCATACACAGGAAATAGGAGTAATAAAGTGCTGGACTTAATACACAGTGACTTATGTGGACCGTTTAATATCCCATCATTGGGAAATAACAGATTTGTGCTAATATTCTTGGATGATTTCTCTAGATATTGTGTGGCCTATTTGCTGAAAGAGAAAAGTCAAGTCACAGACATGCTGAAGAAATACGTAACCATGGTGAGCAATAAATTTGAAAGAAAACCAAAGGTTCTTCAGACCGACAATGGTGGTGAGTTCACTTCACAAAGCATGCGCACATTTCTAGAACAAGAAGGCATTCAACATATCACAACAGTAGCTTATACACCAGAGCAAAATTCTGTTGCAGAGAGAAAATTTAGGTCACTTGTGGAAATGACCAGATGTATGCTGTCAGATAGCAATCTCCCTAAAAGACTATGGGGGGAAGCCATTCTCACAGCAGTGTACCTACAAAACAGAATGCCAACTAAAGGCGCTGAGCGCACACCACATGAGACATGGCATGGTAGGAAGCCAAACCTGTCACACATAAGAACATTTGGAAGTACAGCATATGCTCATGTACCAAAGCAAAGAAGGCATAAGCTGGATTCCACAACAGAAAGGGGCATTTTAGTTGGCTATGCTCCAGGACACAAAGGATATAGAATTTTGAATCTGAAAACTGGCATGTTGGCATAAGACATGTTACATATTTTGATGAAAACAAAAGGGTTGATAAAGGCTGGATTATCCCAGATGAGCCTTATCATCCAGAATATGAAACTAGAACCATAATAGACATGCCAGTGTATATAAATGCCATACCAAGGCAGATGTCTGAAAGCAACTCACCTGTATCTAACGAGGAACAGGCAGAGGAAGCAGACACAGAAAGGATCATTGAAGAAGACAGTACAGTTGGAGAAGGGGAATCAATTGGAGAAGGACTCTCAGATTTTGAGGATGCGGAAAGGTCAGACCAACCTGTTGTCAGACGCTCATCCAGGGAAAACAAAGGTGTTCCACCCCTAAGACTGTCTTACCTAACAAAGTCAGCAGAAGCTCAAGAGCCCTTAACATGGGATGAGATTGAGAAAATGCCAGCAGAAGAAGCTGCTGAATGGCATAAAGCTGCACAAGAAGAAATTGATGCATTGGATAAAAATAATACTTGGATTCTTACAAAATTACCTCCTGGCAAGAAAGCTATAGGATGCAAATGGGTATTCAAGTTAAAAAGGAATGCACAAGGAAAAGTGGAAAGGTATAAAGCCAGATTAGTGGCAAAGGGATATCTTCAAAAATATGGAGAAGATTTTGATGAAGTGTTTGCACCTGTAGTGAAACACACGACAATCAGAACACTTCTGAGCATTGCAGTCTCAAAAGGCATGCAAGTAAACCACATTGATGTGAAAACAGCGTTTCTTCACGGAGATATAACTGAAGACTTGTACATGGAACAGCCAACAGGTTTCATAAATACAAAACAAAGACAGCTAGTGTGTAAATTAAACAAAGGTCTTTATGGATTAAAGCAAAGTGCAAAATGTTGGAATGAAAAATTGCATGAATATTGACAAATTTAGGATTTAAGCAAGGTGAAGCAGATAAATGCTTGTACACTAGGTGCAGAAATGGACAATATGCATACATTTTAGCTTTGTTGATGATCTGCTCATTGCAAGCAAAAGTGAGCAAGAGTACAAGGACATTGTAAAGTGTTTAAACCTCAATGTTGAGATAAAAGAACTTGGTAATGTGTCATACTATCTTGGTATAGAAATTGAGAAACAAAATGATGGTTCTTATCTTCTAAGCCAGAAGCAGAAAATAAATGAGCTTATTGAAAGTTTAGGTATGCAAGATGCCCAAGTTGTAAGCACTCCCATGATCACTGATTTTCTGAAGGATGAAACAGTAAGAGAACCTTTACCAGATAACATCCAATATAGATCAGCCATAGGTAAGCTTTTATATCTAACTACCACATACAGGGCTGATATAGCAAATGCAGTAGGAATTTTGAGCAGAAGGGTCAGCTCACCTACCAAATCAGATTGGACTGCAGTTAAAAGGATGGTAAGGTATTTAAAGGGTACCATTGATTGTAAATTAAAGATTTCAGCCAATAGTAATCCAAAACTAATATGTTACTGTGATTCAGATTGGGCAGGGATCATTCTGATTATAAATCCACAAGTGGATATGTGTTTATGTATGGAAATGTACAAATTTCATGGGCCAGTCATAAACAAAGTATTGTGAGTTTGTCTTCTACAGAAGCTGAATATGTGGCCGTATCGGAAGCGTGCAGAGAACTGATGTGGATTGAAAAACTTTTGCTGGATTTCGGAATAGCTGAAAAGAGACCAATCCAGTTAATGGAAGATAATCAGAGCTGCATCCGACTGTCACAGAATGACAAGGTTCAGTCACGCACCAAGCACATCGCAACGAAATACCACAACGTGCGAGAGTTGGTGAAAGAAGGGGTCATCAGTCTACACTATTGTCACACCAGTGAGATGACAGCTGACATCATGACCAAACCGTTACCCAGAGAACATTTTGTGAATCTGCGTATAAAGCTTGGACTTTGTATGAATAAATAATTGCATGACAGTTATGCATGAGAAGGGGTTTGTTGGAATGTAATTGTATTTTACATGCATTGACTGTCACCTATTATTTCTCTGTGATTACTCTGTGACCTCTGATGTGAATTACTTAGAGAGGTCACACTGCTATGCAACTTCCTGTGGGGGTTAGACACAGCAGATGCAGCACATGCAGCACATGGAGCACATGGAGCTCATGATCTCTCCTAACCTGAGAGGATCTATGGTGGTGTGAGCATCCATTACCATCTAAGCACATGGAAGGAGCTGATAATACAAATGTATAGTATATGTATATATAAGCCTGTCTGATTATAATCTAACTACAAACTGTGAGTAAACAGATGTTTTGTTACTTCAACTTTAAAGTGACTCAGCAGTGAATTATTCAGGGGTGAATGAGAGAGAGATGAAGAAAGAAATTAACATTTCTAAAGCTGAAGCTGTGTGTACTAAAATCTGCTAATTATTTACTACAAATAATCCAACACGTTCTCCGGCAACGAATTCCAGAGTCTAATTACACGTTGGGTGAAGAAAAATTTTCTCCGATTCGTTTTAAATTTACCACACTGTAGCTTCAACTCATGCCCTCTAGTCCTAGTATTTTTGGATAGCGTGAACAGTCGCTTCACATCCACCCGATCCATTCCACTCATTATTTTATACACTTCTATCATATCTCCCCTCAGCCGTCTCTTCTCCAAGCTGAAAAGCCCTAGCCTTCTCAGCCTCTCTTCATAGGAAAGTCGTCCCATCCCCACTATCATTTTCGTCGCCCTTCGCTGTACCTTTTCCAATTCTACTATATCTTTTTTGAGATACGGAGACCAGTACTGAACACAATACTCCAGGTGCGGTCGCACCATGGAGCGATACAACGGCATTATAACATCCGCACACCTGGACTCCATACCCTTCCTAATAACACCCAACATTAAGAAGAAGGAATGAGTGATGTTAAATACGTTATTTGAAAGAACATATGAGTGAGAAGCTGGGCCCCAAAACAAAAAAAAAATTTTCTTTATCTGTAAGATAGTGGGACTGTTGAAGATCTGTTTTTCACACAGCCACTGAATAGGTCACCTCATATCAAAGCATTCCTCCAAATGGCCCCTTATTTAGTTTTATTTGAGTTTGCTAGAAAGACGTTTTAAACATTTTATTTCTGGATCTGGACTGAGTGTTTTGATCATCTTTGAAGTACTTGGCATTTGAAATCTATGATTCCAAGCCATATGGTCTAATGAAAGAATTTTGTCCCCCCAGCCTGCAAATTACCTGAATGAAATTTCAGACGGTGAATAAATGATTCAACCTTTTTTTTTTGTGCATAAAACAGCCACATAGCGCTGCCAGGGGCTGATTTAATCAAGCCCTGTAGAGCATCTGCAGTTCAGATTTGCTGATAACATTCATATGAGAAAACCTTGTAGAACTGGATTGATAACATCAACTTAATGAACTTTTTATAGGCTCTGCTCAGTAATACTGTACAACCATTCTGTACCTATGACAACAATCTTTAGCAAATTGAATTCATAGTGCCAAGTCATCAACCCATTAAATATCTTTTTGCTGCTTCAGGAGGTAACACGAATACACCCTTTCAGGTACATGGCGGACCTCAGTTCTCAGGCAAACAGTTGTTAAGGGACGGTACCAGTTGCTGCTCCTTGGGCAAGTCACTTAACCCTCCATTGCCTCAGGTACAAACTTAGATTGTGAGCCCTCCTGGGACAGAGAAATATCCACTGAATGTAACTCACCTTGAGCTACTACTGAAAAAGGTGTGAGCAAAATCTAAATAAATAAATAAAGATTCCATTCAGAATCTCAAAGAATAGCAACATTCCATGTAGAACCCCAAAGAATATCAGGATTCTGGAATCCTAAAGAGTGACAAGATTCCATGCAGAATCTCAAAGAGTAGCAACATTCCATGTAGAACCCCAAAGAATAACAAGCGGAGGAGTGGCCTAGTGGTTAGAGCACTGGTCTTGCAATCCAGAGGTGGCCGGCTCAAATTCCGCTGCTGCTCCTTGTGACCTTGGGCAAGTCACTTAACCCTCCATTGCCTCAGGTACAAACTTAGATTGTGAGCCCTCCTGGGACAGAGAAATATCCACTGAATGTAACTCACCTTGAGCTACTACTGAAAAAGGTGTGAGCAAAATCTAAATAAATAAATAAATAAATAAATAAAGATTCCATTCAGAATCTCAAAGAATAGCAACATTCCATGTAGAACCCCAAAGAATATCAGGATTCTGGAATCCTAAAGAGTGACAAGATTCCATGCAGAATCTCAAAGAGTAGCAATATTCCATGTAGAACCCTAAAGCATAACAAGCGGAGGAGTGACCTAGTGGTTAGAGCACTGGTCTTGCAATCCAGAGGTGGCCGGTTCAAATCCCACTGCTGCTCCTTGTTGATCTTGGGCAAGTCACTTAACCCTCCATTGCCTCAGGTACAAACTTAGATTGTGAGCCCTCCTGGGACAGAGAAATATCCAGAGTACCTGAATGTAACTCACCTTGAGCTACTACTGAAAAAGGTGTGAGCAAAATCTAAATAAATAAATGCCATCAGACAAACAGATAGAGGTGCCCAAGTGAACAGCTTAAAATGATCATGCTCAACATGGGAAAATGTAATCAAAAATAAATAAATGCTTGAAAAGACACCTCAAAAAGGGACTCATTTCTGAGGACTCCTTTTACAAAGCCGTGGTAAAAATTAACCTGCGGTAGTGTGGGTGTGTCTTTAAGCGCGCGCTGGGCCATTTTTTTTACCGTGGCTGGGAAAAAGCCAAATTTTTTAATGGGCTGGGAAATGGGCCTGCGTTAATAATATAATATTAAAACTAGCGTGCGTCTATTAATGGCCTGAGCCCTTACCGTCAGCCATTGAGGGCCGTTAGCCGTCAGAGCTCACGCGCTACCCAACTAGTAACCATGCAGCACACGCCAATGTGGGCACGCTGCCAGCTACCACCAGAAATGCCCCCGTGGTAGAAAATAGAAAATTATTTTCTATCGTGGGATTTGGCACATGCCAAAATCGAAATTACCGCTGGGTGACATGCTTCCACAGCGGTCGTGCCGATTGAGCACATGCTAATCACGCATTAGCCCTCCGGTGCCTTTGTAAAAGGGCCCCTGAGCAAGAAAGAAAAAAAAAAACAAAGAAAGAAGGAGGAAAATGGGAACCAAACGATGGGGAAGTAAAGCGTCAAAGACCTGAGAAAAGTCAGAGAAGCAACAGTAAATAAGGCTGGGGGAAAAAACGCCTAAGTACAAAGTTTGGTCAAACCCTGAGAAAACAGGAAGACAACGCTGCTATTTTACTTCTTCTCCTCATCCCCTACAAATGTTTCTGCCCTGCCCCCCCCCCCTTGTCCCTTGCCCCCAGCCTCTGTCAGTATGCCGCTACATCATTCCATCCAATAACAATACACAACATAACTAAATTCCGAAAATTACTGAAAACCAACCTGCTCCAAAAGGCATACCACAATGATCCATCCTAAATACCAGACAACAAAACCCATACCAGAACTGGACAAAACCGAACCCTCTATTATTGACTGCTTAAGTTAACCTATCACTACTACTACTACAAATCATTTCTACAGCGCTACTGGTCGTACGCAGCGCTTCACAATTGAACATGAAGAAAGACAGTCCCTGCCCAGAAGATTGAACTTTAACGAAATACCTTGTTTATTTCTCATTACGACAATGAATCCTCTTTATTTGATTGCCTAATCCACTCCGTCGCCTGCATTATAACTATGTATTTCTCATTCCGGAATTGGCAATCGCCATTACGGAACAACGTAAGCCACGTTGAGCCTGCAAATAGGTGGGCTAATGTGGGATGCAAATGCTACAAATAATAATAATCCATTGGTGAATGTGCCTCCCCTCAACCCCAAGTTTCTACAAATTCCAACAGTTGTGATAGTGTTTAGTGCCACTGTAGATAAAACACTTTTGGTATAATGTGAACACAATCTGGTAAAATCGGGCTGTTCACCAGTATTATCGGACAAGCTCTGAGCTGGGCGCCACAATTTGCCGTTAATACTAACAAGCTCGTGAAACGGCTGCTACAACAAATGGAAAATGTTTGATGTAAGGAAAGAGAGACCGCAAAGGAACAAACAAATTCCAGAAAGAACTTCAGTTTGCTGGCTTGTAATGATAAGCGAGGACAGGCTGCATTGGGAAAATGTCAAACTGTCAGGGAGACTGAAGCGCAGAGAAAACTGCTGGGACACAAGTCTTGACGGACAAGAGACAAAGAAGGTGGAAACGACAGGAACTATGAAGACTAGCAAAGAAATGAGCGAAAGCGTGTACGTGGTGGCATGCAGGGAGGATCTGAGCAGAGAAAAGGACTCGGGGCACAGGAGCCAATATTGAACAAACTCCCCGACTGTGTCCAGGGAGGGATCATTTTCACTGTGCTGCCCAAATCAAATACAAAATTTTAGCTTTGTCTCATCAAGGCAATAGTGAGCGGCAGGCCACAATATTTGCATAATCCCATATGATCTCATCAGACAGCTACAGCTTTCGCAAACAAATTTTTTTTAGTTATCCCCCTCCTGTTCAAGATTCTGGCCCTGTTCAAGTAAAGCAGCTTTTAGCAACGTAGCGCCTTCTCTTTGGATCTGAGGATGAAGGCCTCAGTCCCAAGATTTAAAAAAGCTCTGAAAACATGGCTGTTTAGACATAGTAACATAGTAGATGACGGCAGAAAAAGACCTGCACGGTCCATCCAGTCTGCCCAACAAGATAAACTCACATGTGCCATTTTTTGTGTATACCTTACACCTTGATTTGTACCTGTCTTTTTCAGGGCACAGACCGTATAAGTCTGCCCAGCACTATCCCCTCCTCCCAACCACCAGCCCCGCCTCCCACCACCGGCTCTGGCACAGACAGTATAAGTCTGCCCAGCACTATCCCCGCCTCCCAACCACCAGCCCCGCCTCCCACAACCGGCTCTGGCACAGACCGTATAAGTCTGCCCAGCACTATCCCCGCCTCCCAACCACCAGCCCCGCCTCCGACCACCGGCTCTGGCACAGACCGTATAAGTCTGCCCAGCACTATCCCCGCCTCCCAACCACCAGCCCCGCCTCCCACCACCGGCTCTGGCACAGACCGTATAAGTCTGCCCAGCACTATCCCCACCTCCTTAATAGTATTAGTTATAGTAGCACCCCGGGATCATGGGGGGGGGGGGGGAGGATTTCCCCTATTGTGTCTCTGCTTTTGGTTTATTTGTATGGGGTTTTCTTAGTTATAGTGATAGTAGCACCCCGGAATCATGGGGGGGAGGGGAGGATTTCTCCTATTGTGTCTCTGCTTTCAGTTGATTAGCATGGGGTTTTCTTAGTTTTTCATTGCTGTGTTATTATTTTTGTGCCTTGTGTTGCTTTTTTTTTAGTGTTTGTTTTTATTGGTTTTAGTGAGTTTTTCAGATTGGATGTCACTTTAAATTGTAAACCGATTTGATACACTTTTGTTTGAAAGATGGTATATCAACTTTTATGAAACAAATAAATAAACTCATTTTACTAAAGTGTATTAACATTTACATACCAATTTGCACGTGTAAATGATTACATAAGTACATAAGTATTGCCACACTGGGACAGACCAAAGGTCCATCAAGCCCAGTATCCTGTTTCCAACAGTGGCCAATCCAGGTCACAAATACCTGGCAAGACCCACCTATAAATACGCATGCATCATGCCTACCAGATATTATGCAAGTAAATGCATCCATAGGCAGAGGGGTGGATTGTGGGCAGGTGCACATTTACACACGAAACTTATAGATAAAAAACTATCCACAATGCTGGATTTTCATACCAAAGTACAACCGGATGGACAGTGGCGTACCAAGGGCGGGGCGGTGGGGGGGCGGTCTGCCCCAGGTGCACAAGGGAGCAGCCGCGCGGCTGTCGGCTCTGCTGGTTCCCTGCTCCTTCCGCCCCAGAAGTAACAGCAGAGGGAGCAGGAAACCAGTGGAGCCAACAGCTGCGTGACTGCTCCCTGCACCCCAGCAGGCAAGAAGAATGCACCCGGGGGGGGGGGGGAGCAGCTTTGAGATGATGCGCTGGAGCAGTGTCGTGCTGCACCCGGGGAGGACGGAAGACGATGCACCCGGGGGAGGGGTGCATAGTGGTGACCGCCCCGGGTGGCAGACGACCAAGGAACACCACTGCAGATGGATCTCTTTGCCCAAACAAGTCCGCCAAACTGAAGACTATCTCATATTTCGTAAACTATTGAAAACTCACTTGATAAGATCGACCTCTAACAATAGAAATAACTAAACCTGCAATAACAACAACTCTGTCCATATTCATATTCTATCCTATGTATTACAAACATGTCATATGATCAGGATTTCATGTTATGCTGTTATTAGAAATTTTGTATTTATATATATATCTACTTTGTTCTATGTAATCGGTTCTACTTTTGTTATATTGTGAGCCACGTTGAACTTGAATCCTATTTGAGATGTGGGATATCAATGTCACAAATGAATACATTTAGTCACAAGTGCTTATGCCAGCTCTATGGATAATACAGTGGCTGGGAATCCACAGATAAGGAAGCTTAGCGTTCACCAGTGAACGCAGGGCCGGTCCTAGGGTCTCTGGCGCCCCCCTGCAGACTATGTTGGCGCCCCCCCCCCAGCATCTCCTTTCTCTCTTCTCCCACCCTGCCCCTGTCCAGCGATTCTCCTTCGCCCCCATCCCCCTCCCATTTATGGCCACCTACCCGCCCTCTTCTCCCCCCAACATCCCCCTTTTTCTTCTTGCCACCCTGCGTGGTTTAAGTCTTTTTTATTTTACCTCTGTCCCAGTGGCCGCGTCATTTCAAAGCCCTGCCTGTCTCTAGGCTTCCCTCCCTTCGTGAGTTTGTTCCCTCAGAGTCCCGCCCTTGAGGAAATGGCATCAGAAGGCGGGACTCTGCGGAACAAACTCATGAAGGGAGGGAAGCCTAGAGACAGGCAGGGCTTTGAAATGACACGGCCACTGGGACGGAGGTAAATTAAAGATTTAAACCCCCAAGGGCGGTGCAGTATGGCACCGCAGCGGCGCCCTTGAAGGCAAGCTCCCCCCTGCGGTGCTTACCCCGCTTACTGGGTTTGACCGGCCCTGAGTGAACGTATAACTTCTTTTGAATAGCAGATGATCAGGAGGTACCATCAAGCATTAATAACACTCTTCCAACACAGCCAGCTTTTTAAATCAGTATGGAATGCTGATACTCCAGGTGGCAGTCTCTTCATTGGACGGTTTCCTAAAGGACAAGTCCATAAACCGCTACTAAATGAACTTGGGAAAAATCCACAATTCCAGGAATAACATGTATAGAATGTTTGTACGTTTGGGAAGCTCGCCAGGTGCCCTTGGCCTGGATTGGCCGCTGTCGTGGACAGGAAGCTGGGCTCGATGGACCCTTGGTCTTTTCCCAGTATGACATTACTTATGTACTTATGTTCTCTATAATTCTCTGTAATTCTCTTATGGCCATGATTCCAGTGTTTTTGCAGTAACATTTCCAAACGGATGAGATATGCCACTTTATTGTGCCTTTCTGCATAGAAATTCTCTGCCATCAGAAAATTTGCAGCCAGCTGTGATATAAGTAACCATTTGCAGTTCTTTCTAACAGAATCTATATGTCTGTTTTGCCATTTTCTGTTCTAGAATTGTTGTGAACCATCTTGTATCTATATCCACTGTCCTGGGCTACACCTATCAATCACTTATCCTTAGGTTTCACCATTACTCCTTTATATTGTATGGTAAGCCCTTCAAAACACAAGAAAATCCTATGTACCCAACTATAGACCATTACGATAGCCCTTATGGCTGCAGGTGGGTACAGTAGGTTTTGGTGGAGTTGGGGGGGGGGGGTCAGCTGACACTTTCCACCACAAGTGTAATAGTTAGAGTGGATTATGGGCCTGGGTCCCCTTCTCTAAAGCGCACTGCACCGAGCATTAGGCTCTTCCAAGGACCCGCTTGCTGCTCTAATAGGACTGGCCATAACATCTGAGGCTGTCATAGAGGCTGGTATGTACCGTTTCATTTCCATCTTTGCGGGGTGGAAGGGGGTCAGTGGCCACTGGGGGAGTAAGGGGTGTCATTCCTTTATTCCTGCAGTGGTCATCCGGTCACTTAGGGCACTTTTTTGTGCCTTATTCGTTAATAAAACAGGTCTAGACCAAATCATCCAACTTATAGCCCTGGATGTTTTTGTTTTCTTCCATCATGGCAAAAAAACACATCTGTATAAGCTGCTTGGAGTATATATTATTCTCAGGAACGCAAAAGAATCAGAAGCGAATAAATACATCCAAGTGTTAGGAATGGCCAGATCCCACCCTTAACACACCCCTGACAATGCTCCCTTATTATTTGAATGCATTTCTGACAGACTTCATAGAAAGACGTCTAAAAATTGGATGTTTTGCGAGAAAACCATCCAAATGCAGATTTATGCCACTTTTTGGATGTTTTTCTCTTTTGAAATTGAGTCTCTTAGGCACCTGTCAATTTGATGGAGTCTTTGACACATGTAAGTGGCACCTACCTCTAGATGCCCCCTTAAAACTACTACTACTACTTAACATTTCTAAAGCGCTACTAGGGTTACGCAGCGCTGTACAGTTTAACAGAGAAGGACAGTCCCTGCTCAAAGGAGCTTACAATCTAAAGGACAAATGTACAGTCAGTCAAATAGGGCAGTCAAATTGGGGCAGTCTAGATTTCTTGAATAGAGGTAAAATGGTTAGGTGCCGAAGGCGACATTGAAGAGGTGGACTTTGAGCAAGGATTTGAAGATGGGCAGGGCTTGGCGAATGGGCTCAGGAAGTTTATTCCAAGCATAGGGTGAGGCGAGGCAGAAAGGGCGGAGCCTGGAGTTGCCGGTGGTGGAGAAGGGTACTGAGAGGAGGGATTTGTCCTGTGAGCGGAGGTTTCGGGTGGGAACGTAAGGGGAGATGAGGGTGGAGAGGTAATGAGGGGCTGTGGACTGAGTGCATTTGTAGGTTAGGAGGAGAAGCTTGAACTGTATGCGGTACCTGATCGGAAGCCAGTGAAGTGACTTGAGGAGAGGGGTGATATGAGTGTATCGGTCCAGGCGGAATATAAGACGTGCAGCAGAGTTCTGAACGGATTGAAAGGGGGATAGATGGTTAAGTGGGAGGCCAGCGAGGAGTAGGTTGCAGTAGTCAAGGCGAGAGGTAATGAGAGAGTGGATGAGAGTTCGGGTGGTGTGCTCCGAGAGGAAAGGGCGAATTTTGCTGATGTTAAAGAGAAAGAAGCGACAGGTCTTGGCTATCTGCTGGATATGGGCAGAGAAGGAGAGGGAGGGATAGGAAAATAACTACTGTACTTGAATGTACCTCACCCTGAGCTAAAACTGAAAAAAGAAGGAGTGAGCTGAATCCAAAAGCATAGTTGAGAAAACCCCTTCCATTCCCGAACTGGAAGCGTATTTTAGGTGGCTCGCCCGCCTCTAGCAATGGTCGTCTAGAAACATGGCATTTCCATCCTTCAAACACCAGGCGTGCCTCTGGATCAGCACCAGAAGGATAATCAATGGCTTCAGTGAAAGCACTGACGAGACTAGCTTAATTAGCAGAGCGCCTGGCTGCTAGACTAATTTATATCTGCCTACAAGTCCACAATTGGAAGAATTTTCATCCATCATATGCAAGACAAAGGGGGGGGATGGTATTTAATGCTTGTAAAGGTGCCAGGCGTGGCAGATGTGCTGGCAGACTGCCTGGCCAGGGCAGCAAAATTAAATGCTTGGTTGGCTTCAGAGTTGGGGCTTTTTAATGGCTTGTCCATATGTCTGGCTGTTCTCTTCCAGCCTGGTGCTGCTCAGTGATCTGGTGAATTGTTTAATTGTCTCCCCTCTTCCCACTTCATTTATAGCATGCAAAAGGAATATTTTTTTTTAAAGCGTGGCATATGGAGGGTGATGCGAGGGGAAGCCATTCTGGTCACATCAAAGCTCCTCAATACGAAGGGCCATCTGACATCCTATTGAGTTTACACTTTTATTTGGCTTTCTAGGTGGACGCATGGGGCTGACAAGAGACTGCATGTTTGATTTGTTTGTTACATGTTGGCATTTTTGCTTTCCGAGAGGAAAAGCAGTGGAGAAAGTGAGGGCTGAATGAATGCGTATGTTTAAAGGATGTCTCTCACAGGGGAATTCGGTGCATTGACTGTGCTGGATTCAGTTACCGAGCTTTCAGCGGTGCCAGTGTGCAGGGAAGGGCTCCAGTGTTGAAAGGATTCATCAGCACAAACGATCCCCATACAGCTACGGTTCATGAAAAAGACTACATTGGGTTTAAATTAAAGTAACCAGGTAGCTCCAGGTCATAAGGAACCGGCTGTGCCAGTCCTGGATTTCTGTTCACTGCTTTCGCAAACTTGCAGTTTCAGTTTTCTAAGATCAGCAGAACTAGCAGCTCAGCCTGTCCTTCATGGAAGTGGGTCCTCGGGCAATATATTTGCATGTTCCACCTCCCAACTTATGCAAATACTAGTAAAAAATGCCCGTTTCTGGGAGAGATGAAACGGGCGCTAGCAAGGTTGTGTTGTGCAGGGACGCTCATGTCTCCCAGCGTGTGCAGCCTCCCCAGCCATCGCCACCCATCGTCAGCGACCCAGCTGTCCCCCAACCTCCAGGTTTTGGTGTGCAGCGATCCTCGTGGGGGCCGGCGCGTGCAGCCTCCCCACCCATCCGCACGCATCGTGAACGACCCAGCTGTCCCCCAACCCCCATGCAGGCACGGGGAGATCGCGTTTCCAGCCCCGGCACCCCATCCGCACGCATCGTCAGCGACCCAGCTGTCCCGTGGTCAGCGACCCACCTGGCACCGCCGCCCAGCGACCCAGCTGGGCCCGAAGCCCCCTCCAGGCACCTGGGCGCTGTGTGATGAGGGTCCCGTCTGAACCATGGCCACCGAGGGGCAGAGTGAGATCGCGTGTGCCCTTGGACTGTGCTCCGCCCTCGTCGTCATCACGTTCTGACGCGAGGGCGGGCCACAGGACGCCTCACAGTTCCGGGTTTGAGCCATGGGCAAAAAGGATATCTCTGGCGCTTCACACTTCCAGTTTGTAGGCTTCGTTTAGAACGTTGGGGTCGCGAATTATGTCCGGAAGGGGCGTGGCTGAGGGCGGGTCTGTGAGTGGTGCATGAGTGAGAGTGAGTGAGCTGACAGCCTAGCCTTCACTGTTTCCCTCCCACAGAGTGAGCTTCAGAATGTTTTCCAGGTGAGAATTATTAATATAGATGTCATGCACATCCATGATGGACATTCTGACAATCTGTCTAAGAGGTTCCTGAAGCCCAGCCCCTCTCCACATCCTAAGAACAGGAACAAGTGCCTCTGTCCAGTTCCTGACATGCCAGTGGCATTAATTCACAGAAAACCAAAACAGAGCACCAATACGCTTCAGAACAGCAACACTGGTGGCACAGGGAAGGGAGAATGGGAGGGGCCATGGACTCCAGACACCAGCTTGAGGGGGCAGTGGAGGAAGGTCAAAAAAGCAAAAGCTGGGGCCTTTGCAATGTGGTATGCGTTAGGGAGACACATTGTAAACGTGGTGGCCCATGGTACACCAGTGTGCAACACAGTGGCGTAGCCACAGGTGGGCCTGGATGGGCCTGGGCCCACCCACTTTGGACTCAGGCCCACCCAAAATTGTTACACTCTTGCTGTGGCAGGTGGGGATCCCCAAACTTTGCCAGCTGAAGATTTTCTCTCCTTGGGCACCAGCGCTCTTCCAAATGTCAGCCAGCGGCACTTGCCTGGAGACCGGCCCTTCTGCACATGCTCAGTTTTCACACATGCATAAGCACTGAGCATGCACGACAAGCCGGTGGTAGCAGCATCAGTTCGAGGCAAGTGCTGCCGTTTGAAAGAAATCTTCAGAAAGCAGGGTTTGGGGATCCCCACCTGCTCAAGTATTTAATATTTGGGGTCTGTGGGCAGGGAAGGGTGGAGAGAGGAGCAAACCAGAAGGGGATTGGGGGGGGGATGTGAATTCCATGCCCACCCACCTTGGGCTCAGGACCACCCAAATTTGACCATCTGGCTACGCCCCTGGTGCAACACCTTTCATACAGGACTTGGCAGGAACTGAGAGCGTTTAAAAAAAAACAAAAAACGAAACTTTTACAGACTTACTGTCGCTAACTTTTGAACATCTTCATCGGACGCTCCGAGAGAGGCCAGACCTATTTCCTGCGAAAACTGAGCAAACTTTGGATCTGCAAGCAAAGGCACATGTCCCAGGAGTTCATGGCACGTATCTCTGATAAGAATTAAAATTAACAAAAAAAAAAAGGGAAGAGAGAAATATTCAGTAAACCTGAGTCAGACTGATCAGCATCTTAACCTGCAAAAGAAAGCACTTTGCTATTGTTTGAAACAGCAGCCCCTAAGTATGTTAGATTAACTGCTCCATCCCCGAAATTGAGCTGCCATTTGTGCGCATATGATATAGAACACTTGCAGACACGCATGGAAGTGCAAGCAGGGCACATACTTGTGCAGCAGGAAATTAAATATGACCAAAACCGAGCTTCTCATTTTCCCCCCCAAACCCACCTCCCCGCTCCCCCCATTTTCTATTTCTGTTGATGGCTCTCTCATTCTCCCTGTCTCCTCAGCTCGAAACCTTGGGGTCATCTTTGACTCTTCTCTCTCCTTCTCTGCTCATATCCAGCAGATTGCCAAGACCTGTCGTTTCTTTCTTTACAACATCCGTAAAATCCGCCCCTTTCTTTCCGAGCACTCTACCAAAACCCTCATCCACACCCTTGTCACCTCTCGTTTAGACTACTGCAATCTGCTTCTTGCTGGCCTCCCACTTAGTCACCTCTCCCCTCTCCAGTCGGTTCAAAACTCTGCTGCCCATCTCATCTTCCGCCAGGGTTGCTTTACTCATACTACCCCTCTCCTCAAGACCCTTCACTGGCTCCCTATCCATTTTCGCATCATGGCAAAAAGGAATAACACTGAAGCCAACAGGTCGCTCATAAATTTAGGTGCCGCCATTTCCACCAACAAAAATGCAGTGCCAATACGGGCATCTAAATTTACACACAAAAGCACCGATATTTTATAATTGCACGTGTAACTCAAAATCACACTCCCAAAATGCCCATGACCCTCCCACTTCCATGCCCCCTTTTAGGCGTAGATCCAGTGCCTACATTTATGTGCAGAAGTCCAAATTAAATCCAACTGGTGCCAATAATTCTTTCTTAAAAAGCCCGTTATTGGCACTTACTGGCTCATGATTCTATTAAATTTGCACGTGCAAACTTTTGGCAACTTCTATAGAATCAGAGGACAAAAGCCTGTTCAAAGCAGACATAATCTAGGTGCACTTTCTCCAGGATTGGTGCCTGGACACATTAGTGACCTTATAAAACTGGCACCTTCCTACCCTATTAACCTGTGAGTCCTTCAAAACCCACCAGAAACCCACTGTACCCACATGTTGGTGCCCTCCTTCACCCCTTAGGGCTATGGTAGTGGTGTACAGTTGTGAGTAGTGGGGTTTGGGGGGCTCAACACACAAGGTAAGGGAGCTATGCAGCTGGGAGCAATTTGTGAAGTCCACTGCAGTGCCCCCTAGGGTGCCCGGTTGGTGTCCTGGCATGTGAGGGGAACCAGTCCACTACAAATGCTGGCTCCTCCCACGACCAAATGGCTTGGATGTGGTCGTTTCTGAGATGGGCGTCCTCGGTTTCCATTATCGCTGAAAACCGGGGACGACCATCTCTAAGGACGACCTAAATGTTGAGATTTGCGCGTCCCCGATTGTATTATCGAAACGAAAGATGGACGCCCATCTTGTTTCAATAATATGGGTTTCCCCGCCCCTTCACGGAGCCATCCTGCGAGGACGTCCCCAGGAAAACTTGGACGCCCCGTTCGATTATGCCCCTCCACGTGCCTTAGTAAAAGGTCCTCTAAGCAAATTCTATATACCACGCCTAAACCTAGGTGCCGCTTATAGAATACGCTTAGCCAGAAATATTTACCGCTTGGATTTTTTTTAGGCGTCTTATATAGAATGCGGCCCTCAGTGCCCAAGATGGCAGGATTCCAGAAGAGCATTTATGAATGGGCAACCCAACTAAGGGCTGTCATTCCAATGACTAGGCCCTAAGAAGTGGGGTGGGTGTATAGATATGGTAAAAATATCTCTAGGTATTTGCAAATAAAGGTTCGCGGCAACAGATACCAACCCCAGTTCTGACTGAGTTGGAAGCCCAAAGAACCAAGAGGGAAATAAATAATTAACTAGGCAAACAGCATATTGTTTGAATAACTCAAGCAATGAACCTTTTCCATTTTTTATAAGCTGATTCTAAAGCAGCACCGTAATTAGCCGGGAGCAGAAGGAGAAACCTGATCATCTTTAAAAAGAAGAAGTACCAGCACCGTTACTTGCCAGCGCAGTCCGGCAGTATTTCATTTAATTAACTTGGATCTGTGAAGTCAGTCAAGAGAGAACTCTTCCCTCAGTCCTTCTCCTGCTCGTCGAGCCCCCAGCACACCAATTAAGCGCAGCTTCAAAAGCTTGTCCACAAAAGCAAGCTGGAGGAACAGCAACTCCGAGGCCTTGGAGGCCCTGTTCCCAGTCAATTTAACAAAAAATCTGGAGATCTTAACGTAACAGAAGACTACTTTAGGGGGGGAAATAAAACAGCTCCACCGCCCATTTCAGATTCAACAGACACACAGGTGCTGTTTGGTGCTAATTAACCAGGCTGACCCAAGTTAACTGGTTAGATATCTGGGTACCTACTGTTGCACATTGGCTGATTCGGGTAACCCCTGGGTATTCTGTGCCAATGTAGTATAAATGAGCATCAGCTAGGATCACGTTACCCAAGTACTATCTTCTTAAAAATCCTCACTGTAAACTAAGCAAATAGTGTGCATTGAAACAGAGGAAAAAGCCTCAACAGAAGGGCGACGGAAATGATAAAGGGAACGGAACGGCTTCCCTATGAGGAAAGGCTGAGAAGGTTAGGGCTCTTCAGCTTGGAGAAAAGGCGGCTGAGGGGTGATATGATAGAAGTCTACAAGATAATGAGCGGAGGAGAGCGGACAGATGTGAAGCGTTTGTTTACACTTTCAAACAATAATAGAACCAGGGGGCACAAGATGAAGCTAGAATATGGTAGATTTAAAACAAATAAGAGAAAGTTTTTCTTTACTCAGCGTGTAGTTGGACTCTGGAACTCGTTGCCGGAGAATGTAGTGACAGCAGCTGGCCTCACGGAGTTTAACGGGGGTTTGGACAGATTCCTGAGGGGAAAGTCCATTGAACATTATACATTTTGGAGGAGGGGGTTGCTGGGTTTTTGAAGCCTGGATTGGCCGCTGTCGGAGACAGGATGCTGGGCTTGATGGACCCTTGGTCTTTTCCCAGTATGACGGTGCTTATGTACTTATGAAAATGATAAAAGGGATGGAACGACTTCCCTATGAGGAAAGGCTGAGAAGGTTAGGGCTCTTCAGCTTGGAGAAAAGGCGGCTGAGGGGTGATATGATAGAAGTCTACAAGATAATGAGCGGAGGAGAGCGGACAGATGTGAAGCGTTTGTTTACACTTTCAAACAATAATAGAACCAGGGGGCACAAGATGAAGCTAGAATATGGTAGATTTAAAACAAATAAGAGAAAGTTTTTCTTTACTCAGCGTGTAGTTGAACTCTGGAACTCGTTGCCGGAGAATGTAGTGACAGCAGCTGGCCTCACGGAGTTTAACGGGGGTTTTGACAGATTCCTGAGGGGAAAGTCCATTGAACATTATACATTTTGGAGGAGGGGGTTGCTGGGTTTTTGAAGCCTGGATTGGCCGCTGTCGGAGACAGGATGCTGGGCTTGATGGACCCTTGGTCTTTTCCCAGTATGACGGTGCTTATGTACTTATGAAAATGATAAAAGGGATGGAACGACTTCCCTATGAGGAAAGGCTGAGAAGGTTAGGGCTCTTCAGCTTGGAGAAAAGGCGGCTGAGGGGTGATATGATAGAAGTCTACAAGATAATGAGCGGAGTAGAGCGGACAGATGTGAAGCCTTTGTTTACACTTTCAAACAACAACAAAACCAGGGGACACAAGATGAAGCTAGAATATGGTAGATTTAAAACAAATAGGAGAAAGTTTTTCTTTACTCAGCGTGTAGTTGGACTCTGGAACTCGTTGCCGGAGAATGTAGTGACAGCAGCTGGCCTCACGGAGTTTAACGGGGGTTTGGACAGATTCCTGAGGGGAAAGTCCATTGAACATTATACATTTTGGAGGAGGGGGTTGCTGGGTTTTTGAAGCCTGGATTGGCCGCTGTCGGAGACAGGATGCTGGGCTTGATGGACCCTTGGTCTTTCCCAGTATGGCGGTGCTTATGTACTTATGGACTATCTGGCTATACAGCTGTTGAGTTACAGGAGTTCTCACTGTCATCATAGGCTTAAAAAACCTCTGTAGTTAACAGTTGTTTATTCCAAAAAAACTTTAAGTAATGACACTTATCTCAGTGTTTGAGTCGTCTTCAAACTGCCGTCATTTGGTCTTCTTCCCACGGCCGACATTGGCCAAGGTTTCGGTTCTTCTCTCTCGACCTGCTTCAGGGTCCGTGGAAATGGCGATTCTGGAGACCAGACTGCAGTGAAAGTCGTCCATTGAGAACCGCTAGCTCCACGGACCTTGGAAGTCGTCCACTGAGAATCGACATTTCCACGGACACTGGAGCAGGTCGAGAGAGAAGAACCGAAACCTTGGCCAATGTCAGCCATGGGAAGAAGACCAAATGACGGCAGTTTGAAGACGACTCAAACGCTGAGATAAGTGTCATTACTTAAAGTTTTTTGGACTAAAGAACTGTTAACTACAGAGGTTTCTTAAGCCTATGATGACAGTGAGAACTCCTGTAACTCAAGAGCTGTATAGCCAGATAGTAGGAGTCTGTTGAGGCTAAGTTTACAGTGAGGATTTTTAAGAAGATATTCTGTGCCAATGTCTGGATAGGGCCCAGCACAATTCCACTGATAATATTACCATTCTGTGAAATGTGTTAGGAAACCCTCTCATTTGGCAATCTTTTTCAGTTCTAAGGGGGTATCTGGGCAGATTTCTTTGCTGGGTCCACCTGATTAGATAGGGGCAATAGATAATCTGCTTCAAAGGTGACACATATTCTATTCTATTTCTTCTGATGTATTTATTTATTGTTTCGCCAGGATTATATAATGATAGACTTGAGTTAAGTGTATTGTAAAGTGTTTAGTATCGTTTTTTTTCCCTATTGATATAATGGTTGCGTTTTGAAATATTTTTCTACAAGCTTGGTTATTTGATTGAATTATTGAAATACTATTAAAAAATGTTTTTTAATGCTGACAACTGCTGGCTGCATGTGACTCATTAAATTGTTTTTTCTCATAGTGATACATGCCTATGATATCCTGGGCTAGAATGAAAAAGGGGCTGGAAGATGTATTCTCCAGGAAGTAAGATCACTATGAGAAACCCAAGTCCGCTGCAGCATCTGGCAAACAAGCTAACATTTGAAAACATTGCAAAAGAGAAAGGGACTTGATACACCGCCTTTCTGTGGGGACAATCAAAGCGGTTGACACATTATATTCAGGTACGTAAGAATACTTCTGACGTGTTCAAAAAGGTTCCCTTGCAGGAACTAGAAATGGAAGCTTCTGGCACCTCTATCTCATTAGGGGAGTAGCAGCTAGGTGGTTAGCATTGGTGGGTTGAGAACCAGGGAGGCTGGGGTTCAAATCCCAGGGATGCTCCTTGTGATCTTGGACAAGTCACTTAACCCTCCATCATCTCGGGTACAAATGAAGGGGCCCTTTTACTAAAGTAAGGGGAAAGGGAAATGGGACTTGACATACCGCCTTTCTGTGGTATTTTGCAACTACATTCAAGGCGGTTTACATAGTACATTCAGGTACTTCTTTGTACCTGGGGTAATGGAGGGTTAAGTGACTTGCCCACAGTCACAAGGAGCTGCAGTGGGAATCGAACCCAGTTCCCCAGAATCAGAGTCCACTGCAATAACCACTAGGCTACTCCTCCACTAGCAACATTCCATGTAGAAGCCTGCCCTTGCAGATCAGTAACGCGGCCGCGCAGGCTTCTGTTTCTGTGAGTCTGACGTCCTGCACGGTCCATGTAGAATCTACAAATAGTTTCAACATTCCATGTAGAATCTCAAATAGGGAAAGGGAAATGGGACTTGATATACCGCTTTTCTGTGGTATTTTGCAACTACATTCAAGGCGGTTTACATAGTATATACAGGTACTTCTTTGTACCTGGGGCAATGGAGGGTTAAGTGACTTGCCCAGAATAATAAGGAGCTGCAGTGGGAATTGAACCCAGTTCCCCAGGATCAAAGTCTACTGCACTAACCACTAGGCTACTCCAGGGAACAGGGGTGGGATATGATGTACCACCTTTCTGAGGTTGCAATCAAAGCAGTTTATATATTCCCTCAGATTCTATAAATGATGTACAAATTTACATGTGCAAAATTGCGTGCTATCCTGAGACATGCAGGCACAACTAAATTGTTTAACAAGCCAATTAGGGAAAGAGGATGAGACTTGATATACCACCTTTCTGTGGTTACAATCAAAGAGGTTCACATATTGGGCCTTATTCTATAAAGGTTAAGCTCCGAAATTTACGCTCTTAAATTTGTGCTCCTAAATTAGGAGCCTAATCTATGCTCCAAAATAGATTACGCTCATGATTTAGGAGCATAAATTTTAGGAGTGTAAATTTAGGAGCATTACCAGTGTGGGTTTATGTTAGTTTCTATGAAAACACACGCACAATTGTTCTTGTAGAATAGATTTACTACCTGTGCAAATATGGCACCTGTTGGTTTACTCCAAACAATTGAGGACAGTAATTCAAGCTGTCAACTAATCCTATAGATACCACTGTAATATTCTAACTAACATTCAAATTTTCTTGACAGCTTAAGTAGAGAGGTGTGGTAGCCGTGTTAGTCCACTTTTAAAGGTAATCAATAGAAATAAAACAAAGTAAAACATGGAAAAGAAAATAAGATGGTACCTTTTTTATTGGACATAACTTAATACATTTCTTGATTAGCTTTCGAAGGTTGCCCTTCTTCGTCAGATCGGAAATAAGCAAATGTGTTAGCTGACAGTGTATATATCGGTCCCTCACAGATGGTCTAGCAGGGTGGGTAGGAGATGTGTATATACAGTGTCAGCTAACTCATTTGCTTATTTCTGGTCTGATGAAGAAGGGCAACCTTCGAAAGCTAATCAAGAAATGTATGAAGTTATGTCCAATAAAAAAGGTATCATCTTATTTTCTTTTCCATGTTTTATATTGTTTGATTTCTATTGATAACCTTGACAGCTTATAAAGATCTTTTTAATATAACATCAAGCACAATAGCTTTCTCCTTTTCTCTCTTCTTTTAAAAGGTAGGAAAAAAGCCTCAGAAATTTGAGTAGCTTTACCATAAAGTGTTTGCTCCCTTCTTTCAGTCACTGGCTTATAAAACCTCCCTTTAATTTCATAAATTCTGTCAGGAACAGGCAGTTGTTCCGAAAACTTTTAAAGTTCCAATATCACTAATGATCGTTTTATAGCCAATTATTTTCATTTTACTTTACGCTTCAAAGTGTGATTAATAGAATAAATCACTTATCTCAGGTATTCTTCACACCATGCAGCAGCCCAATACATAAAGTTCACATTGAAGTCCAAAATAGCGGCCACGTCAGAAGATGGAATTTCTATATTGGACTGCCATGTGGACTTTATGTATTGGGCTGCTCTATAAGAGTTTGTGAGCTGCATTGTGTAAAGAGTCCCTGAGATAAGTGATTTCTTTTATTAATCACATTTTGAAGTGAGTTTGGTAAAGTAAAAAGTAAAAAAAAAAGTAGCTATAAAACAGATTATAAGTGATATTGAAACTTCAAACGTTTTCTGAACAGCTGCGTGTTCCTGACAGAGTTTATAAAATTAAAAGGAGGTTTTATAAGCCAGTGTTTTGAAAAGCAGGGAGCAAACACCTTGTAATACATAGAGGCATATTTTCAAAGCACTTAGCCTTCCAAAGTTCCATAGAAACCTATGGAACTTTGGAAGGCTAAGTACTTTGAAAATATGCCTAATAGTAACATAGTAGATGACGGCAGAAAAAGACCTGCACAGTCCATCTAGTCTGCCCAACAAGATAAACTCATATGTGCTACTTTTTGTGTATACCTTACCTTGATTTGTAACTGTCATTTTCAGGGCACAGACTGTATAAGTCTGCCCAGCACTATTCCTGCCTCCCAACCACCGGCTCTGGCACAGACGTATAAGTCTGCCCAGCACTATCCCTGCCTCCCACCACCGGCTCTGGCACAGACCGTATAAGTCTGCCCAGCACTATCCCTGCCTCCCACCACCGGCTCTGGCACAGACCATATAAGTCTGCCCAGCACTATCCCTGCCTCCCAACCTCCAGTCTCGCCTCCCACCACTGGCTCTGGCACAGACCGTATAAGTCTGCCCAGCACTATCCCCGCCTCCCAACCACCAGCCCCGCCTCCCACCACCGGCTCTGGCACAGACCGTATAAGTCTGCCCAGCACTATCCCCGCCTCCCAACCACCAGCCCTGCCTCCCACCACCGGCTCTGGCACAGACTGTATAAGTCTGCCCAGCACTATCCCCGCCTCCCAACCACCAGTCCCGCCTCCCACCACCGGCTCTGGCACAGACCATATAAGTCTTCCCAGCACTATCCCCGCCTCCCAACCACCAGCCCCGCCTCCCACCACCGGCTCTGGCACAGACCATACAAGTCTGCCCAGCACTATCCCCGCCTCCCAACCACCAGCCTCGCCTCCCACAACTGGCTCTGCCACCCAATCTTGGCTTTTTCCTACCTTTAAAAGGAGAATGATATTGTGTTTCATGTTATATTACAAAGGCCTAACTACTGGTGCCATGGTATAGAATTGCATCCTACCTGTTTAGTGCACTTTTGTAAAAAAAAAAAAAAAGACCCCTTAGATTATAAGCCGTCCTGTGACAAGAAAGTACCTTGTGTACCTGAATGTATCTCGCCTTGAGCTGTCAATCAATTAGCCCTCTTAATTCTGCCTGGTTACCTTCCATCCCCACCAGCTAACAGACCATATGGCTGGTTTCTCATGTTTCCCTTCAAATAGGGGGTGGATACATACGGTTCTGGTGTGTAGAGAGGATCCGAGCTGTGCCGTATGTACTGAGTGCAATGAAAAACTCGATAAGCCAGTCCAGCTAAAAAATCTCTGGGAGACAGGTACCCAGCCACTGGTCTCACCGTGAAGCCCGATCTTTCTGAAGAGGAAAAAAACAGTAGCATGAGAGTGTGATCCTGACACACCCGCACCACAAATATCCAAACTAGAGACCTGCAATTCAGTGCATCGCTTCAGCAGTATATGGAACAAAAATCAAGAGAAATGCACAGCAAGGAGCTCAATTGGCACAGGTTTTGGGAGAGAAGCACCTACCATAGTGCATACGAAAGATGAGAGAGGCCAGGAGTTGGGGCGTGAGCCTAGCGGTGAAGGGGAAGTCAGAGATTGCAGCGGAGAAGAGAGATTCTGCACCCCACTAGCAGCAGTCACATCACGGACTCCGCCCCTTACTTTGGAATATCTAGGAAGCGCAGCAAACCGGTACTATTTCAACCCTTTTATTTCCAATAAGTCAAGGAAATACAAAAACTATTATTCTGTACTGTATTTGGATGGATGTTATATTTAAAATTAATAAAAATAATGAAACTAAAAAAAGAAATTCACTTGGGGCCCTTTTACAAAGGTGTGCAATGGCCTACACGTGTCCAGTGCGCACAAAATCAGCATTACCACTCAACCACCACGTGCCCCAGGCAGTAATTCTGAATTTGGCATGCGTCAAAAAACACGCGGTGGAAAATATTTTCTATTTTCTACCGCATGGGGCTTACGCGGCGGTAAACGGCAGTGGATGCGCACTGCATGTCTGTCGCCCAGGTAGCACGTAAGACTTTACCGCTAAGTCAATGGGTGGTGGGTAAGGTCTCAGGCCGAAAACGGACGCGCTCTGTCTTGCATTTTGTCGCACATCCACTTTCTGACCCATTAAGAAAAAAGGCCCTTTTCCAGGATGCAGTAGAAACTGGCCTGGCATGCACCCAAAAGATGCGCTCGCACTGCCGCAGGCCACTTTTTCCTGCAGCTTAGTAAAAGGGCCCCATATGCGCATCTTACATCACAGATACTTATACACCTGGAACACTAGAAGTAATGCATGTGTATCTTGCAATTCGGCACAAACATTTACAACAGATTGCACCGCAATGCATACTCACATAAGTATCGGGTTACACTCGTATTCTGGAAAGAAAAGTAGGCACGTACTTTCCTTTATAGAATAGACACCTAAATCTAGGTGCATTTTGTTATGGAATTATATTCTATTTGTGTCTCGTCTCTCCCACCCTGGGCTGCATTTCTTGATTCCCAAGTGTTCATTTTCCACATTTCTTCGGCATGCATTTTGTCTCATGCCCATGTCCACCTGTTTCTAAAGGTCTCCTCAGCCAAAATTCCCTTTACTTAACTTGCATACCGTTCATAGTTTGAATGTATCAGTGCTCGGAGGGACCAATACAGATAAGATCGGAAAAGCAGCATCCCGCTTTACTTAAAGTGATAAAGTGCCTGAACAGAGGGGGCTTTCAGACTCTACAATTAACTAAACATCAGGCATTGAAAGTAATCTCTTAATGGTTTTATTTGTTCTCGCTGCTGATTGCATTATTAATGTTGTTAGAGTGCATGTCCACAAGTGCCAGAATTCACCGATTTAGTTGGAGAAAAATGTTTTGCCATTGGACCTGCTGCATTTCTTCTTCATTAAATAATTTTCGGAGATGCCGCTCTCAAGAGAAGAGATTTTGCTCCAGTGTAGTCAACCATGGCCAATCAGCCTGGATAGCTCTGTAACTCGTGATTGCTGATTACTAATCAAACACTTTAATAACATTATCATTTTATAAAGCAGTTGAAAAAAAGGCTGCTGGAAGGATCGAGCCAAACTAAACCTGATGACATTAAACCTTCATAGCAACTCACATCTTTTCTTACATCATTAAGACAGATGCCCTTAGTATTTTGTTGGTTCTACAATTTAGGGGCACAGTAATTAATGTGGACTACAGTTAAGACAGGTTGTTTTTCCCAATAAATCATGCTATTTTAGCACAGGTCCCATTTTATAACAGTAAAATAACCTGTCTTAACGGTAGCCCATGTTTATAACTTCCCCCTTAATTAAAGAAAAAAGAAATGTCTCTAGAAATCAAAATCACTGCTATATGCGATGAGTGAGCCAAGTACGGGACAATAAGCCATTGTGACATCACTGATGAGGTTGGCTCAGGCATTGATGGAATGAGGCATTATGACATCACAATCTCAGCTGGTTAAATCACTGCTATATGTAATAATAGTGAGCTAAGCCATTCTGACATCACTGATGAGGTTGGCTCTTATTGGTGGAATTATGACATCACAATATCAGCTCTGGTTACCAGAGACTGAAACTCTTCACACTAAGGGGGGGAAGTTATCAACATGGGCTACTGTTAGGACAGGTTATTTTACCACTACCTCGTGCTATTTTAGCACAGGTCCCATTTTATAACAGTAAAATAATCTGTCTTAATGGTAGACCATGTTTATAACTTTCCCCTTGAATAAAGAAAAAAAAGAAATCTCTCTAGAAATCAAAATCAGTGCTATATGTAATATGAGTGAGCCAAGTATAGGACAATCAAGCCATTGTGACATCACTGATGAGGTTGGCTCTTTGGAATTGGTGGCTTGAGGCCATTATGACATCACAATCTCAGCTCTGGTTAAATCACTGCTATATGTAATAAGAGTGAGCCAAGTGTAGGACAATCAAGCCATTGTGACATCACTGATGAGGTTGGCTCTTTGGAATTGGTGGCTTGAGGCCATTATGACATCACAATCTCAGCTCTGGTTAAATCACTGCTATATGTAATGAGTGAGCCAAATGTAGGACAATCAAGCCATTGTGACATCACTGATGAGGTTGGCTCTTAGGCAGTAGTGGAATGAGGCATTATGACATCACAATCTCAGCTCTGGTTAAATCACTGCTATATGTAATAAGTGAGCCAAATATAGGACAATCAAGCCATTGTGACATCACTGATGAGGTTGGCTCTTAGGCAGTAGTGGAATGAGGCATTATGACATCACAATCTCAGCTCTGGTTAAATCACTGCTATATGTAATAAGAGTGAGCCAAATATAGGACATTCAAGCCATTGTGACATCACTGATGAGGTTGGCTCTTAGGCAGTAGTGGAATGAGGCATTATGACATCACAATCTCAGCTCTGGTTAAATCACTGCTATATGTAATGAGTGAGCCAAATATAGGACAATCAAGCCATTGTGACATCACTGATGAGGTTGGCTCTTAGGCAGTAGTGGATTGAGGCATTTCACAATATCAGCTCTGGTTACCAGAGACTGAAACTCTTCACACTAAGGGGGGAAGTTATCAACATGGGCTACTGTTAGGACAGGTTATTTTACCACTAACTCGTGCTATTTTATCACAGGTCCCATTTTATGCAACGAGACCTAGCTACTAATAATGGGTAACACCCCCAGTCCGAAAAGTTTTTTTGAAGATAAGTACTTAACATATATGTATAAACGAAATAAGTAAGCTGATGAAGAATTTAGTGCTATGAGGATTGCCCTAAGAAATTATTGTGGCAAGAGAAGTTAATTATTTCTGAAAGTATTTTAATATATATGTGTGGTTAATGTGTGGAGTACATCTGGACCTATTAAAGTGTGGATCACGCCTAAATTTAGGTATCACAGTTTGGATTTACACTAGTATTCTATAATGGCATCCTGACACATAGATGCTGCTAGAGAAATGACGTTCAGTGCACCTAAAAGGGAAGTACCAAAATGTAGAATTCCCCTAGAGACAGAGAAATACCTGACCGTAACTCACCTGGAGCTACTACTGAAAAACGTGTGAGCTAAAGTCAAACAGAACAAATAAATATGAAAAATGTACTATCACTTGAGAGCATGAACAGGACTGAGCCTTCAATATGGCTTTCTGCCCAGCCCTGGAGACTTTTGCTCAGAAACCTGCATCAATACAATTGAATAATGCGTAGCCTTTACACTAAGAAGACAAGGGTCTTGTGCCTTTAAGAAGACAAGGACTGCTTCTTGACATATCTTTACACAGCCCCTCTTGTCCAATGTCAAAAGAAAAACTCAGGGCTTACCTTTAAGAAAGGTAGAAACATCTTCCAGCTGTGGTACGTTGTCTTCTCTGTATCCACAATATTTTGTTAACAGCGGAAAGTTTTTCAAGTACTCTCGACAGGCGTGTGTAGGGTAGAGTTTCGTCAGCTCTCTGAATACCGTTCCCCATGTTTTGATTTCTTCTGCTGTATACTCGATTCTGGGAATGGGCTGACCACTAGTTAGAAATAAAAACAAACTTTCAGAGGCAAGTGATTGTTTCTGCTAACCGTGTGATCCTAAAGGCCTTTGTAATAGAAAAATTCCTGTCGTTCCCGTGCTTAGCTACACATTTCCTCAGCATATACAAAATCTCTCTCGCACAGCTTAAAGAGAACATTAAAGGCAGCCTTCCCAACAGTTAATGCAGGATTTTGCACCTGGTGCCAAAAAGCACGCACTGAAACTTGGCCCACAGCGGGTGTATTCCATATTTACATACGTAGCTTAAATCGACAAATAAGCAATTAAGTGGTGATAATTGAATGCTAATAATCAATTAATGGTGCTAATTGAACTAGGGGTCATGCGATGAAGCTACAATGTAGTAAATTTAAAACGAATCGGAGAAACTTTTTCTTCACTCAACGTGTAATTAAACTCTGGAATTCGTTGTCATAGAATGTGGTAAAGGTGGTTAGCTTAGCGGAGTTTTAAAAAGGTTTGGACGGCTTCCTAAAGGAGAAGTCCATAGACCGTTATTAAATGGACTTGGGGAAAATCCACTATTTCTGGGATAAGCAGTATAAAATGTTTTGCACATTTTGGGGATCTTGCCGAGTACTTGTGACCTGGCTTGGCCACTGTTTGGAAACAGGATAGTGGGCTAGATAGACCATTGGTCTGACCCAGTATGGCTACTCTTATGTTCTTATGAGGCAGGACACCTAAGTGGACATTACCCGGACATTGCCAAAGGAGCAGAGATATGCATTCATATGAAATGAAATGTCCTGTCATTTCATATTGTTTTTAAGTCAAATTAATAGGAAAAACCCAAAGTCATGTTTGTCTATAGTGTCAATAGTGCACTTATTGCCCCCCCCCCCCCCCAAATAAAGCAAATAAACAAAATGAAAAAAATTCATAAATGATAAGGGAAAGTGCACAAAATGAACATTTTAGGCTGCACACCTCTATTGAACAGTTGTGTGAGCAAGGTGTGGATATGGTACGAATCTCCAAGGACCAGGCAAGGCAGCTGATTTATCGGAGAACTCATCTCTGGTTGTCAGCTGTGTCCGGCTGTAAGATCAGTTATCTGAATCTTTTCCAATTATTATCTGGCCTTGGGACAGCCACGCCTAAAACAGTCACTTTGATTGGATAACAACTGTGCAATACTTCACAAATATGCAGGACATCTACTTCTGGGGCAGAAAGACTTAATGTTAACGTTGACTTACAGGAGACGGTAGAAGCAACCTTTTCGGTACCATGAATCTGTCACAGCTTGGTTAACGGACACAATCTCTGCCTTTCTTTTACTTCTAATGAAAATAGCAGTTGACAAAAAAGCAGAGTATTTTTACTTACTATTTATAACTCATGGCAGCATCTACAAAGTGCTTTCTTCTTTGTCGATATATAGTGTCCTTAAACCCCTTAAGCAGGAAAGAAAAACAGGAATGTACCATTAATATGTTGGAACATGTCATTTAACACTACGTTCTGTAATTTGATCACCGCGCTTCCCAATGAAGTCCAACTGAACGAGATAATCCCCAAAGCTTCCAAACACTTTAAGAGTGTCAAAGGTGGCCGTAATGTCCAAGGAAATCATAAGAAATTGGGGACTTCAATCAAAACCACTATGTATCAGAGTCCAAAAGTGAATTAAAAGAGTTCCAGTGTTGTATTTATGAAAGAAGCCAAATTGAAATTGATCTTAAATCTCCTTTTCTTGAACAAGTGAGTCTATAACTATCTGGCAAGGATTGATCCAATTTACTGTTCTCCAACAATGGCCTAACTACAGCTTGCTTCAAAGAATCTGGAAAGAACCCTTTGTCCATGTTAACTCCCATACTCAACCCCTTCCTGCATTATGGGGGAGATTCTATATATGGCACCTAAAAATCAGCGCAAAAATCAATGCCAACTAAGTGTATTCTATAAGCGATGCCTAGAGTTTGGCACGGTATATAGAATAGTTGATATCAACTCTGGAACGCCCTACCCAGACCCATTCGTTCTATTAAAGACTACTTACCCTTCAGAAAATCGCTGAAGACCCATCTATTCAAGGAAGCTTATCCAAATGCCACGACCTAACCATACGTACCCACCTTTTCATCACCTGGTCCTGCGACAACGGCATTGACTCAGACCATACCTCCCCCTATTTTTCCCTGTGCATACCCAGACCTTATCCCTTGATTTTCTTAATCTTGACTAAACTAGCACCTCCCCCTACTTCCTTTACCCCCTCTCCCTTTTAATATTACCTACCTACACATCTCCATTACTCTACTAGCTTAGCCTGTTTTCTCTGCACTGTACTTTGTTTGTTTTACTACTATGTAAGCCGCATTGAACCTGCTACAAGTGGGAAAGTGCAGGGTACAAATGAAACAAATAAATAAAATCTCTCAGTGCCTAAAACTACGCACCTCCATTTACATCAATAAAAATATGGCATAAATCTCGGCATGCAGATTTAGGCACACTGGGCCATATTCTATAACTATGCAAGTAAATTTTGGAACACCCATGAAATGCTCATTTCCCCACCCATAGCCATGGCCCCTTTTTGCCCGTGTGCATTACAAGTTAGGTGCACTGCATTACAGAATATGCTTAGCGAGTTGTGCGTGTAAATTCTAATTATTGCCAATTGGTGCTCATTACTGCTTGTTAAGAGCTGTTATCAATGCTGATTAGCTTGTTAAGCCAATTAAGTTATGCGCATTGTTATAGAATACGCTTGGATTTCAGAGTGGGTCTCTAGGTGCGCTACATTCGGGGGTATGTGGAGAAAGTACAACCCGCAGTAACCACACCCTTCAGCTCACAGTAGCTTCCTGCATCGGCCCCACAGTAACAAGTGTTTCCTAAAACCCAAAGGCATAATAAACCGTGGACACAAGTCTAACAATACAAATATGCTTCATTCTACTCATAATAGTTATCACTAGTAAAAGAGGCCCGTTTCCAACAGAAAAGAAACGGGCGCTAGCAAGGTTCCAGTGCCCCCTCCCCCCCTTCCCCCTCCACCCCCTTCCTCTTCCCCCCTCCACCCCCTCCTCATCACCTCCCTCCTACAACACGGTGACGTCACCAGAAGGCTTCAGACATTATGAACCGGGCTTCAACTTCCTGGCAGTCAGCTTCAGAACGTTGGAGGTGCAAATTATTATATAGGATAATTGTTAATCTGCATCTGGCTCCTTTGGGACGCTCGTGGATCCGTTTTCAAAACCACACTAGGTGTAAATTCTCTGGAACGTCAGTAGAAAAGCGGTACGATAAAGTTCAGGGCCGAGCAGAGGCATGGAGCTAGTGCGCGGGTCATGACGGTCAAGAGTGCTGCACCACCTAAATAGGAAGCAGTAGGGGCAGCAAAGCTATCGGAAATCCAAAAGCACAGCTGCTTTGGGCCACACCTCTGTTCCATTCCCCCCCCCCCCCCCATCAAGATTTCCCCATCTGACCCCCCCCCCCCCCCCCAGTCTCCCAGGACTTACTGTGGCAGATCAGCACTTGGCCAGTTAAGTGTCAAAGTGGCCAAGGTTACCACATAAGTATGATTGCATAAAAATCAGTCCTATCTTCAGGGCCGCCCAGAGGGGGGCAGGGAGGGCAATATTCACTGGGCCTGGTGCTGCTGCGTTGGCATTCGGCAAGGCTTCACGGCAGTCAGGGGTGGCGCTAGCAGCCGAACCGAGCAGGCAGAAGAAAGAAGGCTGCAATGCATTCATTAGTTTCCTGGGTTATTGCGTTAACGTGTAACATGTCATGTTGTCTTCTCTGCTGCAGTGCTGCTGCAGGTCCTCATCCTTCTTGCTGCCTCACCCTTCCTCCTCCTGACTGTGTCACTTCCTGTTTCCACACTACGGGGCGCGGCAGGAATGATCTGCAGGCTGAGACTCAGGGTTAACCCGTTAACGTGATAACCCGGTCCCAGCTGGCACACAACGCGAGCTGCAGAGCAGCAGAAGTTAGGCAACCAGTCCGGTCCAACTCCGAGAGGAAGCACTAGTCCGTAGACGCTGAGGTAGGGTCATCATGTTTGATAGATAAAGGTACTAAAACCCCATCCTGCAGGTAGATAATTTACAAGATGGCGGCCCGAGTTGAGGGGGGTGGCTGCAGCTGTCTCTCGGTGGCTCCGTCTATCTTTACGCAGTGCCCCATAGCTAATCAAGTACTGAATATCTCACTTAGAGGCCCCTTTTACTAAGGCGCATTAGTGTAGGTGCATGTTTTGGGCGCGCGCAGGTCAATTTTTCAGCATGCCTGGAAAAAAGGCATTTTTTTGTGGCCAAAAATGGACGTGGCAAAATTAAAACCAGCGTGCATCCATTTTCGGCCTCAGACCTTACCGCCACCCATTGACTTAGTGGTAAGACTCATACACTAATCGGGCGGTAAGCGGCCAGTGCGCATAAATTGCTGATTACTGCCAGGTAAGCGCCACACCACGTGTTTTAGGCGTGCATCAAAAATGGAATTACCACCTGGGGCATGTGTTAGCCAGGTGGTGGTTCCAATTTGGCGCACATTGGACCAGTGTACATGCCTATGCGCCTTAGTAAAAGGTCCCCTTAACCAGCTATGGTATAGCTGGCTCTGGAAACCTAGAAATTCAATGCCAAAAGCCCACACATGGCCCAGCATTGAATTTCCAGGCGTAAACCTGGCAGAGGTCAGCATAACATGGAGCGCCAGTGGCTGAATATTGACAGCTGAATTCTTAGGTTTTAGGCTCCTAAATTTGCGTCCTATTTTCAACCAGATTTAGGAGCATAAATTCTCAGATGAAAATTCTTCTTAAATTTAGGAGCATAAAGTTACGCTTATAAATTTAGGACTGCCATTCGTTTGCCTAGATTTATGAGCCTAGTGCTAAAAATCAGTGCTAAACCCCTAACTTTTTTCCCCACCCAAATTTGCCTCTGTTCCCACCCACTTTTTATGCTCCTACATTTAGGAGTTTAGTGCAATTTAAGTATAAAGTTATACACTCAGACCAAGCACGTTTTCAAAAAGGCTAATTTAGGAGCATGGTACTAACTTAAAGAGAGAGAGAAGGAAGGAAGGCGAGAGAGAGAGAAGGAAGGAAGGCGAGAGAGAGAAGGAAGGCGAGAGAGAGAGAGAGAGAGAGAGAAGTAAGGAAGGCGAGAGAGAGAGAAGGAAGGAAGGCGAGAGAGAGAGAAGTAAGGAAGGCGAGAGAGAGAGAAGGAAGGAAGGCGAGAGAGAGAGAAGGAAGGAGGCGAGAGAGAGAGAGAGAGAGAGAAGGAAGGAAGGCGAGAGAGAGAGAGAGAGGAGAGAGAGAGAGAAGGAAGGCTGAGAGAGAGAAGGAAGAGGGAGAGGAGAAGGAAGGTGAGAGAGAGAGAGAGAAGGACGGCGATGAGAGAAGGAAGGTGAGAGGAGGGGGGAGAGGAGGCGGAGCGAAGAGAAGAAGGAAGGAGGCGAGAGAGAGAGAAGGAAGGCGAGAGAGAGAGAAGAAGGAAGGCGAGGAGAGAGAGAAGGAAGGCAAGAGAGAGAGAGAAGGAAGGCGAGAGAGAGAGAAGAAGGAAGGAGAGAGAAAAGGAAGGCGAAGAGAGAGAGAAGGAAGGCGAAGAGAGAGAGAGAAAGAAGCGAGAGAGAAAGGAAGGCGAGAGAGAGAGAGAGAGAGAGAAGTAAGGAAGGCGAGAGAGAGAGAGAGAGAGAGTTAGGAAGGCGAGAGAGAGAGAAGGAAGGAAGGCGAGAGAGAGAGAGAGAGAAGTAAGGAAGGCGAGAGAGAGAGAGAAGGAAGGAAGGCAAGAGAGAGAGAGAAGGAAGGAGAGAGAGAGAGAGACAAAGAGAATCAACAGGGTGAATTAAAGTACAACACCAAAACAGTAAAACTTTACCTGATTTATTGACTTCCCTGTATACTTTGTTTGTGTGTCTGTTTCAAGCACAGCTCAGCTGTAGGCATACCAGATGTTAATACATAAGACATACTGCTTTCTGCCTTCAGTAAAGTCAGAGAATGTCAAAAGTACAGGCCTGAATATAACTCATATGTCGTAAAATACATTTATGAGTAATTAATAGTTTTTAGCCTCGCTGAATCCCATAAGGTGTGTACCCTATAATGCATTACCAATGAAGCCTGAAATCATTTTCCTCTTCCTTATTTGCACGTTCAGATTTTAATTGTACCTGAACTTTGCTAACCGGGCATTCAGTTGTGCACTTGAGCTGCCTCATGTGACTCGGGCTGTCCAATCAATCACAGATTTACAGTAAAGAACGTTTTATGCACTTCATGAAAAAGCTGCAAAATACCATATCATGTCCCACTGTTTCACGGGGCGACATTTGTAAGCACACCCATCTCTCATTAAAGCAAACGAACGCATCATTCTGATCGCAGTGGAGCTTGCGCTATAAAGATTCAAAAACGGGACATTAAGCCTTCTTCTGATCATTGCTAAAGCAGTAAAGAAAATGCACTGTATACCTGAGCTATATGTCTCATGACTACTAATGCAACCTGCATTATTCCATCAAATATCAGACACATCAGTCTCAATTTGGGCTCCCGTGACATCCCATGTGTTTCCAGCAGACATAAAAATCAGCTTAAAATGAAATTGCCAACTTGAGCTGGAGCCAAATTCTGATACGAATGAACAATTTGGATCGATGAAGTCTTTGATACATGAAGCAACTGCATATCAGTGCTGTCTTGTCCCATTGTGTACTATTGAAAATTTAGTGCATGTGAAATACTCACAGTACAGAGAAGAGACAGCTGAAGCCACCCACATATCAGCGTTGTCCTGTCCCATTGTGTACTATCGAGAATTTAATGCACGTGAAATACTCACAGTACGGAGAAGAGACAACCGACAGGCACTTACCAAGGTTTGTTTAAACTCTCCTGTGCTTCATCCCCATGAAAATGAAAGGATAGTCTAGTCAGCATGTTACATCAAACATATAAATGGCAAGAGGCGTACTCACTCGCAAATGCGTAGTAGAGACCCTCTCTGTCCCGCCCCCGCGTCAATACGTGATGATGGGGCGTGACAGGGAACCTGCGCACCTGCGAGTGAGGGAACCGCCGTCGCCACCGCTCCCCCCACCCATCCGGAGTCGCCGCCGCCGCCACCCACCCTCCACCCGGCCTGGGTACCTGGCTTCACTATTCAAACCACCGGAACGCAGCACACAGCTCATCTGAGCTGCCGTTGGCCTTCCTTACCTGCCTGTGTCCCGCCCTCGCCGACGTTACGTCACACGAGGGCGGAACACACGCAGAGAAGAAGGAAGGCTGACGGCAGCTCAGATGAGCTGTGTGCTGCGTTCCGGCGGTTTGAATAGTCAAGCCACGTACCCGGCCCGGGCGGAGGGGGGCGGTGGCGGCGACCTATCTGGGGGGGGGGCCTTTCAACCCCCCCCCCCCATTCCTTTACTAGCCCGTTTTTACGGGCTCAACGGCTAGCAGTAACATAAAGCACATAGGCGCCTACACGCATCCAACGTGCGTCAATTTGGAGCTACCGCATGGCCCGGGTGGTAATTCCATTTTCTACCGTGTGGCGTTAACCGGGTGGTAATCGGCAGTGTACGCATGCTGATGATTACCGCCGGGTTAACGCGCGAGACCTTACTGTTAAATCAAAAGGTGGCATTAAGGTCTCAGGCCCAAAATGGATGCCCACCAATTTTTATTTTGCCTCACGTCCATTTTTGGCAAAAAAAAAGTCTTTTTTGCAGGGGCGCTGAAAAATGGGCCTGCGCACGTCCAAATACATGCACCCACAACAGCGTTGGCCATTTTTTCGACACTCCTTAGTAAAAGGGCCCCATAGTAAGTGTCAACAAATAAATGCCTTCATGGTCCATCTAGTCTGACGAACAAGGAGGCCAGAGTTGAAACTGGCCCTCTGCACAGGTTCCACTTCCCGCCTTCCATACCCTTCCGAAACGCCCCCTTTAACTGGCCGGCTCTGTGATGGAAAGCAGTTGGAGCCAGCCAAAATCGGCTTTCCATTATACCGATTTGGCTGGGTTCGATTAGTGTCGGAAGCTGGCCGTCGATCTCTTTCGAAAATAAGCAGGCTAGTCTGCCGAACAGGGAGGCCAGAGTTGAAGCTGGCCCTCTGCACACACCCCTTCATGATTAGATACAGGTATACTTAAAGGGGCTCATTTTCAAAACAAAAAAAAAGTCCAAAAAAAGGTCATAAGATGGCAGAAGGACGTTTTTCTCTTAAAAACATCCAAGTTGCAATTTTCGACACCACAATTTTAGATGTTTTGCTCCACAGTTTGTCCAAATTTCAAGGGAGCGTGTTTTGGGTGGGACATGGGTGGTACCAATAGATAGATGTTTTTCTGCAATAATAGAATAAAATGAAAAGGTCTAGGGTCAAAATTAAGGGGTTCTTTTGCAAAGGCACGCTAGCGTTTTTAGTGCACGCTCAGGATTAACATGCGCTAACTGCTAGAAACACCTGTAGGATTGTATATGGGTGTCTCTAGCGTTTATTTTTACTGCACACTAAAAACACTAGCCAGCCTTTGTAAAAGGATCCCTAAGACTTTTTGGCTAGACCTCTTTCAATCATGACTAAGTGACCAAAAGGTGCCCTAAATGACCAAATGCCCAGTGGAGGGATTAAGGCATAAACCCCTTACTCCCCCCTAAGATGTGACAATACATCCCGGGCTCTATGACAGCTTCAGATATTCCTATCAGAGCAGCAGGCAGGTCCCAGGAATAGCCCAGTGGTCAGTGCAGTGAACTGTAGAGAAGGGGATCCAGGCCCATATCCCACTCTAACGGGTACATTTGGGTGGAATGTGTGAGCCCTCAAAAAGTCACCCAAACCCTACTGTACCTACATATAGGTGACACCTGCAGGCATAAGGGCTATTGTAGTGATGTCTAGTTGGGTACAGTACGTTTTTGATGGGTTTTGGAGGGCTCACTATACAATATGAGAGGGTAACAGTGAGATGTGTACCTGGGACCCTTCATCTGAAGTCCACTGCAGTGCCCTCTAGGGTGCCCCACTGCTCTTTTGGGATGTCTGTGTGGACAGTCTACTAAGAATGCTGGCCTCCATACATCCCAATGGCTTGTTTCTGTGCATTTTTCCCTTGGATTGTTTTTTTCCTACAATGGTCCTAAAAGATGGACACACTGAGCACAAAAACCATCTACCAAATGGCTATTTTCCCAACAAAAAGTTGGACATTTTTCTGGTTTGAAAATGGGTATGTTCGCTACTACTGGATTCTTGGATGTTTTTCACAAAATGTCCAAAATCAGATTTAGATTTCATATCGAAAATGCCTCTCTTAATCTCTCTCTATATTTGTAAATTTTGGGACACAGACCATAGAAGTCTGCCTGGCATTGGTCCTATTTCCCATGAGGCCATTTAAGTTTTGCTTTAATTGGACTCCATCCTTTCTATATAGTGGTCCTCTGTGTTTCTCCCACACATTCTTGAATTACATTACCATTTTTGTCTTCACAACCTCATTCCAGGCATCCACCACCCTTTCTGTGGAAAAACTGTTTCCTGACATTGCTCCTAAGTCTTCCATCCTGCAACATCAACTCATGATCTCTAGTTCTACCACTTCCCCATCTCTGAAAGAAATTAGTTTGCATATTAATACCTTTTAAATATTTAAACATTTGTATCATATCCCCCCCAATCTCTTCTTTCCTCTAGGATATACATATTGGGATCTTCAAGTCTCTTCTCATAAGTCTTTTGGCACAAGCCCCATATCATTTTTGTCACCTTCCTCTGAACCGCCTCAAGTCATTTGCTCTCCTTAGTGAGATATGATCTCTAAAACTTGTTGGAATGTATTGTATTTTTTACATGCATTGCCTGTCACCTATTATTTCTCTGTGATTACTCTGTGACCTCTGATGTGAATTACTTAGAGAGGTCACACAGCTATGCAACTTCCTGTGGGGGATAGATGCAGCACATGCAGCACATGGAGCTCATGATCTCTCCTAACCTGAGAGGATCTATGGTGGTGTGAGCATCCATTACCATCTAAGCACATGGAAGGAGCTGATAATACAAATGTATAGTAATATGTATATATAAGCCTGTCTGATTATAATCTAACTACAAACTGTGAGTAAACAGATGTTTTGTTACTTCAACTTTAAAGTGACTCAGCAGTGAATTATTCAGGGGTGAATGAGAGAGAGATGAAGAAAGAAATTAACATTTCTAAAGCTGAAGCTGTGTGTACTAAAATCTGCTAATTATTTACTACAAATAATCCAACAAAAGGGTTATGGGCCCAGGGTCCAGGAATTGAAAAAGAAGAGAAATATTACCAGGCAGAAAAAAAGGCCACATTTTTCTCTTAAGTTTTAAAGGAAAGATTCAGTCTGTCTCTCTCTCCCCCCACACAGCAGACAGAAGGCTAAGAAAATGGCTGAGGGAAGAAATTCACCATTGTTCTATTCTCTCAAGGTGCCTAAATTAACTGAATTTAATTATCGGCAGTGGGAACTAAGATTCATATGTCTCCTTCGAGCAAAAAGATTAGATATATGCTTAGACCAAGACAGAACAGCTGAAAATATGGCTGAATGGGACAATGCAAACTATTATGTGAAGTGCATGCTTTTGGAAGCTCTCTCAGAGAAACAAGCCATATTAGTGGAGGGAAAAGATACACCAAAGGACATTTTATATAAGCTGAGAACTATGTATGCAACTACATATGCAAAGCAGCAACCAATTTGGTTGGCAGAGTTGAATGAAACCAAATTAAGGGATAAAAGTAAATGTAATGATCACATTATGCATCTTATGTCTTCATTTCAAAAGCTAGAACTTTCTGGAATTCCCATGTGTGATGCATTGAAAAGAGCATTTCTTTTTACCTCACTATCAAAGAAGTTTGATGTTTTTAGGTCTGTAAATGAGGCCATTGAAGGGCAATCTTTTGAACAGGCAACATCAAAACTAAGGCAGGAATGCATAATAAATGATTCTGAGGAGATGTGTTCTCAAAGCAAGTCAGAGAGAAATGAAACAAACTTCTTGGCAAAGAACAGAGGAAGGCGGAGCTATGGGAAAACTCCACCCAAGGGCAAGCTGATTTGCTACTCATGTGGAAAGGAGGGACATGTATCTAAATGGTGTAAGGAAACACAAAACACTTCCTCTAGCTCACCTAAGCCAATGGAACTAAAGAATTTTCAAACCAGGAAATGTATGAAGGACAAAGATAAACACAAGGGCTTTCTAATGGCAGAAAAATCTTTGACTATGGTAAATAATAATTCAAATGAAAGTACTTGGATTTTGGATTCAGGGAGCACATGCCATTTAACCAATTGTAAGGATTTCTTTCAGGAAATGTGTCCAGAGGAAGGTATTCTTAAAACTGCAAACGCAGGGACTGCTAAGATCCAAGCAAAAGGTATTGGATTCTTAAAATGCAAAGTGTCTAATGAAGTTAAAGAAATTCCTGTAAGTGATGTCTTGTATATTCCCCAAGCAGTTTGCAATATGCTTAGTGTATCTACATTAGATAAGAAGGGATTTGTGATTCATTTTGAAAACAGTAAGTGCACAATCTCTAAAAATGATGAAGTGTATGCTGAAGCTTTTATGCATAATGATATTTATAAACTGAGCATTTCAGGTGAAGCCTCACATATGGCGCAAGTAAGGAAGAATGATGGTAAATGTAGTCCGGAAATCTGGCACCGCCGCCTGGGACATCGTGATTCTAAGGTGATCCAGGATCTTTACAGTAAGCAACTGGCCACCGGCATTCAGATAAGTGCAGATGCTGGTAAAATGGAGAAATGCATAGACTGTGTTACTCAAAAAGGTGTGAGACCCTCATTTCCTGCATACACAGGAAATAGGAGTAATAAAGTGCTGGACTTAATACACAGTGACTTATGTGGACCGTTTAATATCCCATCATTGGGAAATAACAGATTTGTGCTAATATTCTTGGATGATTTCTCTAGATATTGTGTGGCCTATTTGCTGAAAGAGAAAAGTCAAGTCACAGACATGCTGAAGAAATACGTAGCCATGGTGAGCAATAAATTTGAAAGAAAACCAAAGGTTCTTCAGACCGACAATGGTGGTGAGTTCATTTCACAAAGCATGCGCACATTTCTAGAACAAGAAGGCATTCAGCATATCACAACAGTAGCTTATACACCAGAGCAAAATTCTGTTGCAGAGAGAAAATTTAGGTCACTTGTGGAAATGACCAGATGTATGCTGTCAGATAGCAATCTCCCTAAAAGACTATGGGGGGAAGCCATTCTCACAGCAGTGTACCTACAAAACAGAATGCCAACTAAAGGCGCTGAGCGCACACCACATGAGACATGGCATGGTAGGAAGCCAAACCTGTCACACATAAGAACATTTGGAAGTACAGCATATGCTCATGTACCAAAGCAAAGAAGGCATAAGCTGGATTCCACAACAGAAAGGGGCATTTTAGTTGGCTATGCTCCAGGACACAAAGGATATAGAATTTTGAATCTGAAAACTGGCATTGTTGGCATAAGACATGTTACATATTTTGATGAAAACAAAAGGGTTGATAAAGGCTGGATTATCCCAGATGAGCCTTATCATCCAGAATATGAAACTAGAACCATAATAGACATGCCAGTGTATATAAATGCCATACCAAGGCAGATGTCTGAAAGCAACTCATCTGTATCTAACGAGGAACAGGCAGAGGAAGCAGACACAGAAAGGATCATTGAAGAAGACAGTACAGTTGGAGAAGGGGAATCAATTGGAGAAGGACTCTCAGATTTAGAGGATGCGGAAAGGTCAGACCAACCTGTTGTCAGACGCTCATCCAGGGAAAACAAAGGTGTTCCACCCCCAAGACTGTCTTACCTAACAAAGTCAGCAGAAGCTCAAGAGCCCTTAACATGGGATGAGATTGAGAAAATGCCAGCAGAAGAAGCTGCTGAATGGCATAAAGCTGCACAAGAAGAAATTGATGCATTGGATAAAAATAATACTTGGATTCTTACAAAATTACCTCCTGGCAAGAAAGCTATAGGATGCAAATGGGTATTCAAGTTAAAAAGGAATGCACAAGGAAAAGTGGAAAGGTATAAAGCCAGATTAGTGGCAAAGGGATATCTTCAAAAATATGGAGAAGATTTTGATGAAGTGTTTGCACCTGTAGTGAAACACACGACAATCAGAACACTTCTGAGCATTGCAGTCTCAAAAGGCATGCAAGTCAACCACATTGATGTGAAAACAGCATTTCTTCACGGAGATATAACTGAAGACTTGTACATGGAACAGCCAACAGGTTTCATAAATACAAAACAAAGACAGCTAGTGTGTAAATTAAACAAAGGTCTTTATGGATTAAAGCAAAGTGCAAAATGTTGGAATGAAAAATTGCATGAAATATTGACCAATTTAGGATTTAAGCAAGGTGAAGCAGATAAATGCTTGTACACTAGGTGCACAAATGGACAATATGCATACATTTTAGCTTTTGTTGATGATCTGCTCATTGCAAGCGAAAGTGAGCAAGAGTACAAGGACATTGTAAAGTGTTTAAACCTCAATGTTGAGATAAAAGAACTTGGTAATGTGTCATACTATCTTGGTATAGAAATTGAGAAACAAAATGATGGTTCTTATCTTCTAAGCCAGAAGCAGAAAATAAATGAGCTTATTGAAAGTTTAGGTATGCAAGATGCCCAAGTTGTAAGCACTCCCATGATCACTGATTTTCTGAAGGATGAAACAGTAAGAGAACCTTTACCAGATAACATCCAATATAGATCAGCCATAGGTAAGCTTTTATATCTAGCTACCACATACAGGGCTGATATAGCAAATGCAGTAGGAATTTTGAGCAGAAGGGTCAGCTCACCTACCAAATCAGATTGGACTGCAGTTAAAAGGATGGTAAGGTATTTAAAGGGTACCATTGATTGTAAATTAAAGATTTCAGCCAATAGTAATCCAAAACTAATATGTTACTGTGATTCAGATTGGGCAGGGGATCATTCTGATTATAAATCCACAAGTGGATATGTGTTTATGTATGGAAATGTACAAATTTCATGGGCCAGTCATAAACAAAGTATTGTGAGTTTGTCTTCTACAGAAGCTGAATACGTGGCCGTATCGGAAGCGTGCAGAGAACTGATGTGGATTGAAAAACTTTTGCTGGATTTTGGAATAGCTGAACAGAGACCAATCCAGATAATGGAAGATAATCAGAGCTGCATCCGACTGTCACAGAATGACAAGGTTCAGTCACGCACCAAGCACATCGCAACGAAATACCACAACGTGCGAGAGTTGGCAAAAGAAGGGGTCATCAGTCTACACTATTGTCACACCAGTGAGATGACAGCTGACATCATGACCAAACCGTTACCCAGAGAACATTTTGTGAATCTGCGTATAAAGCTTGGACTTTGTATGAATAAATAATTGCATGACAGTTATGCATGAGAAGGGGTTTGTTGGAATGTATTGTATTTTTTACATGCATTGCCTGTCACCTATTATTTCTCTGTGATTACTCTGTGACCTCTGATGTGAATTACTTAGAGAGGTCACACAGCTATGCAACTTCCTGTGGGGGATAGATGCAGCACATGCAGCACATGGAGCTCATGATCTCTCCTAACCTGAGAGGATCTATGGTGGTGTGAGCATCCATTACCATCTAAGCACATGGAAGGAGCTGATAATACAAATGTATAGTAATATGTATATATAAGCCTGTCTGATTATAATCTAACTACAAACTGTGAGTAAACAGATGTTTTGTTACTTCAACTTTAAAGTGACTCAGCAGTGAATTATTCAGGGGTGAATGAGAGAGAGATGAAGAAAGAAATTAACATTTCTAAAGCTGAAGCTGTGTGTACTAAAATCTGCTAATTATTTACTACAAATAATCCAACAAAACTGACCACAATACTCCAACTGGGGCCTCGCCAATGACTTGTACAAAGGCATTAACACCTATTGAATATACTTCTCTCTATGCAGCCTCGCATCCTTCTGGCTACAGCCACCACTTTGTCACATTGTTTCTCTGTCTTAAGATCCTCCAACACTACCACTCCAAGGTCCCTCTCCCGATCTGTTTGGATGCCTTAAGATCCTCCAACACCATTACCCCAAGGTCCCTCTCCCGATCTGTTTCGCTGCCTTAAGATCCTCCAACACTATTACCCCAAGGTCCCTCTCCCGATCTGTTTCGCTGCCTTAAGATCCTCCAACACTATCATCCCAAGGTCCCTCTCCCAGTCTGTGCTCAGCCACCTTTCACCCTCTAGCAAATAAAACTCTTTTGGGTTTCTTCACTTTATCGTTCACGTCTCTGCTAAGTTGATGTTTAACTAGGTTATTTATTGAAGGCCACAGTTTCAATGATTTGTGATATGAACATCTAACCATTAGAGGAATGAATTTCACTGACCTATTCACGTAGGCCAGTACTTCCCAAAGCTGTCCAGGGGGAATCCCCCAGCTGTTTGAGTTTTCAGAATATGCACAGTGAATATGCATGAGTGAAATTGCATACAATGGCGGCAGTAACATAGGTCATTGAACCATGTCAAAGCCAGTGGATTATATATTCTTTACTAAGCCTGATTTCCAGTCATGCAAAAACTTGAAAAATTCAGTGTATTAATTGTTAAAACTTTGCATACAGTTTCAAATGCTGGATGCAATGTGATTAAATCTAAGCTTGAACATTTCCCATAGAATTTTGTATGCATTTTTGAGGTTAAAATTTCATTTTTGGCCCCATGGAAATGTGGTTGAATGTCTAAGTGGCATGTTAATTTTTTGCCATCAGACTGGATTATTGGAGGTGGCATTAGACACCGGCCCTGTGAGATTCTCTCGTTCCACTCTGAGGGGTCCTTTTAATAAGGTGCGCCAAAAAGTGGCCTGCGCTGGTGTAGACGCATGTATTGGACGCACAAAGGTTCATTTTTCAGCGCACCTGCAAAAGAAGGCCTTTTTTTTTTGGACGTGAAGCAAAATGAAAATTGGTGCTCGTCCATTTTGGGCCTGAGACCTTACCGCCACCCATTGACTTAGCAGTAAGGTTTCATGCATTAACCGGGTGGTAACCATCGGCATGCGTACCAGGGGCGTAGCTACGTGGGGCCACGGGGGCATGGGCCCCCATAGATTTGGCCTTTGACCCCCCCTCCCACCACCAACCCTCCCCCGCCAGCCGGTCCTCTTCTCCAGCGCGGCCGCGTTGTTGATCTGCAAGGGCAGGCTTCTGTTTCTGTGAGTCTGACTTGCTGCATGTGCTGGCAGCGGGGGAGGGTTGGCGGAGGCGGGAAGAGGGGGTCGAAAGGGTTGGCACTGGGGGGGTCAAAGGTGGTGGTGGTGGTGGCAGGAAGGTTAAAAATGGCGGGGGGGTCGGCGGCACCGGGGGGGGCTAAAATGTGCCCCCTCACCTCAGTCTCTGGACCCCCCAACCGCCAAAGTCTGGCTATGCCCCTGGTGCGTACAATGCTGATTACTGCCCTGTTAGCACCATGCACCAGAAAGTTTCCGCCGTGCATAGTGGGCGCACGTAAAATATAAAATTACCACCCTGGCCACTCAGTACCCGGGTGGTAGATCCAAACTGGAACATGAGTTTTTTTTGTTCTTTTTGCATTGCAAATTCTGCTTCACCCCTTTTTCATTCCCATCAGCAAAAAGCAATCCATCTTTAAACAGAACTTTTCTCAAACCATTATTTGATTTAGGCTTCTATATCGTCTATTTTAAAGATTTTATTTCAACCAATTTATCACATTCCTTCTTTTAGAATATTGATTGATCTCCCAGCGTCAAGCTAGAGATGAACTAAGTACAATTGGAGTAACCAGTGCTCGTGTACTGCCTGTAACTGATCCTGAAATTATTTTTTTTGTTCATAAACCTACTTGAACTTATACAGCGTTAATATTTTCACCCCCCAAAGATTTCATTCTTCTGAATAACGTGTTTTACTGTACACTTACTGGGTGATCAGCATCCAGCTCCGATCCGTACATCAGAACCCTGTGCGAACATTTGTCTAGCTCCGAGATCTTCCTAGGGAACCATGGAACATCCTTCAGCTCTGTTAAAGACACGCAGTATGTCACACGTTAGGCACAGGGCATCATGTATGAGCAGTTTGTATCCCTACAGAGGCCGACATGTAAAAAAAAGCCTTGCCTTCTGCCTCAGTCCAGATCTTGTCGGCTGGGTTGAGAGACAGGACGTCAGCCTGCAACTTCAGCAGCTGAAGGAGCTCCTTAAATTCTTTGTTACCGCATTCACAGTCCACAAATATTTCCACCTCGGAGTTCCTTCTCTTAGATTTCCTGGACTCAATATGGACCATATTAACACGTTTCTCCTATGGAAAGAGGAACAATTGGGCATCTTACACAATGAAGTTAAAATCATTAGTTTTTATCAATTATACAATAGGAAACAATATTTATAGAAACTAATGTGATTGCCAGTTTACCTGAAAGTATAGAAATGAAGGACAATAAATACAAAAAAAAATACAAAAAAAGTATGTAGTGTGATACCTTTTTATTGGGCAAACTAAAAGTGATTAACTTAGCGGGGTTTAAAAAAAGGTTTTGACATGTTCCAAAAAGAAAAGTCCATAAACCATTATTAAGGAGGACTTGGGGAAATCCACTGCTCGTTCCTGGGATAAGCAGCTTAAAATCCATTTTACTCTTATTTAAAATGTTATATTTATTGCAATTTCCAAAATCATAAGCAAAAATAACACATATTACGGAAATATGAGCTGAAACAATGAGAAATAACAAGATTACATAGAAAGAAACAGTTCCCATTAGACCACAAACTTGTAGGGAGACGGAAGAAAATAAGGGAATAACAGAGGAAAAATATTTAAAGAAAAAGGTTTTAAGCATTAATAACAGCAGAGATGTTCATTAGACTATCCATCTTCGACTCCTTCTCGAGTTTGGAGTTGAAGACACAGGATTAAGTAATTTCTTTGCATCTAGAAATGCTCTGAGATAGAAAATATAATGAGCACCCAAATACTTAACAAGGCATTTGCAAAGGGGAAAAAAAAACCCCACACATTTCTTCACACATAGCTAGAAATACTTGGCAACGTTGCTGAGCAGCTCTTGCAAAATCTTTTGGGTTCTTGCCAGGTACTTGTGGCCTGAATTGGCCACTGTTGGAAACAGGATACTGGGCTTGATGGACCTTCAGTCTATCACAGTAGGGTAGTGTTTATGTGGTTAATATATTTTTGACTACTTTTTGCGGGCTAGACAACCCCCTTCCTCTCGTCAAGACAGAATAAGAAGGTTAATCGCTTTATATTCTGTTTTTGTCTATTATTCTTTATTTCCATACGTACAGAAAAAGAGTATTATATTGGACTTACAATAACATGTGCCAAAACACTACAATTAGGCTGAAAGTATATAATTTCAACACTGCAAGCGGTGAATTTCATGTTTCAAACCAAAAGAGTTTGTTTAATAGCACTTTTCAGATCAACACATCAGATCTGCAGCGCAGATAGTCTAGGGGTCCTTTTACTAAGGTGCACTGAAAAAATGGTCTGCCCAGCTAGTGTACGGCGCATGTATTGGATGCGCGCAGATCCATTTCTCAGTGTGCGCCTGTTTAAAAAAATGCCTTTTTGTTGGCTGAAAACAGACATGCGCAAAATCAAAATTGGCACACGTCCATTTTGGGTCTGAGATCTTACCCGCCCATTCACTTAGCAGTAAGGTCTCACGCATTAATCAGGCGGTAAATCGTCTACACACGTACAATGCCGATTACTGCCCGGATAGCACTGCGTGCAGGAAAATAAAATATATTTTCCAGCGCGCGTAGTGAAGCGCATTAAAAAAAATGAAATTACCGCCCAGGCCACAAGGTAGCCAGGTGGTTCTAAATTGGCGCACATTGGGCATGCGTAGGCGCCTATGCGGCTTAGTAAAAGAGCCACTTAGTTCTCTGCACAAAGTCCTTCATTGGACAGAGAAGATACAAATGCATAAGAGAAAGGGATCTTTTTTTTACTAAGGTGCGCTAACGGATTTAGCGTGCATTAATGATTAGTGCCCAGTCAATGCCATGCAGCCAATAGGAATATAACGGGCTGTGTGGTATTTAGGGCATGTTAATCGTTAGGCCGTGCTAAATCTGTTAGCACACCTTAGCTAACATATTTTGCTAGCTTTGGGGTTCTTTAAAACCGACTCCATAAAAATGAAAGTCATCCTCAACTCTACATCATCACACTGGTTTGTCCCGTGAACAGCGTTGCACAGATTTTGTCGCCGCTGAATAAGAAACCTAGAGAGCTGCAATTCTTTCTACTTTTCCTCATCTTTGTTAAGAATAACCAGTGCATTATTTTCTATATATTTTTTTTACATTTATTTATTTTTTATATGAACTGTCTAGGAAGTGTGAGATATTGGGTCCAGAGGAGAGATCCATATTCCAACCTCCTTCTTGCTACTGATTATGCGGAGAATCAAATCCAATCTTTCAGCCACAGCTTCAAACAATTTTAGGTCCCTGTTTATTAAGCTACGCTGTAGGTGCGCTAGCGCTTTTAGCGTGCACTAATGCTAGAGACACCCATATATTCCTATGCATTAGCACGCGCTTGCTAAAAACGTTAGTGCACCTTTGGAGTTCAAATTACCCAACATTGTTTTGCTTTCAGCTCCCAATGACACTCTCCTCTGGGGGGGGGGGGGAGGGAAGATACTACTAACCATATGGGTTCCTAGGCCTCCCCAGGGAAGCTGGGGGGAAGGGGCATATTTTGGGGTTGCCTTGGCAAAGGGATCCAGTAGACACTGGGGAGGAGGAGGGGGAGCTAGGGAGGAGCCAACTGTAGGCTTTAACAACTGTCATGTGATATTTATATCCCACATTATCCCGAAAACAAGCTCGAGTTCAATGTGGCTTACAGTTTAGATTAAAAATACAGAGTTTGAAGTAATGTGATGAAGTGGCTGAGAGTAATAGTATAGCAAATAAAATTACAAGTAGTTTACATATTGATAGATTTACAATATGTCAACTAGTTATTGTTATATTAACTAATGTAATAATTTCTGGAATGAGTTAGTGAAGAAATGAGTTTTAACAATTTTCAGAATTGTAAGTAGGTAGGATGAAAATTTACAAGGTTTTGGGAGACAGTTCCAGCATGAGAGTCAGACTGTTAGCCCACTGCCAGTGCTATGGCACTCAGGAATTACCTTATAGATACCTAACTGTCAATTTGATGGTAGCTTTGACGCATGTGACAACTACGTCTAGTACCTCACACTTCAGGCACAGGCAGCTCCTTGTGACTCTGGGCAAGTCACTTAACCCTCCATTGCCCCATGTAAGTCACATTGAGCCTGCCATGAGTAGGAAAGCGCAGGGTACAAATGTAACAAAAATAAAATAGATACTATTGGAGATTCTACATGGAATGTTGCTACTATTGGAGATTCTACATGGAATGTTGCTACTTTTAGAGATTCTACTTGGAATGTTGCTACTATTGGAGATTCTACATGGAATGTTGCTATTCCACTAGCAACATTCCATGTAGAAGGCTGCGCAGGCTTCTGTTTCTGTGAGTCTGACATCCTGCACGTACGTGCAGGACGTCAGACTCACAGAAGCAGAAGCCTGCGCGGCCACATTGGTGATCTGCAAGGGCTGACTTTTACATGGAATGTTACTAGTGGAATAGCAACATTCCATGTAGAATCTCAAATAGTAGCAACAGTGGAGGAGTGGCCTAGTGGTTAGGGTGGTGGACTTTGGTCCTGAGGAACTGATTTCAATTCCCACTTCAGGCACAGGCAGCTCTTTGTGACTCTGGGCAAGTCACTTAACCCTCCATTGCCCCATGTAAGCCGCATTGCGCCTGCCATGAGTGGGAAAGCACGGGGTACAAATGTAACAAAAAAATGAAAAAAAAATCAACCACAATCATATCACAAGTTTTGCCCTTAGCAGATCTGTGTCTTATGAGACACCACTTTTTCCAGCCTCTTTGTTTCCCACCACATTAGAACATAAATGTTGCCATACTGGGACAGACCAAAGGTCCATCAAGCCCAGTATCCTGTTTCCAAAATTGCCAATGCAGGACACAAGTACCTGGAAAGAGCCCAAAACAGTAAAATAGACTTTATGCTGGTTATCCCTGAAATAAGCAGTGGATTTTCCCCAAGTCCATCTTAATGATTTATGGACTCATTGCCTTCAGATATTTCAGGTCAATCTGGCCCATTTTATTAAAGTAGGCCTATTTCTGTCTTGTTGTCCAGTCTACACCGCTTCACAGCCATTCATGCACTACAGCATCAGATGGAGTGGCCAGAAGCAGGCGGCAAATAGACCTTCAGACAATAACGTATGGTATTAAGGCAAAGAGTATGTCATGTTAATACTCTCAAAATACATATTTGCAGTCCTGTATTTTACATTCTCATTTTGATTTAAAAAAAAAAAAAAAAGGATTTGCTGTTCATGGTCCTTAACACGATAGTAATCAAATTTTTGTTCCTGGAAATTACATCTCATATCAGACAGCAAACAAATGGTAATCCCAATCCGGTGAACAGAACCATCCCAACACTGGACATTTACCTGGAATAGCCGCAGGGTTTTCACCAATCCACCAACCTCATTCTTTATTGAAAACACAAGAGCTGTCTTCCCACTTTCCGTCGAGGTTTCACCTTTACCACTTCCTTTGCTTGCATGCTGTTCATTGATTTTACCAAAGTTGGCTTTGTTTAGCTGCATAATGATAAAGACAGACTTCTACATTCTATATTCCACAGTCATTTGTTTATTATTAAAACAATGCTTTATTTTTGGGGGGGGAGACTTTTCTTTTCAAAGCTACCTTCCCGTTATTTTGTTTCTTTATGGCAGGATTGGGACGTCTGCAATGCTACTGGTGGCAGCCACTGGGTCCCCTAATCTAGTAACGGAGTGGATGACAGCAGATCAAGAGCAACATGGACCTTCCAGTGCTCAGTAAGGTGTTGGGCACGTTCTTGCCACACCGTGAAGGTTACTTTCCCCACGATTTCTTAAGAGAAGTGCAAAAGTCATTTTACAGGTGTTCTGAGCTGTGTGCCATATGCTGGTTTTCAGAATAGCCACAATGAGGGGTCTTTTTACTAAGCTGCTGTAAAACGTGGCCTGCGGTAGTGTGGGTGTGTGTTTTGGGCACGCACTGGGCCATTTTTTACCGCAGCTGGAAAAAAGGACTTTTTTTTAATGGCCCGGGAAATGGGCGTGCGCTGGAAATTAGAACTAGTGTACCTTAGTAAACAGGGCCCAAAATGTATTAAGTTGATCCTATGGAAAGAAGTGGGCAGTGATCTTATCTGAGAATCTTAAAGACACCGAACAGATAGATGAGGTGACAGCAAAAGCCATAAGGATGCTTGAATGCATAGGGAGAGGAATAGCCAGCAGGAACAAGGAGGTGATAGAACCGCTGTATAACTCTCTGAGATGTCACTTTGAGTACTTTGCACAATTCTAGAGACTGCACCTCCAAAAGGATAAACAAGATGAGGTCTGTTTAGAGTGCGGTTACTAAAAATGGTCAATAGTCTTCACCAAGAGGCGTTTAAGGACAACTTAAAGACCTCAATATTTATACTTTGGAATAAAAAGAAGGATATAAAAAGAGCGGGACTTGGGGGTGATTGCGTCTGATGACCTTAAAGCTTTCAAACAGGTAGAAAAAGCGATGGCCAAAGCCAGAAGGATGCTTGGGTACTTAAAGAGAGGCATGACCAGCAGGAAAAAGTCTCTGTATAAGTCTCTGGTGAGGCCTCATTTGGAGTACTGCGTGCAGTTCTGGAGACCGCACCTACGGAAAGATATAAACAGGATGGAGTCAGTCCAGAAGACGGCTACGAAATTAATAAGTGGTCTTGAACGCAAAAATTATAGAGACAGGCTTACGAACCTCAACATGTATACGCTGGGAGAGAGGAGACATGATAGAGACGTTTAAATATCTCAAGGGCATTTATGTACAGGAAGAGAGCCTTTTTCAAATGAAGGAGAGCTCTGGAATGAGGGGGCATACGACTAAATTAAGAGGGACTAGGCTTAGGAGTAACCTGAGGAAGTATTATTTCACAGAAAGGGTGGTGGAGGCGTGGAATGGCCTCCCGGTGGAGGTGGTGGAGTCAAGGACTGTTCTAGAATTTAAAAAGGCATGGAATAAGCATGTGGGATTGCTTAGGAACAGGAAGAATTAGGGGTTACAGAGGATGGGCAGACTGGATGGGTCATATGGCCTTTATCGCCGTCATGTTTCTATGTTTCTATTTGGAGACAAAAGACTTCTAATTATCTCTGTGCCAATAATGCAAAGGAGGCAAGTTTCTTTCAATTGAAAGGAAGCTCTGGAATGAGGGGGCAGAGGATGAAGGTGAAAGGGGAGAGCAGAGATTCAGTAGTAATCTAAAGCAGTGGTTCTCAATGCAGTCCTTGTGTTGGGACACACCCAGGCGGTTGGGTTTTCAGAATATCCACGATGAACATGCATGATAGAGATTTGGATATCAAAGAGGTAGTACATACGAATCTATCTCATGCATATTCATTGTAGATATCTTGAAAGCCTGACTGGCTGGGTGTGAACTGAGGACTGGGTTGAGAAGCATTGATATTTCTTTCCAGAAAAGCTGGTGGATGCATGGAACATTCTCCCAGTGGAAGAGATAGACAGATGAAGACAGTATCTGAACTCAGGAAAGCATGGGACAAGTACAGAAGATTTTCCAGTTAGAGGGATTGTAGAGCTTAGAAGATGGTGTGGATGAGCAGATTGGATAGGCTATATGGAAAGGGTACTCAAAGGGGTCCACAGGCCAGTCGGGTTTTCAAGATATCTCTAATGAATATGCATGAAGAGATTTGCATATAATGGATGTGACAGGCAAATCTCTCATATGCATATCGATAAGAGACTGAGGCATGAAATCCATTGGAAGTATGTTGGAAGAAAGTTTTTCAGCATAAGTTCATTAAATGAATATAATACAGCAAAAGAGTTTTGAACTTCATAATCTCAAGAGATCAACTAGAACACTGTAAGAGGAGAGATGGTCAATAAAAAGCTGATTGTTTTAGAGTGGACACTATCGTTTTGTATTTAGAATCTATTTTTGGACTTTTTTTTGTTAGGACTTTGATAGCAGATTCTGGACAGAGATTGACGTGTCTACAATGGATTATTGCTGTCCTATTCCACTAGCGTTGGTTTTAAGATTTGATTATCATGAGGGTGACATTTTTTGGGTAAACCACATCTGGGATGTTTTCGTAGATGAGGCGAACTCCAGCAGGACATCTTTTGAAGATAAGTTAGCATTTATGTCATCTTTCGTGTATATTTTTTGAAAGTTATAGCGCTGTTGGCGCAATGATTTTCATCAAAACATCATAATTGTCCAGTATACGACTGTGGGAGCACCTAATAAATTTAAAATATCTATATTTTAAAAACAGCAAAGTATGTTTGGAATATTAATTTGATTGGTTTACAATGCATCAAGTCACCTTAGACAATAATTAAGAGTCAACAAAAGTGGTTAGATTGGTCCTACTAATTGTTGGCATCTAAGGATTTAGCTCGCCCAGTTATTGGAGGCGATGCACATTCATTAGGGATATTCTGAAAACCCGACTGGACTGTGGACTACCCCCTGCTGTATGGTTTTTATCTACCATCATTTTTCTACATTTTAGAAGAACTTAAGGTGATGAATTTCTACTGAACTAATTTCATGTATTGCTTGAATAGCTTCCAAGAGCAAACAACCTCAGAACAGACTAAGCAAAATATACCAGTCGGAAAACATGAAGGAATTATTTAACAAAAAAAAAACACCACACATTCCATTGGGGGTGTGAAAGGGAAGGGGGTTGATGTGCTGACATGGTCAAAGGGTGAGAGGTAACGTCTTCCAAAAACATCCAAGGCATGTCTACAGTTAACATCTTTATGACTGCCTTCAAAGGACCATATCTTTCTCTCTCTCGCTCTCGCTCTCTATATATAGATATAAATCATTTTTTTATTGTGTAGGTAATAGCCACCATAAAAAATATAGATCTAGGACCAGCTTAGTGAAAAGTGCTGAGCATCATCACACTTGATGCCTGATCTGAGTTTCTGCTCCCCACTGCTGACTGGGAACCTTCAGAGGGAAAGGGACAGGGGAGTTCTACTTACTTATTTGCAACATTTATATCCCACATTATCCCAAGCAAGTTTGAGTTCAATGTGGCTTACAATAAACACTATAGGAGGCGAGATTGCGAAGTGGCTTGGGGTCTGAGGTCACACTAACTGCAGGCCTATGCTTATTGAATGTACCGAAACAAGACAGCCGTGGTTTACCCCGCTGTTTGCTCTCCTATATTGTTACAGCGGCCAGGATATTAATTGCAAGGCATTGGAAACAACTGGTGGCACCCTCGATGGACCAAGTGCTGACAAAGGTAGATTACTGTTGTCTGATGGATAAGCTCACAGCCTTGCGGCGTGGAGGAATGGCGAGATTTTTAAAATCATGTATACCATATCTGGAAATGCAAGGACTAGACTTGTGATCTGATCACTGGGGGACTTACGGTACACGAAGAGATTGATATATTCCTGAGATGCTCTGAGGGGGGAGGGGGAGGGAATGGGGAAATTTGAAGCTGTTTTATGAGCTGATGACTAGAATATTGTGCTGTTTAAAATGCTGTTATGTAAAGTTAAAGAAAAGTTAATAAAAACATTAAAAAAAAAAACAATAAACACTATAGGAAATATAACAAAGAATAATGCATAAGAAAGTAATTTGTTGTGAGAATCCAATTGTACAATACAGTATCATAAATGTGCTGGGATAATTATGGAACTTTAACATTTAGAAAATCTATTATGAATGAGAAATTGTACATGAAGCAAAGAGAAAGTTAATGGCAAATAGAGTAATAACCAATTCAGGTAATAATTAGTTGTTTGAGATATGGTCGTTCTTTGTGAGGGTTTGTTTGAATAGGAATGATTTGAGGATTTTGCAGAATCTAGGATATTCCTGTATATTTCTTATTTTGGGTGGTCAGGAGTTCCACCATTTGGTTCCTAAGTAAGTGAAGTCTGCGGAGTGGACAGTTTTGCAAGATCACTTTTTTTTCATTACAGCGATCTCGAGTGGCCTGATTTAAGGTCCACATTAGCTGAGTTCTGTGGAGAGCTGCAGTCTGCAACCTCTGGGTTAGGGCTGAGCTAATTTGGGAAGGAATATAAAAACAAGGGCAGAACACACTCCTAAATGAAGGCAGTAAATTTTGCAGAGTTTGCTCACACAGTGATAGGTTCTGGGGCTCATTTTCAAAGCGCTTAGGCTTACAAAGTTCCATAGGTTACTATGGAACTTTGTAAGTCTAAGGGGTCCTTTTACTAAGGTGGACTGAAAAATGGCTCGCAGTAGTGTAGGCGCTGGTTTTGGCCGCGCACCCATCCCTTTTTCAGCGCACCTGTAAAAAAGGCATTTTTTAAAAAACATTTTGCCGAAAATGGATGTGCGGAAAAATCAAAATTGCCGCACGTCCATTTTGGGTCTACGACCTGACCGCCAGCATTGACCTAGCAGTAAAATCTAAGACAGTAACCAGGTGGTAATGACCTATGTGCGTCAAATGGTATCGGATGCATGCCAAAAATGAAATTACCACAAGATCCACACAGTAGCCAGGTGGTAACTCCATTTTGGCGTGCTTCGAAAATATGCCTCAAACATCGCAAAGGCATGCTAGCGTTTTTAGCGCGTACTAACCATTTACATGCCCATAGGAATATTATAGGCATCTATACAGTTAGCGCATGCTAATTTTTAACGTACTCTAAAAATGCTAGCGCACCTTTGCGCACACGGCCCTATGATTGTTAAACTCGCAATCATCTGAAATAGCAATATTAGATCAGCGTGTTTTGAGGAAATACCATTCTTTATCATAAGCAGAATATTCAACAGCTGCTCATTCAAAATAAGCCTCATGTGTGACATTTTTTCAATTCCCCTTTTTCATTAGTTCCGATTACTGTTCTTAGCAAAAGAACGGTCCTTTCACTTCCATTTCAAATTCCGCCCTTGAAAGTGCTTCAGTACATCGCTTTTCTAATTTTTCCATTACGAGATAATCTAAAGGAAATAACTGTGCTGTACACCATTAAATTGCCAACCAGAAAAGGCAATGTTTTAATAGCAATAGTACAAATTGTTTCCCTTCTGGTCACTGAGTTTCATTTATGAGTCACTTAAGATTAAATTCTACCTTTGTTTACAAAAAAAAAATAATGAGAGATTAAAGACAATCACAGGATGGACTGCAGGAGAGTTATTTTAAACAATATGAAACAGAAGTCTGAAATGAAATAAATTGATAGGCAAGCCTGAGAAAACCTTTGCCCGTGCATTGCACAACCCTATGAACAAAACACGTTATACGGAAACAGAAGGGTTGGTGGGATGTGGAGACCAAGACTCATCAGAGCAAACCCTTCAACAAATCCCCAAATTCAACTGTTCCTTTTCTGATTTACCAATTAACTGCTCAGGTAGAGCAGAACCTAATCTGACTACATCAGACATCCAGCCATGAATTCCAAAAATGTAATTCTAAGGGTAGAAATTCACAACACAGTTTGTACCCAGCTGGTATGGTAACAGAAAGGTTCTGTATTTTAAAACATTGCAACATAACCAGACTATCCCATGAACTGTTTTTCTCAGCTCATCAGGTACTAGGATTTCCTGTACTTCACTGAGCTAACAAGTCACCAGTAACGGCAATGTATTTTTATTCAGCTCCTGTGAGATGTTAATATAATATATATATATATATATATATATATATATATATATATATATACACACACACACATTTGGGGTGTATATAACTATCGATACTGCTATATGTGCATTTTTCAAACAAATGTTTGATCAAATTCAGGAAGACCCAGAAAATCCTCTCTCCTCTTGTGTAGAGTCTGTAACTCACTGTTTGATGGCCAGGCAGCTGGTGGTCCACGGGCACAGCTGAGTCCAGAGAGAGTCCTCGCCTTGCCCAGTATTTACTGGAAAACATCATCATGGCTGGCTGCATTGGGGCAGTGGAAAGCCCCTCCTGTTTGGCAGGGGGAAAGGATGAGTGTGGTGTTGGAAAGTGAAGGGGGCCTTATTTATATGCTAGGCTCAGCTCTGATGGAGCAGAGATTAGGACTCACTCATTACTGCCAGCTGATAGCTAACAGGAGATTAAAGCGTTCAAAAGCCTGGCTTATCTTTCAGAATGGAATCCTATCCTTTGCACTGATTTTTTTTTTCCCCAAGGCATACAAAGAAAATAAAAGAACAAGTGAACATGAGGTGGTTTTTAAGGATTTTCTTGATGGACCAAAGAGGTTTTCTGTGCTTAGTTTTTAAAATGTTACTGCCGTCACTAAAATCCTTTAAACTGAAATGGCTACAAATATATCTCTAAGCACCATTTTAAAAAAATGTTATTTGCTGTTACCAGATGCATATACCCTATTACTCATAGTTTCAAGAATCTATTTTGTTTGGCCCGGGGGGAGGGGGGCAACTTGAGTTCAAACCCTAACAAATGTTGTAAAGCAAATATTTGACAAAACAGGTATCTAGATCATGCAGGAGTGGAGGAGTCATCATAAATGCACCTTTCTTCCCCCCAGACTTGCCCCCAAAATTCTATTCATCTAAATACATATTTCCATAGCGTCCCACAGATCAATCCAGAGATGAGTGGGTTATGTCCCTCTACCAGCAGGTGGAGATAGAGACATCTGCCATAAAGGATACTGTGCAGCAGCCTCACTTTCAGTATTCTCTCTTATCTCAGCAGGTGGATGGACCTATCCTGTGCAGCTGTCTGGATTGAGACGCTTCTTACCTGTTCCCGTAGTTGAGCTTGGGGGGGTCGTGGCTGTATTTGGCCAGTGTGGGGCACACCTGCTGGTGCCAGGTCCCTCCCCTCCCCCTTCCCTTTTGTCACTCTACTCCTGCTACCTGGAACTCCTGTCTCAAAATAAATGTTTTTAAAAAGGGGGGAGGGTCCTCACGTCTGCAGCTTAGTTCTGGACCCTGCAGGAGCTGGGATTCTGTTTGCCCCATTTTGTGAGCTGTTCTACATGGCTGGAGTGGTGATTGTTGCTTATTATTTTCCCCCAGTGAGAGCGGTCTTTGCACTGCTTCTGTGTCCGGATACTTGCTGCATTGGGATGGGATGATTTCCCATGTTCTTGTGGCAGGGTGCGGGCGTCGGCTTGTATGCTACTGCTCTTCTTGGTACTCTTGGGAGGCTTACCCCTCGGCCAGGAGGACCACATTGCATTTTTCACAGGCTCAGAAGCTGATGGCTGTCCATCACCCACAATCTTGGATTGCTGACAAAAAAAAAAACCCAACAACAAAGAAGAAACAGCCAGGTTTCAGTGCCACAACCAGGCAGTTGCCGTCCCACGGTTCGAGCTAGTCTTTGCTTTGCTTTCAGACAGCTTCTGGTAGTGCTCAGTCAACATTTGCAGAAGAATTAGGGATCAGTTGGGGTGGGGGGGGGTCGGCTCTCTGGCCCAGGTGCGCTTCTCTCAGAGCCTCGCTGCAGGCTTGTTGAGTCAGTTTTGTAAAAAAAAAAAAACCACACGCACACAAATTGATAATAAGCAACAATTTTGTTGCTACGGTTTTTGGGACCCGGCCTCTGTTTTTTTTTCCTGACTTTTTCAAGGAAGATTCTTCCAGTTCTTTCTGCCTCACAGGGAATATTCGCTCACTAGCCTGGCGCTTGTGTTCAATGGTTGAGTTTTTGCACTCTCTGGCTGTTACACTTGGTCTGGTTGCTGGTTAGTATGACTCTTACTGCCTCTGACTATTGGGGTTTGTCGGGTCTGGCTCCATCACTGGCTGGTGCAGTTTGTTCTGTCACTGGATACTGGACTCAGAAGGTCGGCCCTTGGTTAGTCTCGGGGCATCAACCTTCCTTGTTCATTCATCCTTGGGTCTTGCACCCTTCTTGGTTGAGACTTTCTCCTTGCCCGATCGTCGGGTATGCTTGCTTATGGCTCTGGTCAGCGATGTTCCCACGGGATAGCTGGAGGACATATGTGGCACCATTTTGGGATGGCATGGTTGCAGGGTCTTGTCCCTCATCTAGCCTCCATTTCTGGAATCTGGCACCGGTGCTTCCGGTCGAGGTTTGTTCTGTTTTTATGGTCCCACTCTACCTGGGGACGGCTTTGGTACATCCCACTTGTCTCTGAATTGATCTGTGGGACGTTATGGAAGGTAAAATTAGTCCTTTCCATTAGTTCCAATAGATCAATGCAGAGGCCCGCCCTTGCTTCTCTGGATGGATATTACGGGAGGCAGACCATGGTCCCTTGACCACAGGGTCGCTGGTTTTCTACTTGTTTGTGTCAGCTTTTGGCATGAGTAAGTTCTCACACCCAATGTGTACCAAGCTACTATTCTGTAAAGGGCACACTAAGCAAATACCCTTGAGTGCCATTTACTGAATCTACAGCCCACAACAGCCAAAAGATGCCCATGAAATTCTAAAGGATAACACTCTCCCAATAAGAAGTGATATGGAAGCAGCGGAGGCTTATCGGACACAAGTCTTTTCTCCATTCTTTGATTTCAAACACATTCAGTAAAATACTTTGTGTTACATATTTTATAGATGTGAAATCATGCTCTCCTAAGAGAACAGAATGGAGAATGACTTAATCTACCTGAATTTCCTCACTAAATGATGAATTTTTACCCGAGGGGAAAAATCTTCCCCGTCTTTATTAACAGAGTGTTGTATACAAATGAAGCATCATAAAAGCAAATAAACAGTCATAGTAAAATGTGTACTGAAATTCTATAAAGAAGAAAATAGAAAAAAAAAACCTCAACATTCTCTGCTTCATAGAGAATGTCTGGCGAAGCTACGTTGAACAAACGTCCGTAAGTTCATTACAAAGATGAACCCAACAGTAATAATCTGTATCCTTGCCTGTGTTCGCACACATTTAAGAGAAATAATACAGTACACTGTATCCATGAAAGGGAATATTTAAAGAACTGACTGAAAATGAATAGATTGACACTGAGGAAAATGAGTTTGTTGTATATAATAGAGACAAGTGAGACAAGAGATTGAAGAAGATTGAAACCGATGGACTTCTGCAACTTTCGGCCTATACTACCCTATTCCTACATTAACACTTAAGAAACGCTATTGCATTAGAAAATACTTTTCACGACTATGAGGACATTCTTCTTCTCAAAGGAAATTGAGAGCCCAAACAGTGACAAGATCAAGGTAGACAGATAATGAAGGTATCACAAGAATACATAAATTCTGAAGTGGAGAGGGAGGCGTTTGGGACATGAAATGCGCTGGGCCACAAGTGACTGCACGCTTTAGAGTCAGAAACTTGGTCGAGGGAGACATACTGTGGGAAATGGTACAGATCTTTACATTTTGTAGAGAGTCGGAGGTAAAATATAGGCCAGATCTGTAGGGCGCATTAGGCATATCAATAAGTCTTTGAACAAAATGACATCCCGGTAGAAAATCAAACTATAATTAAGAAGCAAAAAAGAAATACGATACATGGAGGCAGATTTCGGAGAAGGATGTAATGTACAAACGATAACTAAGACGTCCAGGTATTTTAGAACAGGATCTACTAATGGAGAAGCAGGTATTTATACACCAGTTACAATGCAGGAGAAGCAGCCATTTTGGAATCATAAATGTCTAACACAGTAAAGGGCTCTTATGACACAGCTACACAATATTTATTGTTCCTGTCACAGACCCCCGCTATTCCTTTGGGGAGGGGGTTAGAGACATCAACCACAAGGGGATGAAGGTGGTGACCTCTCCTAATTCCTCCAGTGGAGCGCTGCTGTATAGGGGCACTTTTCTGCAACCTAGACATTTGGGGTAAATGTCAAACTTTCTGGGCACAGACATGCATCCCCCTTCTGAAATGGGAAATATGCAGTTATTTTTAGGTCTGCCCTAGTCATGGGAATAGGCGAAAGTGGGATGTTTGACCACGGGAATACAAAGCCTGGAGAGATGGATCTTAAAAACACTTGTTTTTATTGATGAAAAAAAACTCGACACAACTGTTGTGTTTCGGCCGTCAGGCCTGTATCAGGAGTCTACAAAACACATATATACACATAAACATTAAATAAAAACAAAAACATATTTTATCGAGAAACTTAAAGTGTTTAAAGAGTTAAAATAATTTGTAATAAATAATATTACAAGGTACAATACTTATAAAATAATACGATAATAAAAAAGCATATGTAGATATACAGTTGAAAAACAGATAAAAATGTATACATTGGTTACTATACAAAGACCTCACAAGGTTTGTATGTTTGTTTACTTATAAAGACTCTTGTGTCAAACATAAAATGGTACATAAGAGCCAGGAAAATGATACTGCATCAAATATGTATGCAATGCCTTACAAATAATTGAATGCAAACACTACGGAAAACTGCAGCATTAAGAATTCACTTTCATAGTAACATAGTAGATGACGGCAGAAAAAGACCTGCACAGTCCATCCAGTCTGCCCAACAAGATAAACTCATATGTGCTACTTTTTGTGTATACCCTACCTTGATTTGTACCTTTCCTCTTCAGGGCACAGACCGTATAAGTCTGCCCAGCACTATCCCCGCCTCCCAACCACTAGCCCCGCCTCCCACCACCGGCTCTGCCACCCAATCTCGGCTAAGCTCCTTAGGATCCATTCCTTCTGAACAGGATTTCCTTTATGTTTATCCCACGCGTGTTTGAATTCCGTTACCGTTTTCATCTCCACCACCTCCCGCGGGAGGGCATTCCAAGCATCCACCACTATTCTCCATGAAAAAATACTTCCTGACATTTTCCTTGAGTCTGCCCCCCCTTCAATCTCATTTCATGTCCTCTCGTTCTACCGCCTTCGCATCTCCGGAAAAGGTTCGTTTGCAGATTAATACCTTTCAAATATTTGAACGTCTGTATTATATCACCCCTGTTTTTCCTTTCCTCCAGGGTATACATGTTCAGGTCAGCAAGTCTCTCCTCATGCGTCTTGTAACGCAAATTCCACACCATTCTCATACCTTTCAAAAGAGAGACTATGATAAAATGAGGAAAATGATTAGGAAGCAGCTGCAAAGGGTAAGCCATAGAATGGAGTCGGTCAGTAAGACCAAAGTCCCGCCAATATTTCGCTTAACACAGTATCAGCAATTAGAAATTTTGGGGACAGAAATAGAGATGAAGGGGTTGACCCCTCCAACCTAAAAGGTGTGACGATTGTTTAAAATCATCATCCTGGACGTGCAGATCAGATCTATTCCGTGCATTCTGGGTTGGACAGCTGCATTTATGTTACGTTGTGTTTAAAATCAAGGGCTTTCCTTAAAACATTTCTTTAATGGTTTTCTCCCTAAAACAGTGTTTCAAAACTAACATGCTTAAGTAATTACTCTTCTATTCCAAATACATAAAGCCAGAATAGATCCCTGAAATATTACGTTAAAAGTTCCAAAAGGACAGCATTGAGCAGGATCAAAAGGGTATCGTGGTGTTCTGGATTAATTTCCTGCAAAGGAAATGAAAGACAGCCAGGGATGTCAAGTTTGACTCGTTACCTTTTGCTAAATGTGTGGACTTGTTATTAACTGATGTAGGATAACACAGCAGGGATATTAAAAGGAACCACGGTGAGTCATCCAATGTTTTTAGCATACGTTAAGCTGCTAACCAAAGTTTACCCAATCCGTAGAAGTTAGGGATAGCTGCAGCTAATCGAAATTTGGGGGTCCTGTTACGAGGCTGCGGCAAAAAGGGGGACTGCACTGGCATCAGCACGTGTTTTTTGACACATACCGAGGCCCCTTTTTTTACCACAGCGGTCTGGTGGGAAGTGAAGCGCTTGCTGCGCAGCCATTTTTTGCGCCGGGGGGGGGGGAGTACTTACCGGCATTGATTGAAGTTGCAGTAAGGGCTGCGCTGCCCAATTACCACCGGGTGCACACCGGCGCTACAAAAATATTAATGAGAAGTGAAGGTCATTTTAGTGTTGAGGGTAACACACAGGTATTTGAAAGAATCACGAACTGTAAAGGCACACCTCTCAGTTCAGGAGTGAACATGGATGCAGTGGCCTGCCAGTGAGAGAGTCTGTGGGCTGAATTGTAAAATCCTCGTGTCTTAGTGTACCCAATGGTCTTTAGAGGCTTCTGAACTCCTCGTAAATTTATTCTCTCCCATCTTCTTCCCCTCATTGACACATCCTTTATCTTATAAACTACTCCCAATAAGACGAGAGAAATTTTTCACAACAGTTAATTTAGGACTTAGGTAAAGAAGGGAATAAGCCTGACCTAATTAACAGATGAATTGTAGTCCCCTTGCAATTCATTTACTAACCAATATAAAAAAAAACCACACCAAATAAATTTGGATGACTTTACATTAAACATCCCTTCCTACCTTAGTAACTTTAAATATATAAAAACTCAACACTATTAGGATCCAGATAGCAGTCCAGCAGTGAGATAGGAGCTATCCAGCGTTTCATACCAAGTTCTATGCATATGACCGCCTACCAGTTGGTGGTCCATTGTATGTATGTACTCAATACAATTTTTTTTTGTTTTGTTACATTTGTACCCCGTGCTTTCCCACTCATGGCAGGCTCAATGCGGCTTACATGGGGCAATGGAGCGTTAAGTGACTTGCCCAGAGTCACAAGGAGCTGCCTGTGCCTGAAGTGGGAATCGAACTCAGTTCCCCAGGACCAAAGTCCACCACCCTAACCACTAGGCCACTCCTCCACTGTTGCTACTATTTGAGATTCTACATGGAATGTTGCTATTCCACTAGCAACATTCCATGTAGAAGTCAGCCCTTGCAGATCACCAATGTGGCTGCGCAGGCTTCTGCTTCTGTGAGTCTGACGTCCTGCACGTACGTGCAGGACGTCAGACTCACAGAAACAGAAGCCTGCACAGCCTTCTACATGGAATGTTGCTAATGGAATAGCAACATTCCATGTAGAATCTCCAATAGTATCTATTTTATTTTTGTTACATTTGTACCCTGCGCTTTCCCTCTCATGGCAGGCTCAATGTGGCTTACATGGGGCAATGGAGGGTTAAGTGACTTGCCCAGAGTCACAAGGAGCTTGCCTGTGCCTGAAGTGGGAATTGAACTCAGTTCCTCAGTTCCCCAGGACCAAAGTCCACCACCCTAACCACTAGGCCACTCCTCCACTCCACAATGAGCTCTTGGCTCCTAGAGAATGAGTCCAATCTCTGGATGCCAGTATGGCAAGCCTGAAGGACCTAAGGCATGCAGGGGTCCTTTCACTAGGCTGTGGTAAAAGGGGGCCTTTGCTAGGATCAGCACGTATTTTGATGCACGCAGAGACCCCCTTTTACTGAAGTGAGTAAAAGGCTGTGTTTTTTTTGCTGGGAAATCAATAGAAATCAAACAAAATAAAACATGGAAAAAAAAATAAGATGATACCTTTTTTATTGGACATAACTTAATACATTTCTTGATTAGCTTTCGAAGGTTGCCCTTCTTCCTCAGATCGGAAATTTTAAAATAAGCTTAAAATATTGAGTACTTGCCAGCTAAACATTGAACTGTCATTGTCAGCGTCACCAGGTTTCGCACAATATGGCCACAGGAAGCTCTTCCTGTTTAAAGACCTAAAGCTACGAAGAAGGGCAACCTTCGAAAGCTAATCAAGAAATGTATTATCTACTATAATAAAACTCACCCTCAACGTTCTAAGGACACTGACGTCAGTGAAGCCAAGCCCTGACTTCCTTCAAAAAGGTTTGAAGGTTCGTGGTGGTGAAGCCACCAAAATCGCTCAGGGCCCCGCCCTCGAGGGCAGAGCAATGGCAGAACAACGAAGGGGTTGGCAGGGAGGGAGGCGGGGTGGGGGGTGGGAAATCGCTCTGGGCCCCGCCCTCGCGTCAAACGTCATGATGTTGGGGGCGGAGCAATGGCAGACCAACAAAGGGGTTGGCCAGGGAGGGAGGGAGGGGGGGTGGTGTTGCCGACGAAAACTCTGCTAGCGCCCGTTTCATTTGCTCTGAAACGGGCCTCTTTTACTAGTGTCCAATAAAAAAGGTATCATCTTATTTTCTTTTCCATGTTTTATTTTGTTTGATTTCTATTAATTACCTTTAAAAGTGGACTGATACGGCTACCACACCACTTTGCTGGGAAAGAAATGGCCGTGTGGTAAGTGAACCACTTGCCACGTGGCCATTTCAGGGGGGAGCACTTACCGCCATCCATTTTTTGGACCGTGTGTAAATTTAAGGTGTGGATCCCAATTAAATTGCCTCATTATTCTTTTAAATAGTGTGTACAAATCAGGAACATGCCTAAATTTGCGCACACAATTTTTGGTGACCTTTATAGAAACAGGGGGCATATGTAAACCGCTTTGATTGTAACCACAGAAAGGCAGTATATCAAATCCCATCCCCTTTAAAAAAACAAAAAAAATTTTCTAATACATTGCCTATTAAGGGGTTTTATATGACATCTATGTGTTATATGAATGTTCTTCCATGCTGCCTATTATGACATCATCTGGACCCTGCTGACATTTATCATACTGTTATGTGATTGGTCCACTGTGTTTGACATTGAGGCATATTTTCAAAGCACTTAGCCTCCCAAAGTTCCATAGAAACCTATGGAACTTAGCCTCCCAAAGTGCTTTGAAAATATGCCTCATTGTATCCTATTATTCCTATTACTAGTAAAAAAAGGCCCGTTTCGGTATGAAATGAAATGGGCGCAAGCAAGGTTACCCCTCTCTCCCCCCATTACTCTCTCCCTCTGTCCCCTCCAAGTCCCACGGCCCCCTTTCTTCCCTTCCGATTTCCAGGCCCTCCCTCCCTCTCTCTCTCTCTCTCTCTCCTTCCCTCTGTCCCTCCCCCGAGTTCCAGTTCCCCCTCCTCTCTGTCTTACAGACACGTCCTTGCGATGCCTCCACCCGCAGCCCTCCCCTCCCCGACACTGCCCCCCCCCTTGCGGTAATTTCATTTTTGACGTGCATCCACTAAGCATGCCGAAAAATATTTTGATTTTCTGATACGCAGGCAGTAATTTATGCGTGTAGACCATTACCGCCTGGTTACCGTGCGAGACCTCACTGCTAGGTCAATGGGTGGCGGTAAGGTCTCAGACCCAAAATGGCCGCACGGCAATTTTCATTTTGCCACATGTCCATTTTCAGCAAACATTTTTTTTAAAAAGGGGGTTTTTTTACATGTGCACTGAAAAATGATTCTGCGTGCGCCCAAAACACGTGTCTACACTACCGCAGGCCATTTTTCAGTGTGCCTTAGAAAAAGGGCCCCATAGTGAGTGATGACAAAAAAAGACCAGCATGGCCCATCCAGCCTGCCCAGGTTTGTACATGTGACTCCATGTAGGTTACCCGCTTCTGTTATTAAGGTCATAACTAACACCCCCCCCCCCCCCCCCCCCATTGCAGTCTACCACTCATTTATGCCTCTTTTTAAAATATTCTTTAAAATGTTCAAAGTTATTTAAGTTTTACTGTGAGTGGAAATTCTCTATGCTTTTATTCCATCTCTATAAATAATCATCTTTCTAAATAAATACTCCTCACCGGCCTCCCACTTAGCCATCTATCCCCCCTTCAGTCCATTCAGAACTCTGCCGCACGTCTTATCTTCCGCCTTAACCGATATACTCATATCACCCCTCTCCTCAAGTCACTTCACTGGCTTCCGAGCAGATACCGAATACAGTTCAAGCTTCTCCTACTCACCTACAAATGCACTCGATCTGCAGCCCCTCCTTACCTGTCTACCCTCATCTCCCCTTACGTCCCTACCCGTAACCTCCGCTCTCAAGACAAATCCCTCCTTTCAGTACCCTTCTCCACCACCGCCAACTCTAGGCTTCGCCCCTTCTGCCTCGCCTCTCCCCATGCTTGGAACAAACTCCCCGAGCCCATACGCCGGGCCCCCTCCCTACCCATCTTCAAATCATTGCTCAAAGCCCACCTCTTCAATGTCGCCTTCGGCACCTAATCACTACATCTCTTCTCAGGAAATCTCATCTACCCCAACTTGACATTTCGTCCTTTAGATTGTAAGCTCTTCTGAGCAGGGACCATCCTTATTCGTTAATTTGTACAGCGCTGCGTAACCCTAGTAGCGCTCTAGAAATGTTAAGTAGTAGTAAATAATAAATCTAAATCTACGCCGTACAGGAAACTTCTGTGTTTATCCCACACCTTTTTGATTTCTAGCACTGTTTTTTACCCCACCACTTCCTGAAGAATATTCCAGGCATCCACCATCTTCTTCATGAAAAAGTACTTGCTGAAGTTTCCCTCGTTGCAACATTCTTTCCTGTCCTCCAGCTCTAAAGCCTGTCAAATTTTGGAAAAGGCGATTTTCTTCCTTACTCTCTTCACGAACGTAAATGTCTGCATCCTAATTGTACCTGAATGTGCATCACTTCTATAACTTCCAGACTTATATAACAAATTAAGGGGCCCTTTTACTAAAGGTTGCCGCACGGCAACAGGCTTGCCGTGCTCCAACCTGGAACTACCACCGGGCTACCGCTGAAGCCAGGATGTACTTCCCAACCCCCAGCGCGTGCCATTTCTGGTGCTACAAAAAAAAGTTTCTCTTTTTGTAGCACCGATGCTTACCTCGCGGTAAACAGGCAGCGCTGCATGCTACCCGGTTACCGCCGGGTTAGCGCAGGAACCTTTACCGCCATCCATTTCACCCCCCCTCCCCGAAATGGCCATGTGGCAAGTAGTTCACTTACCGCATGGCAGTTTCTTTTCCAGAGCATGACAGTCTTTTATCCACTGCGATAAACGGGAGCCTCAGTGCAAGTCAAAAATATATGTTGACGCAAACCAGCACTCTTTTACCGCACTACTACTAAACATTTCTAGAGTGCTACTACGGTTACGCAGCGCTGTACAAATTAACAAAGAAGGACGGTCCCTGCTCAAAGGAGCTTGGTAAAAGGACCCCTTAATAAATCTACTATAATGAAAAAGCACCTCCAACGTTCTGAAGCTGACTCCGTGGCAGTGAAGGGTTCATGCTACCTGCTGTATCCATCTCCTGTCCTGACGTTTGCGTGCTTCCTGGTTCGTCACAACCAGCAGTGACCAATCACTGGAAGGGAACGCTGCAGAGTTGCCAGGCAAAGGAACGCGAAGTCACACACATGAGGGTGTCGTTGTCCCTCCCTTCCTTCCAGGCCCCCTCCCTCCGAATTTTAAAAGTCATCTTCACTTACAAAGTCGGGTTCACAGCAGACGGCAGCAGCGGTAAAAGGCGTGCAGGCTCGGCCCTTCTCTCTCTCTCAGCTCTGGTCCCGCCCTTGCGGAAACAGGAAATGAGGGATGGAGGGACGGCCCTGGAATTTGGAGAGAGGGAGGGGGATGACTCTGGAACTAGGAGGGAGGGAGGGGGGACCCTGGAACTGGGAGGAAGGAAGGGAGGGACCAGGGCACACACTCATTCTCACACACACACTCTCTCTCTGTCATAGACACACTCTCACCCAGTCTCACTCTCTCTCTCTCTCTCTCTCTGTCACACACACACACATTCACTCTCTCTCTCTCACACAGTCACTCTCACACACACACACACTCCGAGGAAAAGCTTGCTAGCGCCCGTTTCATTTGTGTCAGAAAAGGGCCTTTTTTTTTTTTTTTTTACTAGTAAATAAATAATTTTCCTTGTACCTTAACTTATGGGATTCTAAAAAGTTGATTATCCTTTCCTTCAGCATCACTTTCTATTACTAAGGTAAGGCTTACTGGTCTGTAGTTTCCCACCTCTGTCTCCAAGTTTTCCTCATGGATTGAATGCATGTTTAGATTTGGTATTTATACTATTGTTATGCTATTAAGAAAAATGTTACGTTTTATGTCAAAACAGCACTTGCTGTACACCACCTTTGCTGAAACCTCTTCATAAAGGCAGTTAAAAAGAAAAGAAAGGGATGGTAACCATACATTGTTGGTTCGGAAAGAAAAATAAAATGAAATCCATATGTAATAATGTATCAACCCACTAGATACTACTCTCAACAGCTTTCCAAAGATAGATTTTATGGCTGCCACTGTTCCACAATAACAGGAATGTAGTCACATACCCAGCAACCATTAAGTAATGTGCACAGTTCAGGAACTAGGTTTCACAATATTTATATCACTACACGGCAGCACATTAGAAATAGGGGTGCAGAGCATACCCCACAGAATTATTGTTTTATGTGTGTGCATATGTGTGGCTGCCAGAGAGAAACAGTTTGAAAGCAGCAATTACCTAGCTGCTATTTTTCAGTGTAGCAAATATTTTATGCTGCAGTGCTGGAACTGTTTCTCCCATAGAAATACATTAGGCCATATTTTGTGGGGAGTTTATTTCTCTGGAACCCCCAATCCAATTTGACCTATTTTTGAACTCCCTGACTCCTTCATGCCAAATGAATTCCTATATCATTAGACTTTTGCCCGAGAAAGACAAATACAAACATTCTCGATTCCAGGGGTCCACTGGGTTGGAAAGAATAAAAATGCAGTTTTGGAACATGTAACCAGCACCATCTTTCCACCGAATGGAAATATGCAACACGTCTTTATTTGCAGTCATTGACTATGTTACTATGTTGCAGATTAAAAGTTCCTTCAAGAAAATTTGCCAGATTAGTGCAGGTGCATGATGGGATTTTTTTTGTCTTTGCTGCCCCTTCTATTTGGTATCAATTTCCAAGTAAGCGAAGAAAACTGCTGACCCCCCCCCCCCCCCCCGTTTTCTAAGCCACACTAGTGGCTGCCGTGCGCTAATGCCAACACAGCCCGACGGCATTGCGCACAGCTTAGTAAACAATGGAGTGAATTTGTTAAAGCTTGGAAAACAAGTATATTTTTTAAAATCAGGTTTTTGATGCTGGTTAACGAAACACATTTGTCTTCAAAGGGGTCCTTTTACTAAGCCACGGTAAAAAGTGGCCTGTGGAAGTGTAGGCGCATATTTTGGGGGGGGGGGGCACACTGGGCCAGTTTTTACTGCATCTGCAAAAAAAGGTGAAACCAGCACGTGCCTAAAACTGACCTGAGCCTTTAATGCCACCCATTGATCTAGCGGTAAGGGCTCATGCACTGCATGTGTGGTCGGTTTGCGCCAACTGCCAATTACCACCATAAATGCCATGACTGGGAGGAAATAAATCATTCAGGTGTTATGGGAGCATGGCAAATCTGGAAGTACCACCAAGGGGATGCGGTAGCCTGGCAGTAGTCTCATTCTGGCGTGCACTGCATATGTGTAGAACCTAACACATCTTTGTAAAAGGGTCCCCAAGTGTATTGTCATTGGCTAGTGATAACTTATTTTTGTTCACTTTATTGTTGTAGTTACAAAGATTTTTAGAATACAATTGGGGGGGGGGCCCTTTAAAGGGTTGCGCATGGTAACCCAGAACTACCAAAGAAAACAAACCTCCGCAATGGTAGAACCAGGAGAAAGGCACAGCGAAGGTGACACGATGGATGATGTCAATGAAACTACTACTGGACTCAGAAAAAGTTCACAGCAAGAGTTTATTGATAAAAACTGGACTCGACACAAGTCGTATTGCGCATGGTAACCCAGAACTACCGAAGAAAACAAACCTCCGCAATGGTTGAACCAGGAGAAAGGCACAGCGAAGGTGACACGATGAATGTCAATGAAACTACTACTGGACTCAGAAAAAGTTCACAGCAAGAGTTTATTGATAAAAACTGGACTCGACACAAGTCGTGTTTTGGCCGCTCTGGCCTGCCGCAGGATCAGATACTGTTCGAGCGGTGTCGCTCGTACTTACGTGCTACAGTGAAGTTACTTCAGCAGAGCAAACTTCAGCTTTACTAAATATTTCAGATTTTATTTGTAGCATTTGTATCCCACATTTTCCCACCAATTTGCAGGCTCAATGTGGCTTGCGGTTGCCATTGCCGGTTAACAGAATTACAAATGGTATTGCATTAAGGTGCATTACATACATGGTAAAGAATAATACATTATAGTATTGCATATAGGTTCCTGAGTGGTCATCAATTATAAAGAGATTCTTTCTTCAGGAATCAACTGAACATCAACACACAGGGACTCCCTGAGGCAGGCCAGAGCGGCCGAAACACGACGCGTGTCGAGTCCAGTTTTTATCAATAAACTCTTGCTGTGAACTTTTTCCGAGTCCAGTAGTAGTTTCATTGACATCATCCATCGTGTCACCTTCGCTGTGCCTTTAACCCAGAACTACCGCCGTCCAAACGCGCACGGTGGCTGTAATTCCTCTCCCAGCACACAGCGTTGCCAGCACTGGCGGAAAGATTTTAAAAGTATTTCCGCAGAGGGTTACCCAGCTGTAATCCGGCAGTGCCGTGCTCTGCCCGGTAACCACTGAGTTAGCTCGGGAAACTTTACTTCCACCTCAATGGGTGGCGTGAAGTGCTCCCCCTTGAAATGGCCGCACAGCGAGCGCAAACTTGCCATACAAAGCCATTTCTTTTTTTGGCCTTCTTACCAGCCGTGATAAAAGGGGTCCTGGCATGTGGCAAAAAACTAGCCCAGGCCCCCCCCCCCCCCCATTTACCGCAGCTTAGTAAAAGGGCGCCTGTGAAAGCACAGGATATAGAACCGCTTTTCTAAGGAAACTTTTTAGCCTGCTAGTTCAATCATTGATACCAACATAGATTACTACAATATTGTATATATTGGATGTTTAAAAAAAAAAAAAAAATACTAGTACCCATGCAAATGTATTGTTAGGATTGACTCGCTTAAGTATGTCTTTCTAGATCCTTCTCAGCTCTCCGCCTTTATTGCATCTAAAAGAACTTCTAGTAGCTTTAAAGAAAGTTAGCACTCTCTTCATAAGTGTATGATTTCTTATGTTATATTTTCCTGGTTCTCCTCAAAAATTAGAATCTTGGATCCTCCCTATTGTTAGGACTTGAGTATTATATCAGAAATATTTTATTTTGGAAAAATGCTAATACTTATTTTGGTTTTGTTTATTTTTCATTCCTATGATGTAATACTATCCTTCAAGATGTATCTTCAATAATTGTTTGTAAAATATATAAATAAATAAAATACTAGTACTAAAAAAAACTTCAATCAGAACAGAATATAGTAGCCCAACTTGATTTGTGGAACATCAAAATATGGAAGGGTTACACTGCTGCTGCTACTGGTAGGTTTGCACTGGTTACCAGTTGAGGCATGTTCCCTTTTTAAAGTATGCTTGTTAGCCCACCGAATTATTTATGGGACTTCTCCAAGCTATATATAGGATTTAATTCATTTCTCCAAAAGCAATGCCAGTTTACAATCTAGGGAATTTTTACTCCTCCAGTGTTCTAGCTGTAGGAAAACCATGCACCATTCTTGCTTTTCATATTTGGCAACTAAATGGTGGAATAAATTTCCTTTGGAAATTCGGAAGCAGGAGAAGTATGGTAGGTTCTGGAAAATGTTAAAATCTTTTCTGTTTCATAAGTTTCTTCTGATGTTATTGTGTTCTGTCTGAAGGCAAGGATTCTGTACTGCGTGCTGTGCTCTTAATTAACTGTAAGCCACATTGAACTGGGATAGAAATGTCATGTGTACATTTTTAGCAATTGTATTACACTGCAGAGAAAGACATGCTTTTGGATAAGCAGAATATATATTTGTATAATAAATGGTTTCTCTTAAGCTCCATACTCAGCAGCCTCTAATCTGCAAGTTCTAGAGAAGGCCAAAACATTTGGCACAGAAGACAGAGCTGGAAAAAAAACACATCTTGTCTCCGGGATATGGGATCACTTGCACTGCTGAGGAATTTAATAGATTTGAGGCCAATATGGCACATCAGCATCACAAGAGTTCTGGTGAAAAAGCATTACAAGATGGCACTATGTCTAAAGTACTGAAACAATGTAACTATTGCTGACAGTTCATCACTGACCATTCTCACTAGCACTTTGGCAGTTCATGTCACGTAACCTTAATTTTCACAAGTCTACCTACAATACACATTTAAGATGGTTTAATAAGATTTACTGAGCCCAAAATAAATATAAAATGAAACAGATTTCTCTTGCAGGTCAATATATGGATTGTTTCTTTTACAGGATTTTTTTTTTTTTTTACAAGAAAAGATTTTGTGGATGAATGATTAAGAATAGAGGCAACAGTATCTATTTAATTATTTGAATATCACTGCAGCCATATGTTCAAAATCAGGGTGAAACTAATATTCGAGTTCTCTTGGACTTCTTAAAATATTTGAATTAAAATATCTTATGATGTGGGACGTCACAGATAAAGCTATGCCTCACTTCGCAGAAACCATGATGGGCTTGATTTTATAAAAAGTCACCTATGTGGGAAGTTTGTAAAGGCTCCAATATTGATACACAAATTTACACTTGCTCCAAGGGGGAAATTTTATAAACCATATTTGCACAGAAATGGGTTCTTACAAGCCCCCCCTTTTACAAAGCTATGCTAGCGGCTGCCAGTGTGGTAACGCCTAACACGGCATTACTGCGAGGCTTTGTAAAAAAAGGGGGCGGGGGAATTAGTTGATGCCTAAAAGTAAGCAAGGTATGAGCTGGCATGTATTTGTACAGTGACCCCCCTAATTGTATAAAAGCCATGAAAAATTGTGTGCATAAGTTTGGGCACATGCCCAATTTAATTGAACAAGCCAATTAGTGCTAATTGGCTTAACCAATTATTGGCACAAATTGAAAGCAATTAATATGTACACACAGAATAGGGGCACTTATTTTCTTTTTTTTCTCAGAGAAAATTTATCATATTTAAAGCTCCTGAAGAAGCTTGTCAAAACCCTGCAGAGTCGAACTCTTTATGATTTTATTGTGTAGACAAGAAGAATGGAAATGTTGAGAAGTCCAGCTACGGCACCCACAGGATTTGCTCAATGGTGAACTACGTGGATTTAGCGTTCCCTTTTGAAAAGTTGAGCTTCAGAACTAATTGAATCCGTTCCATTGAGAAGCACATCGGATTGGAGAGCAGCTTGGGAAAGCAGTAAGACGTGTATATACTTGGATCCTGTTCGGAAGCATCATCTGATCATATAAAGCTAAGTGCCCGATTTATTACATCTGCTTATTATTCAGGAAAAAAAAGCACACAAAAGTGATCAAGAACTTTTTTTGATTGTAGTACTTTTTTTTTTTTTTTGAGTAGGAGGACGTGACAGGATTGACTCAGCAGTTCAAAAATTTTGAGAGAGGTACCAAATTCCTTATTACATTAATAGCACTAGTGTGCATTTGCTTATAAAAACATTTTTAAAAACACATTGAGGATGAAGTTCTATGATCGAGAAACTTGTCCACCCTTAGAGACGTAATTCACTTCACCTCGCTTGGGTGAGTTTATACTGAGAACTTCCCAATTAGTTTCAAATATTATTATATAATTGAGAAGTTCTCAGTATAAACTCACCCAAGCGAGGTGAAGTGAATTACGTCTCTAAGGGTGGACAAGTTTCTCGATCATAGAACTTCACCTTCCATGTGTTTTTAAAAATTTATATATTATATATATATATATAGGGAATTTTTTGATTTAGTTGGTTTACCACACAACCCGGAAAAAAGGGTGTGGAAATGGAGGAGCATGGATGTGGATTGAAGTTATGCATGCAATTATAAAATGAGGTTCCACACATAAATTTAGGCAGTGGAATTTGCATCACATTTTTGTTGGTGCAAATGGATGCATCTAAATTTATATGCAACCCCTGTGTTTAAACTAGGCTTAACTTTAGGTGCAGCTTATAGAATAGTGTTTAAGAGGTTTTTTTTCCACAACAAATGTTTAGGCAAGATTTATAGAATTCACCCCCCAAATGTGCTCAAGGGTGGAACTGGGCAAAACATTGGTGGAGTGGCAATATGTGCGCGTTTATAGCTGCTCTCAAACAGATATAATGTCCGCACTCCCAATCGAAGCACGATTACTGCAGGATTTGTACTAGTACTTTATAAAAAGATACGTGGAAGTGTATTTTCAAAGCACTTAGACTTACAAAGTTCCATAGGTTACTAAGGAACTTTGTAACTGCTTCAAAAATGAGCCCCATAGGCACCTATCAGTCTATATAAAGTGGGCACCTTCCTGCCCCATTAACCTAAGGGCCCCGTTACAAAATCACCCTCTCAAGGTGTAAATGTGTGTGTGTGTGTGTGTGCGCGCACATGTGCATATTTCATGAAATATGCACATACATTGTAATCCTGCCTCTGCTCCACTCTGGGAATGCCAACAGGCAGACCACACAAAAGTGGGTACAGATCTACGTGCACACTTTTTTTACACATAAATGCAGTCATTCAGTTTTATAAAAGTCCTCATCTGCCTGGAAAACAAACTTTGGACGTGGCAAAACAACTTTATAAAATGACCCCTACAAACCTATCGATTGCAAACATCTCAAATTTTTAATATGACCTTTAAAAAAAATACAAACTATATCTACTTTATGATTCATAAGTACATAAGTATTGCCATACTGGGAAAGACCAAAGGTCCATCGAGCCCAGCATCCTGTTTCCAACAGTGGCCAATCCAGGTCACAAATACCCGGCAAGATCCCAAAAATGTACAAAACATTTTATACTGCTTATCCCAGAAATAGTGGATTTTCCCATCCCCTTTATCATTTTCATCGCCCTTCTCTGCACCTTTTCTAAATCCACTATAACTTTTTTGAGATGCAGCGACCAGAATTGAACACAATATTCGAGGAACGGTCGCACCATGGAGCGATACAAATGATTGCTCTGACCTATCATGAAACTTATCAAGTTATTTGCCAAATTAACTTAAATTTTGTTAATACAATCACAATCTGTAATGATCAGTGGACAGCAAATAGGAGGTTTCTTCTAGTCTATGGGTTCCCAAGCTCAGTCCTTGAGGGCCACAACAGTCTGGTTTTCAGGATTTCCACAATGAATAGGTATGAGATAAATAACATAATAGCCATACTGGGTCAGACCAATGGTCCATCTAGCCCAGTATCCTGCTTCCAACAGTGGCCAATCCAGGTCACAAGTACCTGGCAGAAACCCAATTAGCAGCAACATTTCAGAATCCCAAAGAGTAGCAACATTCCATGTTACCAATCCCAGGGCAAGCAGTGGCTTCCCCCATGTCCATCTCAATAACAGACTATGGACTTTTCCTCCAGGAACTCATCCAAGCCTTTTTTAAACCCAAATAAATTTACACTTTAAATTTAAATTTGTTAATTTTTTTAAACTGCCGTTACCGCACCCTCTGGCAACAAGTTCCAAAGCTAAACTCTTCTTTTGAGTGAAAAAATATTTCCACCTATTTGTTTTAACAGTAATTTCATTGAGTTTCACCTGGTCTTTGTACTTTTAAAAATTTACACGTACTGCCTCCATTGTACACAACTAGATCTCATACTTATTCATTGTGAAAATCCTGAAAACCTGGAAGGAATGTGGCCCTTGAGGACTGGGCTTGAGAGCCCCTGGTTCTAGTCATTCAGATTACTCGACACCCAACATGTCAGGAATGCAATAATCATGGTTCCATGCAGAACAAAGCTCCAGCTCATTGTATTTTTAAGCATGATTTAATCAAAAAGCATAAATTCTGGGGTTTGTTTTATAATCTGTACAACACAGTTAATTTAAAATGAAAACAATGAACCAACTGCATTACTGATACAATTTAACACGTTAAGCTGCACTGCAATACTTTTGCAGAGTTTTTCATACACAGAAGACTGTGTAGTTAGATTACGCTGTTTAATATATAGCATTTTTTTTTCTATTTTAAATTACACTCCCCTTCCAAAACACTAGTGTGGCATAAAATTAATTCAAACAAGAATTACTGAGAAGTCAATACGCTATTAATGGTTGTAATAAACATGGTTAGTATAGTTACATTATGAAAAGTAATTCTGAAGAAAGTTGAAGTAATTTCATTGTGGTAGGTATACCTGGTTTATCTTCATTAAAAACTCATTTTTACAAAGTGCCAACATTAATTTGGTCGCAATGAATAAAACGAATAAGCTGCCATGCCCTGTGTAATGGACACACATACTCTCTGTAATACTTTTAATTTACTGCCTCTGTATACTAAGTAGCAAGTCAAAATTATACATACAAAAATATACTATTTATTCACTTCAGGATTATATTTTTCAGAGTTAGGACATCAAATTGTATTAATGGGGAAACAGATCTATTTTTAGCTGTATTCAAAACTGTAAAAGTGTCTATGTAAATCTTTTACAGAAAGTATTTTTATTACAAAAGTATATTCTCTAGGGTGAAAGCATTGTTGGTCACCTGCCGAAGATGTTTTCCATAGAAAGCAGGATAAATCGTGCACACAAGTAGGTGATCTCACTGCACGTCACCAGAATGAATACCTCTCCTGGAGCTTAAAAACAGTGCAAACTTCTAAGCAGGTGTAGCCCTTATCGAACACAGCAGTCTCCTCGCTTCCTCAGTTGGTTCTGAACTCAGGAATTAATGCAGCTCTCTGGAAGGTGGGAGGGACAGTGTTGTCAATCAATCCTGCTGCCTATGGAAAACACCTGTCAAAAGGTGAGCATCAGTGCTTCTTTTTCTGAACAAGCAGGATCCAGGCAGGCACAGGTGGTTGACTTCCAAGGTCAGAGCTGCTAAATTTTTCATTGACTGTCCATTGTCAAGGAGCAGCCAACACATTAGAAAGGTGCCAGAGATGCAAATGTCACAGACAGACTGGTCAGCACAGCTCAACGAAATGTACTGCCCTCTACTGTAGTCTCACCCCAGCAATAAGTGAGTGAGTGGAGGATTGGCCTAGTGGTTAGGGTGGTGGACTTTGGTCCTGGGGAACTGAGGAAGTGAGTTCGATTCCCGGCACAGGCAGCTCCTTGTGACTCTGGGCAAGTCACTTAACCCTCCATTGCCCGCCGCATTGAGCCTGCCATGAGTGGGAAAGCGCAGGGTACAAATGTAACAAAACAAAAAAAATAATGCAAGGTAAATATATGAAGCTGCTTTAACAAATAGAGTCCAATGAAACAAACATGAGAAAAGCTCCAATAGCTGTAGTGTGATTTGATTCTCTATTTTTAGGCTTGTCACTTAATATGTATAAAGTTTTACATCTGTCCAAAATTCAGCTGCTAGGCTTTTGACCGGTTCATCTCGATTTGATCGTATTACTCACGTATTGTCCTCATTGTGTTGCCTCCCAGTATTTTGGAGAGAATTTTACAATTCTCTCTTTTATTCAAAGAATTCTTTTGGCGACGCTTTTTTTATACTTTGTCTTCCTTAAGACCATATGTTTCTCTCTGAAATAATTAAAAAAAAAAAAAAAACCACCAGAAGGCTTTAGTTACCTACTTCCCAGCAATATCATCTTGCCAAAACTTTAACAGATCGTTTGCACTGGTGATCATGTTTGAATGAAACAATTTAGCAAAATAGATTAGAGTGATTATCATTTTTGTACCTTTAGAAAGCGACTGACGGCAGTTTTGTTCAGACGGCAGAACAGCATTTTAACGACGGAACTGAATTGCATTATCTATTTATTGTTTAATATTGTGTATGTGAACCCATGTTCTGCCTAGAAGTGTAGACAGTTTAAAATAAATACATTGATCAGATTTCACTTCAGAAGTGAGGAACACTAAGAGTTGGGTCCATGATGTAGCTACTTTGTTAATGTCAATTTTGCAAATATAATACCAATTCTATTGGGGGACAAGGGAGACAAACATCTGTGTGTAGTTTTTTCTCACAGGGATTTTAATGAGGCTTCAGGCAAAAAGGAAGTACTTTTTTTCTCATTTACGTGGAAGACTTTTGGTAAAAATGTGGAATGCGTTTGAAGAGCTACTTTGTTATAATGAAACCGTGTAAGGCTCATAGGTAATTAGAGCTTGAACCTCTCTTCTACCAAAGGTAATCGCCAACAAAGAGAAAATTTTCCATGCGAGACGTTAAACAAGGCAAATCTATTTGCTCACAGACACATTAAGGTCCTATGACACAGGAGGACGGTGCAACGGTGGTTTCGGATGGAGTGGAGTAGTGGTTAGGGTGGTGGACTTTGGTCCTGGGGAACTGAGGAACTGAGTTCGATTCCCGGCACAGGCAGCTCCTTGTGACTCTGGGCAAGTCACTTAACCCTCCATTGCCTGCCACATAGAGCCTGCCATGAGTGGGAAAGCGCGGGGTACAAATGTAACAAAAAAAAAATCTCTTCATGAATTCAGAAATACGTGGTGACTAAGAAGCCAAATGTTCATCAATTTCTAGTAAACAAAAGAGCACCGAGATGCTCTTGTTTGAAGTCTCAGATGACAGAGAGGGTGATGTAGGTGTGACCATTTATGAGGCACCAGATGGAAAACATTTTCCACTTGAAGACATAGGTACATCTGGTAATTAAAATCTCTTGAGTGTGTGGTGGGAAGACAGTGCAGTGATTAAACACTGTTCAATTTCCACACTGTGTGAGAGATAGGACTTTAAGGTTGGAATGAAGAAAGCAGCCCTTGCTCTGCGTAATTAATAATGGAGATATTGGAAGCCTGCAGGATGGATGGATTGCTAAGCACTTCAGCAAAGGAAGCCAATTAAGATGAGGCCAATGAGAATAGTTATTCCTGACCTCCACTGAAACTTTTGTAAAATTTGTTGCTATGAGTGAAGCTGGAAAGTGTAGTGCACAAGGTATTGCTAAAGAATCGCTTGTCAGATGAGCTGAAGATGGGCAGACTAAGCAGTAAAGTGGCAATTTTGCATTTTCTATGCTGGTAAACAGATCTAGGTGAGGGATTCCCCATGTTTGGTAGGTAACATTGCAGCATCTCGTTCTGACAGGATCTCATGTGGTTGGAAGACTCTGCTGAGTCTGTTGGTCACCTGATTTTGGATGCTAGGGAGACAGCAAATTATATCCAAAATACAAGTAACCTATAATAAAATCCTAAATCCTTAATGCTTCTCAACAGAGGCAGAAATAGTCTCCCCAGTTGTTTGGTGACATAAAAAATATAGCACACTTGTTTGTCTGCTTGAATGAAGACCAAGTTGCCTTGGAGAAGATGGACAAAGACTCAAAGGGCTTAAACTATGGCCCAGAGCTCCATTTGATTCGATACATAGGGGTTATCTGGATCCCATCCATGTTCCCTGTGTGAAGTAAGTCGAAATAGGCTCGGCACCCTATGGTTGAAGCTTCCATTGTCATGGCAAAATGGTCTTCCAGCAGAGTAAAATAAACTTGAACTTGCTGTGAGACATCAACCACTACACCACATTTCGTAACTGAAGAATGCAGTATGATGAATGGAGGCTGGGTATGCTGACATCACTGAAACGAGATCCATTTAAGGGCATCTCATTTTCATATGAGCAAAAAAAAAAAGACATGCAGTGTAGCAGCCATATGACCTAATATTTTAAAGAATGCTTTGGACATGACTTCTGTCGAAGTCTGTATATGGCCAAAATGGTGCATCAGAGAGTTGTCTATCCAGTGGCAAAAATGCCTTCTTTTGTACTGTGCTTAGAATTGTCCCTAGGAAGGACCGACTGTTTGCTGAATGTAAGTTTGACTTCTGGAAGCCGACTACAAAGCCCAGACTCTGCAGCAAATGAATTGTTTCACCCCTGACAGATAGTGCTTCTAGAAGAAAGTTGTCAAGGTGGGAAAGAAACTAGATGGCTTGCTTGTGAAAAAGTGCAGCCATGACTTCAAGGGATTTAAGTGACAAAACTCTGGAGCCCGATGATAGTAGCCCTTGCGTGGTTTCAAAAAAAAAAAAAAAATTTCTGCAGCAGGAATTGATTAGGATGAGAGTATAAAGCATTCTTGAATAAAGAGGAAAAAGCATTTATTCTGTATTTCCTCTTGCACAGAAAGAGGTTGAGATCCCTGTTGTCCAGGATGGGATGTAATTTTCCTGGTTTCTTGGGAATCAGAAGGTACCTGGAAATTTTGTAGAGAAACACTGGATTGAAAGTGACAATTGACCTCTTCCTTCCTGGTTTTGCATCTTGTACTGAAACCAAATATGATTGCTGGAGTGAATGAAATTTTGGATAAGCACGTTTGTTTTTCCTTATGTGCAAGCAGAACTCCTGATTTACTATACCATTGCTCAGAGATCGTATAGCTGCAGTTTCAGCCCACCTCTTCAGTAGCCACTATCAAATACTCCAGCATGCTCTGTAAGAACAGGTAGGGGTGATCCAGAAGACTGTATGACAGCCCTGAATGCCAGTATTTCTAGTTTTAGGAAGGAAACCAGAGATAGAAGCTGGGATGATCAGAACACCGTTGGATTTGGAGCCGCTAAGCTGGGCCAAAACTTTGCTACAAAGCCTGTATCAGGAAAGAAAAATATCGGAACAGAAGTGAGGAACTTCTTTCTGCAAAAAGGTCTTCTGTGTTGGGTGAAGAAAAAAATGACAGTGCTATGTGGATTAACAGCTGGTTGTGCACATTTCTCACGGTGCAGACTGTCGTAATGGTCGTGTCCTCTGAAAAGCCCTCAAATTTTCCATCTGCACAGGGAAGAAGTCATCCTGAAGGCTCAGTACATATTGCACCATCCATCCTTTCCAGTGATGAGGTCACCAAGCTGATGACAAGCACAATTAAGAACTCGTTCTAAAGCCTAAGCGCTGATCCTATGATGTTTACTCTGCACTGTTGCCAGCCCAGTCTGGGACACCCAAGTGGCCATAGCAAGTGCCCAGAAAATAAAAGTATTTCTAATCTGGCAAACTCCAAGGGAAGGGGCCACTACATTACATTTCATTACTGGGTGGCAGGATCTTGTGGGTCACAGTACAGCGAGGTCAGTGGATGGTCCAGAAAGAAGAGAATCTGCTGAGGAATAGAGTCTGTCAATCTCTGTGCAGAAATTACTTCTTTCTTGATGTCGGTAATCCACTACGAGTTTGTCGTGATACCTTCAGAGTCAAACAAGGCAACCTCTATGAAAGTGAAGGGATATGGAGATGTCAAAGACAGCACGCAGGGTTATGGCCAACACCCAGGCAGAGTATACGAACAGGATGAAGGTCCGAATTCTCAAAGATTCTTCTGCACTGTAGGCAAGAACTAGCTGCAGACTCCATTGACAATGTTCTTTTCTCTTTTCTTTGTTTTGAAAATAAAATTAATTAATCAAATCACTAAAACCCTCTCAAACTGGAGGGACAGCATTGTTTTTGTGTCTGTTCAGCAGAGCAGAAAGACAAAACTGAGTTGCTGAGGAGACTGCTATGTACTGGAAGATATAGGCTCGGAATCGTACACTAAGTTCTCAATTCTGGCATAGCTGTTGCATCTGGCAACATCAGCCATTTGCGTGCCTGAGTCCATCTTGCTTAATCGAAGGAAAATTAATGTTCCATCTTTTATATAACATGCTGTTGATCCCATTTACATTTTCTGAATCTAATCTAAATTAAACTAGCTAAATACCAACCAAAATCAGAGTCCAATAAAAGTGAAAATTAGATAGAATGCATAATTACCAATTCAACCTCCTTAACTATAATAATCCATTTCCAGTTCACTTCAGGAAAATTAAATGCACTTAGCTACAAAAATATTTAAGGAATGAAACTGAACACAAAGGCTTTTGGAAGAACTAACTAGAAAAATAGTCGGGTCAGACCTTTTGTAAAGCTTTAATGCGAAGGCATCACATTTGACAAATGTCGAAATGTACTTCAAAAATTCCAAACCTGAAAACTTCATCGACATCAATTTTTATCCAATATTCTTATTTCAAGTTTTTGAAGAAAAAAAAAAAAAAAAAAGAGCTGCAATAAAGTGACTTTTTAAAATTTATCCCAGAACAATGATTATGTGTGTGTCAGTTTATGAATACTGTCGGTCACGTTGCAATCTTGAGCAGCGCTCTCTTCTCTTCCATTGGGTTTCAGCACAGGCACAGAGTTGCTGAGATTTGTTGATTTCCGAGAACTCTTTGCAACGACACGTCCATCCTCCTCCGTGTCGGAATCTGGCGTTGTTATGGCACTCGTCTGCAGACCCAGAACTTCACAGACTGCTTGTGGCAATTCCTAGAAGAAAGGAAAATAACCACAGTACTGAAATCTCTTTTCCCTCCCACTGGAAACCTAATTTTTTTTGATCAGAATTATTATTTTGCTTTTCATTAGATATAAAGGCATAGTGAGCACAAATACAACAGAAAATGATTTTTCTTGAAAAGCTGTCACTGATATCTCCTGAAATAATCTTTATTGGCAAAGCTTACAAAACAAATTGTCTAACTTGTCTGGTTCTTGCTAATCCTATATAATAATTCTCACCTCCAACTTTCGAATGTGCCTGGGACCGTGCCTCCCTCGGAGGTGGTCTGCTAGGCAGGCACGCAGTGACGTCAGTGACAGCTGATTCCGAGCGTGTTTCCCTACTCCTCCCCTGCCTCGGAATCAACTGTCACCCCTGCGTTATGGCCCCCTGGACCCCCCTTCCGTGACCCTGTCGATCCCCCCTTCCCGCCGAAAACCGCCCCCCCGCCGCCGACTACCTGTGCTGACGGGGGACCCAAACCCCCGACAGCCGAAGTCCTGTTCTGCCCTTCGCGGCGTTGGTTCCTCAATGATCTTCTCTTCAAGTTTCAGTGCGTGCGACAGAACGTCAGATGTCAGACGCACGCACAGAAACTTGAAGAGAAGATCCGCGAAGGGCGGAACAGCACTTCGGCTGTCGGGTGTTTGGGTCCCCTGTCAGCACAGGTACTCGACAGGGTCACGGAAGGGGGGGGGGGTCGAAAACGGAGGGAGGGCAGACTGTGGAACACCGAGGGACGGTGGGGGATTGCCTGCCTAGCGCCCGTTTCATTGGTTACAGAAACGGGCCTTTTTCCTAGTTTGTAATATTATCCTATCAAGTGTAAAGCTTGGGCTTATCACATTTGAGACTCAAGGTAACAACTGCACCAAGGAAGAGGCCAAAGCCTGTAGAAAGAAGGTACAGGGTGAAGGTTGTCTGGGGGCTGTAACTGCAAAATCAATATACCCCTTATTCTATAACTTGAGTGTCTAAATGCTCACACCATTCGAATGCTCAGTTATATAACACTAGCATTTGTGTGTGGATGTTACATATTCGTGTGCAAGTGCTAGTTGGGTGCCAAGTAGTCTTCTATAATTTTAGTATATTATCTTACACAGGGGCCCTTTTACTAAGGCAGCCCAAAAAATAGCCTGCACTGGTGTAGGCGCATGTTTTGGGCGCGCGTATGTCCATTTTTCAGACGACAGAACTTAAGGACCTAAATGTGTGCATCAGACAAGGGAAGAGGGATCAACAATGTCCCCATTTTGTTTTCTGTTGGTACATGAATCTGTTTGCTATTGCTATGCCTGAACATTAAATAAAGCTAAAAAAGAAAAAAAGAAAAAGGAGATGTAATAGAGATATTCAAAAGTATAAATAAATGCAAAACAAGCATTTTTTAGTGGAAAGAAGTGTAGCTCTAATTCCGAAAACAGGGGTAGAATTACTCAAAAAAAAAAAAAAAAAAAAAAAGAGCTGAGACAAAAACAGTAATACAGTTCAAGAAAACTCAGGCTATAAATTGAGGACTCCGCGCAGATGTGAAGAAAAAGCCAAAGACCGACTGGGGTCTATGGCACTGCACCAGGCGGTAAATTGGACCGACTAGGTGGGCTTATTGGCTTTGTCATTTTCTATAGTGTAGTACCACCACCAATTTCAATCACCATAACCACTCAAACGTATAATTTCAGAATCCATCATCAAGTTCAAAAATCAGAAAATTTCAGAATGACCTTGCATTTCATCATTTGCATAGAAATAGCTTCTGCTTTGCACAGTACATCTTCCACATCCAGTTTCATGGACAGTTCATTGATGTGCTAAAATAAGCAAAATGAATATACATTTAGCAACTGTACAATTATATAACTTGAAAAGACAATAATTCAACTTACACCTTCTTTCTGTAAAACGGCTTAACAAATATTCCCTCTTAAAGTCGGTCAGGTCATTATAAACCCCTTGGAGAGCAGTATTTTTGAACCCTGGCTGCAGTGTTCTAATCATTCTCATCTAATTCAGGAGCACTGAACATACTTATGACGCTGAGCTATCCGGATAGTGGCCGAATATTATTATTATTTATTGCATTTGTATCCCACATTTTCCCAGCTCTTTGCAGGCTCAATGTGGCTTACAATACATCATGGATGGTGGAAATATATAAGAAAATAGACATTTAGTATTGCAGAAGGATCATGGGTACATGATAATGATAAAGCATAATAATAGTATAACAAGCAAGTATTATAAGACAATTCTGGATATATGTGGAGGAGTTCACATTTGTTGATCTTTGTGGTATGACTTGTTAAAGAGATGGGTCTTCAGTAGTCTACGAAAGTTAGTTAGTTCATATATCGTTTTCAAGTTGCACGGCAGTGCGTTCCAGAATTGTGTGCTCAAGTAGGAGAAGGTTGACGCATGCATTAGTTTGTATTTTAGACCTTTGCAGTTGGGGAAATGAAGATTGAGGAATGTGCGGGATGATTTTTTAAGCATTCCTGGGTGGTAAGTCTATCAGGTCTGACATGTAGGCTGGGGCATCTCCGTGAATGATTTTGTGAACTAGGGTACATATTTTGAACGTGATGCGTTCTTTAAGAGGGAGCCAGTGTAGCTTTTTCTCATAAGGGTTTAGCGCTTTCATATTTTGTTTTACCGAATATGAGTCTAGCTGCAGTGTTCTGGGCTGTCTGGAGCTATCCAGATAGTTAACTCTTCAGCAGCACTATGTGGTAATTCTATAAGGAAAAACATAGTTTTGGGCATCAGGAAAGTGTGTAAATGGTGATACTCTTAGTCATTTATGCCCGTAATGTGGCCACTTAAGTGAACAAATGCAGGAGTAAGCCACCCAATGGTTAGTGCAGTGGCCTGAGAATCAGGAACTGAGTTTCATTTCTCCTTGTGACTCTGGGCAACTCACTTAACCCACCTGTGCCCCAGGTATAAAATAAGTACATGTCTATAATATGTAAACTGCTTTGATTGTAACTATACAAAAGAAGTATATCAAATCCCTTCCCCTTCTTTCTTTGAATGAAATTTTTAATACTGACTAGCAGGAAAGAATATGCCAGGATTTGATAGCACATGCTTGCCGGTAGAATGTGCCTAAGACAGGGTTATCATATGTCCAGATTTACCCGGACATGTCCTCTTTTTGCCAGTCCGCCCGTTTGTCTGGATTTCTGGACAAACGGGTGGGCGGGCAGCGGACCTATCCTAGCTTCCTTTCCCCTCCCATCTACTGCCCTGGTGGTCTAGTGACCTCTTAATCGGGACAGGAAAGAGCCCCCTCTTTCCTGCCCGGAGCGCTGCCCTTGCCTGCATCCTGTTGCTGTGTGACAGTCTCGGGATTCAAAATGGCCGCCGGACTTATACGGTCTGTGCCAGAGCCGGTGGTGGGAGGCGGGGCTGGTGGTTGGGAGGCGGGGATAGTGCTGGGCAGACTTATACGGTCTGCGCCCTGAACAGGACAGGTACAAATCAAAGTAGGGTATACACAAAAAGTAGCACATATGAGTTTATCTTGTTGGGCAGACTGGATGGACCGTGCAGGTCTTTTTCTGCCGTCATCTACTATGAGAGTTGAAGCGGCCTCGCGAGACTTCAATTCTTGGTGGCCATTTTGAATCCCGAGACCGTCACAGCAACAGGATGCCGGGCAAGGGCAGCACTCCGGGCAGGAAAGAGGGGGCTCTTTCCTGTCCCCATTAAGAGGTCACTAGACCACCAGGGCAGTAGATAGTAAATAAGGGGAGGGGAGGGGAATATGTGACAGGGGGTGGGGTGAGAGCAAGAAAGGGCAGGGCGATGATGCAAAAGGGGCATGGTATGGGCGGGGCAGGGGGCGTGACATGTGTCCTCTTTTTCAGAGGACAAAATATGGTAACCCTAGCCTAAAATAGTGCTGCTGAAAAGTATTCCTTAATTTACACATGTTCTGGCTAACATCTTGGTGCGGGCATTTGCATCAGCTACGGGGTGTTTTCTGCCTTCTCAACTAGTATTCTATAAAGAAAAGTACTATTCTGTATAGAATTAGCTTTAAATAGGAGCCTGCTTACCATTGTTCCCTCTAGCTGAGCGGGAGACTCCCACTGCATTGATGCCAGTGCTTCAATGCTGTGTTGTCAATCGCTACAGACAGGTAGGTAGAGCTTGCCTGTCCCTCACAACTGAAAATGTGATAGTGAAACAGCACCCCCCACTGGCAGGGCTGTAGGTGGAGGACTCCTGCACAGCTTAGAGAGAGAGCAGTGTTACTTAACTTATTCTAGGTTTTCTGTTATAAAATTACCCTTCAAATATATAGTACCGCTGAAAATCCAAAGACGGAGCACTTAGGGTACTTAGCATATTGGTCCAAGTGATTCCAAAGCAAAATATACTAGTTTACCACACTGTAAAATATTACATATGCCGAGATTAAAAATTATTATTATTATTATTATTAGCATTTGTATAGCGCTACCAGACGCATGCAGCGCTGAACACCTGACACAGAGAGACAGTCCCTGCTCAAAAGAGCTTACAATCTAAATAATACAGACAGACAAGACAATTAAGGGCGAGGGAAGTACTGGGTGAGAAGAAACAAGGGGGGAGGCAAATGAGTAGTGGCTGGGAGCCAAAAGCAGCAGTGAAAAAGGTGGGTTTTCAGCATAGATTTGAAAACAGGTAGAGATGGAGCTCGACGTACAGGCTCAGGAAGTTTATTCCAGGCATAAGGTGCCGCGAGAGAAAAGGAACGAAGCCTGGAGTTAGCAGTGGAGGAGAAGGGAGACGACAAGAGAGATTTGTCCAGTGAGTGGAGGTCACGGGGAGGAATGTATACAACAGCAAAGATTAACATAGAAATTACAAATGTGATGTTTCACTGGTTAAATACTGGATAAGTTAGCAGACCACAGATTAGTAGAAAAATTATGCTAAACTATGCAAATTTTACTTAAAACAAGAGTGCATGCTCTCTATAGAATGAAACTAATATGCAGCCATGAATGGAACTATACATTGTGAATTCTTCTCATTCATTCAATTATGAGCCCAGAGCAACCTTTTACCTCAAAGGCACAGTAAAAATCTAGACTGATTATTTATATTGGAGTCTGAATGTCAGTTCACATTCCAGACACAGACATTATAAAAAGTTAAAATAGACTTCTTAATGCAGAATAGTTCAGTGACCTTGGGCTTTGTACTGTGTATTTCCACATGATAAATTTGGCTTAAGGAACTATTATGGATTTTTCATAGTTTTCCTGAACCTACTGTAGTAATCAATAGAGTGGAGGAGTGGCCTAGTGGTTAGGGTGGTGGACCTTTGGTCCTGGGGAACTGAGTTTGATTCCCACTTCAGGCACAGGCAGCTCCTTGTGACTCTGGGCAAGTCACTTAACCCTCCATTGCCCCATGTAAGCCGCATTGAGCCTGCCATGAGTGGGAAAGCGCAGGGTACAAATGTAACAAAAATAAAATAGATACTATTGGAGATTCTACATGGAATGTTGCTACTATTGGAGATTCTACATGGAATGTTGCTATTCCACTAGCAACATTCCATGTAGAAGGCTGCGCAGGCTTCTGTTTCTGTGAGTCTGACGTCCTGCACGTACGTGCAGGACGTCAGACTCACAGAAGCAGAAGCCTGCGCGGCCACATTGGTGATCTGCAAGGGCCGACTTCTACATGGAATGTTGCTAGTGGAATAGCAACATTCCATGTAGAATCTCAAATAGTAGCAACAGTGGAGGAGTGGCCTAGTGGTTAGGGTGGTGGACTTTGGTCCTGAGGAACTGAGTTCGATTCCCACTTCAGGCACAGGCAGCTCCTTGTGACTCTGGGCAAGTCACTTAACCCTCCATTGCCCCATGTAAGCCGCATTGAGCCTGCCATGAATGGGAAAGCGCAGGGTACAAATGTAACAACAAAAAAAAAAAAATCAACTTGCAATGGAGCTTGTGTATTTAACAGCAGTTTTCCCCATCGATACAAAATGGGAGAAACCCCTCGGCGGGTAGATCCCAGGGTTTTCTGTATATGTCCGTGTAGAAAGTCATATGTGCAGGTTTTAGGTATATGTTGGAAAGGAATGGATTTAAAGGCAGAGTTTATAAATCATTCAACCAACTGGAATGCTCAACTAACCAGTATCTCACAACACAGCTTTTTTTTCTCTTCTGGTGTGCTTGCACAGGGGCACAAACTGTGCATACACAGCAATATTATTTACCTATTACAGGGGTTCTCCGCAGACTGCAGGATAATGCAGCACAAAGGCTCCTAAGAATGGAGATCTGACATCCCAAAGCCCTAAATTTCTCAGAAAGCAAACTAGGCATGAATACAGTATCCTGGTAGTCAGCAAAAAAGCTGTCCTAACTTAAACCACTCAGCTATATGGCTACCAGTTAAATAACAATGCAGTACAGTGATAGTATATTCATCCCTGCCGCTTCTGACAGCAGGATTCCCCAGGATCAAAGTCTGCTGACCTTGCTCTATGGATTGGTTGGTTATGTGTGAATACTTAATTTTCCCCTGAGACATTTGCACAATAAGAATATCCCTCTATTTATATGTTTTATTTGTATCCCACATTTTCCCACCTATTTGCAGGCTCAATGTGGCTTACATAAGTACATAAGTACATAAGTAGTGCCATACTGGGAAAGACCAAAGGTCCATCTAGCCCAGCATCCTGTCACCGACAGTGGCCAATCCAGGTCAAGGGCACCTGGCACGCTCCCCAAACGTAAAAACATTCCAGACAAGTTATACCTAAAAATGCGGAATTTTTCCAAGTCCATTTAATAGCGGTCTATGGACTTGTCCTTTAGGAATCTATCTAACCCCTTTTTAAACTCCGTCAAGCTAACCGCCCGTACCACGTTCTCCGGCAACGAATTCCAGAGTCTAATTACACGTTGGGTGAAGAAAAATTTTCTCTGATTCGTTTTAAATTTACCACACTGTAGCTTCAACTCATGCCCTCTAGTCCTAGTATTTTTGGATAGCGTGAACAGTCGCTTCACATCCACCCGATCCATTCCACTCATTATTTTATACACTTCTATCATATCTCCCCTCAGCCGTCTCTTCTCCAAGCTGAAAAGCCCTAGCCTTCTCAGCCTCTCTTCATAGGAAAGTCGTCCCATCCCCACTATCATTTTCGTCGCCCTTCGCTGTACCTTTTCCAATTCTACTATATCTTTTTTGAGATACGGAGACCAGTACTGAACACAATACTCCAGGTGCGGTCGCACCATGGAGCGATACAACGGCATTATAACATCCGCACACCTGGACTCCATACCCTTCCTAATAACACCCAACATTCTATTTGCTTTCCTAGCCACAGCAGCACACTGAGCAGAAGGTTTCAGCGTATCATCGACGACGACACCCAGATCCCTTTCTTGATCCGCAACTCCCAACGCGGAACCTTGCAAGACGTAGCTATAATTCGGGTTCCTCTTACCCACATGCATCACTTTGCACTTGTCAACATTGAACTTCATCTGCCACTTGCACGCCCATTCTCCCAGTCTCGCAAGGTCCTCCTGTAATCGTTCACATTCCTCCTGCGACTTGACGACCCTGAATAATTTTGTGTCATCGGCGAATTTAATTACCTCACTAGTTATTCCCATCTCTAGGTCATTTATAAATACATTAAAAAGCAACGGACCCAGCACAGACCCCTGCGGGACCCCACTAACTACCCTCCTCCACTGAGAATACTGGCCACGAAATCCTACTCTCTGCTTCCTATCTTTCAACCAGTTCTTAATCCATAATAATACCCTAAGAATGGAGATCTGACATCCCAAAGCCCTAAAATTCTCAGAAAGCAAACTAGGCATGAATACAGTATCCTGGTAGTCAGCAAAAAAGCTGTCCTAACTTAAACCACTCAGCTATATGGCTACCAGTTAAATAACAATGCAGTACAGTGATAGTATATTCATCCCTGCCGCTTCTGACAGCAGGATTCCCCAGGATCAAAGTCTGCTGACCTTGCTCTATGGATTGGTTGGTTATGTGTGAATACTTAATTTTCCCCTGAGACATTTGCACAATAAGAATATCCCTCTATTTATATGTTTTATTTATATCCCACATTTTCCCACCTATTTGCAGGCTCAATGTGGCTTACATAGTAGCGTAGAGGCATTCGCCAGTTCAGTAAAGAAACAAATACAGGTGATAATATGGTTGAGTAAGGAACATATGTTTCAGTTACAATGGGAATCAAGGAGAGGAGAGATTATTTAATGTTCGGTACAAGCTTTTGGTTGTGATGTGTTGCAGGGTTCAGGCATTTAAGTTGGGTCGGCGGGGTATGCCTTTTTGAACAAGTCTTCAGTGATTTCCTAAAGTTTAGGTAGTTGTAGGTTGTCTTCACAGCTTTAGGCAGTGCGTTCCATAGTTGTGTGCTTGTATAGGAGAAGCTGGACGCATAGGTTGTTTTGTATTTTTTTGCAGTTTGGATAGTGAAGGTTTAGGTATGTTCAAGATGATCTGGTTAAATTTCTGAGTGATAGGTCTATAAGATCTGACATATATCCCGGGACTTGGCCATAAATAATCTTGTGGACCAGGGTGCAGATTTTGAAGGTAATACGTTTTTTGATTGGTAGCCAATGCAGTTTTTCACGGAGGGGCTTGGCACTGTCGAATCGAGATTTGCCAAAAATTAGTCTGGCTGCTGTATTCTGAGCGGTCTGGAGTTTCTTTATAAGTTGTTCTTTGCATCCAGCGTATATTCCGTTGCAATAGTCTACGTAACTTAGTACCATTGATTGTATTAGGTTACGAAATATTTCCCTTGGGAAGAAAGGTTTTAAGCGTTTTAAGTTTCCACATCGAGTGGAACATTTTCTTTGTTGTAGAGTTCACTTGGCTCTCTAGAGTGAGGTTGCGGTTGATTGTGATGCCATTTTCAGGCTGTTTGAAATAGGGAGGGTGTGTTCTGGGGTGATTAAGGTTGTTGGTTTGTATGTACAGTGGGGGAAATAAGTATTTGATCCCTTGCTGATTTTGTAAGTTTGCCCACTGACAAAGACATGAGCAGCCCATAATTGAAGGGTAGGTTATTGGTAACAGTGAGAGATAGCACATCACAAATTAAATCCGGAAAATCACATTGTGGAAAGTATATGAATTTATTTGCATTCTGCAGAGGGAAATAAGTATTTAATCCCTCTGGCAAACAAGACCTAATACTTGGTGGCAAAACCCTTGTTGGCAAGCACAGCGGTCAGACGTCTTCTGTAGTTGATGATGAGGTTTGCACACATGTCAGGAGGAATTTTGGTCCACTCCTCTTTGCAGATCATCTCTAAATCATTAAGAGTTCTGGGCTGTCGCTTGGCAACTCGCAGCTTCAGCTCCCTCCATAAGTTTTCAATGGGATTAAGGTCTGGTGACTGCTAGGCCACTCCATGACCCTAATGTGCTTCTTCCTGAGCCACTCCTTTGTTGCCTTGGCTGTATGTTTTGGGTCATTGTCGTGCTGGAAGACCCAGCCACGACCCATTTTTAAGGCCCTGGCGGAGGGAAGGAGGTTGTCACTCAGAATTGTACGGTACATGGCCCCATCCATTCTCCCATTGATGCGGTGAAGTAGTCCTGTGCCCTTAGCAGAGAAACACCCCCAAAACATAACATTTCCACCTCCATGCTTGACAGTGGGGACGGTGTTCTTTGGGTCATAGGCAGCATTTCTCTTCCTCCAAACACGGCGAGTTGAGTTCATGCCAAAGAGCTCAATTTTTGTCTCATCTGACCACAGCACCTTCTCCCAATCACTCTCGGCATCATCCAGGTGTTCACTGGCAAACTTCAGACGGGCCGTCACATGTGCCTTCCGGAGCAGGGGGACCTTGCGGGCACTGCAGGATTGCAATCCGTTATGTCGTAATGTGTTACCAATGGTTTTCGTGGTGACAGTGGTCCCAGCTGCCTTGAGATCATTGACAAGTTCCCCCCTTGTAGTTGTAGGCTGATTTCTAACCTTCCTCATGATCAAGGATACCCCACGAGGTGAGATTTTGCGTGGAGCCCCAGATCTTTGTCGATTGACAGTCATTTTGTACTTCTTCCATTTTCTTACTATGGCACCAACAGTTGTCTCCTTCTCGCCCAGCGTCTTACTGATGGTTTTGTAGCCCATTCCAGCCTTGTGCAGGTGTATGATCTTGTCCCTGACATCCTTAGACAGCTCCTTGCTCTTGGCCATTTTGTAGAGGTTAGAGTCTGACTGATTCACTGAGTCTGTGGACAGGTGTCTTTCATACAGGTGACCATTGCCGACAGCTGTCTGTCATGCAGGTAACGAGTTGATTTGGAGCATCTACCTGGTCTGTAGGGGCCAGATCTCTTACTGGTTGGTGGGGGATCAAATACTTATTTCCCTCTGCAGAATGCAAATAAATTCATATACTTTCCACAATGTGATTTTCCGGATTTAATTTGTGATGTGCTATCTCTCACTGTTACCAATAACCTACCCTTCAATTATGGGCTGCTCATGTCTTTGTCAGTGGGCAAACTTACAAAATCAGCAAGGGATCAAATACTTATTTCCCCCACTGTATTATGTTGGGATGAGAGAGTGTGTTTTTTCAGTATTCAGTTTCAATTGAAATGAGTTTGCCCATGTTGATGTTTCCCACAGGTTGGCAAAGGCACACTAGCATGCAAGTAACTCTTATAGAACATTTCTGCACGCACAGCTAGATCTGAAACAAGAAAAAAAAACGCTGAATACCTTGAGGATTTCATTAAAGCCATAGTGTTGTTCCATTATTTGCTGTTTTTCAGCGTCCAGGATAGCACAGCATATAAGGAGGTGAAAATTGTGGCAAGGCAGGTTTGTCCACAATACCTGTGAAAATTATTGGAATGATTTTTATTAAATTACATAGTGAAAAATTTACAGCGACACAAATTGCAAGGCACAAATTCACTCAAACTAATTATAAAAAACAAATGCAGAACCAGAAATCATTAAATCTTTTTTAATAAGTGTACTTAACAGATACAAAGTAGCTATGAATCAGAATGAACATTAAATCAGATTCACAGAATCCATCTGCAAGGTCTGGATTGTTGGTCCTAGTTCTACCGCATAGTAAAGAATTTTCTAGAGTCACTGTGAATGTGAAACAAGGTGGCCAGGGGAAGGGAAAACCTCGAGCGGCAAGGGGGGAGGGAGAACCTCGAGCAGCAAGGGGAGAGGGAGGGAGGGAAGAAGAACCTCGAGCGGGAAGGGAAGGAGGGAAGAAGAACCTCAAGCGGCAAGGGGGAGGGAGGGAGAACCTTGAGCGGCAAGGGGGAGGGAAGGAGGGAAGAAGAACCTCAGGAGGGAGGGAGAACCTCGAGCGGCAGGGAGGGAGGGAGGGAAGAAGAACCTCGGGAGGGAGGGAGAACCTCGAGCAGCAAGGAGGGAGAACCTCGAGCAGCAAGGGGGGGGGAGGGAGAACCTCGAGCAGCAAGGGGAGGAGGGAGAACCTCGAGCGGCAAGGAGGGAGGGAGAACCTCGAGCAGCAAGGGGGGGAGGGAGAACCTCGAGCAGCAAGGGGGGGAGGGAGAACCTCGAGCAGCAAGGAGGGAGGGAGAACCTCGAGCAGCAAGGGGGGGAGGGAGAACCTTGAGAGGCAAGGAGGGAGGGAGAACCTCGAGTGGCAAGGATTCCTCCATATTGAGGTCTGTAATTTCCTTGTTTTGCATACCGATTGGTAATTACAACTTTACTATATTGGATTTCCTTAGTACTGGAAAATTTCTATTCAAGTTTGTTCTTTGATGTGTAATAATATTTAATAAACATTTAAAGAGTAAGAAAAAAAATAAGGAATCTGAGAAAACAGTATTTCCATCGTGAGGATAGTGGACAATAGGAACAGGCTTCCAGTATAAGCTACAGAAACACTGGCAGCATTGAACCATGCATGGGATACATACAGAGAAAGCAAAGATCAAGAAAGGTCCTGTGACAACGCAGTAGGTAGGATGGACCACAGGGTCCTTTTCCTGTCAACATCCTCTGTGTTTCTATGCCAAAGCAGATAAAATGCCCGCTCTTGTCAGGGAAGAAGTAAAATCTACCAGTTTTCCACTGGGACTCCAAACATTTAGCAACCAGTGACAGTTTTCAGTAAACAGCAACACTCACTAAAGTCGTGAGGGAGATCGCTGCTAATTGCCCACAAATTGCAATTATTATGTTTGTTAATTGTGTGTGCTACACATCCCTTGATACATGTGAAGCTCCATTTTGCATATTATGTTGAAGGTCAGGACGTTCACAATTCCCCTGGTACTTTACAAAAGGCTCTGCCAAACATGGAGTCAATTTTAAAATATGTACAGCAGGGAGCAGCGATTTAAAATAAAATATATGTGGAAAAAAAGAACAGCATCACTCAGCAGCTTCCAGATATTAAAAAAAAAATCAGCATATATAGACATAGTGGCTCAATTTTGACAACCTACATGTATTTTTAATTTTAAGGCACAAAATAAGAAATGGAGAATTAAGGAAAATTAACCCCTCATTTGTACCCTGGCTGAAAACTAAAGCTTAAAAGAAAAAACTACATATGCGTCAGAGCTGATGCAAAAGCCAGCAATGAAATTGTGCAGAACATATAGCTTTTCGAGAGCCGTTATAGCCCCCGAGCATCAAGTTAAAATGGAAGATATATCTCCGAGATAACACAAGAGCTAACCACCTGATTTATTAATCCTGCAGATCAGTGCCAGTATCTGCTGAGGCATAACATCACATGTGTGTGGCTATATGTCCATGTCGTAAACTGTATGTTGGGCAAACAAGCCCTCTGTTTAGAAAATAGATGACAGAACCTAGCAGTTTGAAAAGAGAGAGGATTAAGGCGCCGCTCGAGTAACAATGGGGCTCATTTTCAAAGCACTTCGCCTTACAAAGTTCCATAGGTTTCTATGTAACTTTGGGGCTCATTTTCAAAAGAGAAAAACGTCGAAAAAAAATCAAAGCAGCATTTGGACGTTTTTCTTCTCAAAATGTCCAAATCGGTATTTTTGAAACCTATTTTGCAGATGTTTAGCTATGCAATTCGACGGCAGTGCATCCAAATCACAAGAGGGTGTGTGTCGGAGGCATTTTGAAGGTGGGATTAGGGCGTGCCTAAGACTTAGACATTTTACAGCCATATTAGAACAAAACAAAAACGTTCAGGACTAAAATTAAGACGTTTTGGTCTAGACATGCTTTCATAATGATTAAGGCACACAAAGGTGTCCTAAATGACCAGATGACCACTGAAGAGAATCAGGGGTGACCCCCCCCCCAATACACCCCTTCCAGTGGTCACTGACCCCCTCCCACTCCCCAAAAATGTGAATAAAAATATGACTTACCAGCCTCTATGACAGCCTCAGATGTTAAAAGTCAGGTCTATCAGAGCAGCATGCAGGTCCCTGGAATAGTGTAGTGCTCAATGCAGTGCACTATGGATAGAGGGACCAAGGTCCCTATCTCCCTCTACCCCTTCACACTTGTGGTGGAAATTGTGACCCTTCCCAAAGTCATCAAAACCCCAATGTGCCAACACATAGGTGCTCCCTTCACCCATAAGAGCTACTGTAGTGGTATACAGTGGGGGGGGGGGGGGGGGGTAGTGGGTTTTGGATGGATTTTGGAGGGCTCAGGGGGACAAGATAAGGGAGCAAAGGTGAGATGTGCACCTGGGAGCATTTTCATGAAGTGCACAGAAGAGCCCTCTAGGGTACCCCATTGCTCTCATGGGATGTCTGGGGGACCAGTCTACTAAAAATGCTGGCTCTTCCTACATCCCAATGGCATGACTCTCTACACTGTAGTTCGGTTGTTTTTTTTTTTTTTTTTTTTTTTTTTGGGGGGGGGGGGGGTTCGAAAATGGACCAAAAAATAAAACGTCCAAAGCACAAAACTTTGTTCGAAACAGTATTTTCGAAGACAACATGGACTTTTTTTTTTTCCCCGAAAATGACCTTCTTTCCTATTTGGATTTTGGACGTTTCATGCAAAATGTCCAAAGTCAGACAGATGTCATATTGAAAATGTCCCTCTTTGTAAGTCTAAGTGCTTTGAAAATATGCCTCATTGTCTCCAAGTTGGTCATTCATATCAAATGTTATTGTGTGTGTTCTTGATTATATTCCATTTAATTTACAAGGAGGGAGAGTGTAAAAGCCAACTTTTGACAAAAGAACAATGGATTTATAAGCTTCGATCTGAGAACCTAGAGGTCTGAATTTAAAGACTGATTGACAGTTTGGTTTTGAAGTAACCAGAGGATGCAACGTCAATAGTGATGTTTAGAATGAAAGCGTTTATAAACCCAGCAGCCATTTTTTTGGATGGAACTGAACATTTAAAATTGAAGTGTTAAGAATATACGACTCTTTTGATTGAATAGATAATAGGATGGAATGAATATATGTTATGGTACTGTGGTTTTGTTTGTTTGTGTTTTTTTTAAACACAGAGTCCTTAATCCCTGAAACAGACTGAAGCAAAATGCTGGCTGCCATAAGCGAGACCAATGTGTGGTTTCAGATAAAAGGAGATTTTTTTTTTTAATACAAAAAATTTCATAGCAAAATTAGTATAATTTATAAGAACACACAATGATTGTAGGACTAATTTTGCAGAAAAAAAGGAGAGGTTTTTTTGAGGCCAGGATGTGATTATTCCTAAATGTCAACAGCCTTGTGACCAAGACTAATATACAGAGGCTTTTTCCTTTCTTGAACTTGATATGAGAATTTATAGACTCAAGAGAAGTGAAGGTGAATTTGTTTTGGTTGTGCATGTGTGTGCAAGTCCCATTGTAAAATGTGAAATAAACGTGTACATTATTAGACTACCCGAACCACACCTAAAACATCACCCTTGAAAATCCCTGTGCCTTAGCAATCTTCACATATAAGCAGTGACCTTTTAAAAATCTCTACATGCAGCTTATTTACACGAGAATATGCTGTTAGCACATGTCACATCTTGCCCATGTGCATCTTGTCAATGGGTGACAGGTTTATAAGATACATGACAACTATAAAATGATTTTTTACTGAAAAAGAAACATTGACATATTATTCAGGTAGGAAGCATATATACTCCCAGTCTGTGTACACTGGAATATCACATACCCCCAGATTCAAATTTGGGCGCCCAGGACAGATGTACGTGCAAATTCATCAGTTAATGAAGCATTAACAATCAATAACGAGTAATAGGCAACAATTTGCACTGTTCTATAACATCCACACTACTGTTCTAGCATGCAACTCAAAAGGGATGTGGCCACGGGGGGTCATTACTAGAAGTTAGCTAGCTGCGATGTTATAGAATACTGCGATTTGAGCACCTAACTGCCAAAAATTAGGCACCAGCATTTTACACCAGGTTTCAGCAGGCGTCAATGCTGGATTTCTCCTAAAGTTAAGCGAGAAATCCATGGTAAACTAGTGTTCTATAAAAGCGTGTGCTATATAGAACATTTCACATGCTTGATATACTACAAAGAGCCTAGCCAAGGCTTCAATACGGTTTGCAAAAACAGATTAAAAACTAGGGCATGGAAGAAAAAGAGAAAGAAAAAAAAAAAAAAAGAGGGAGAAGGATGGGGAGGGGGCGACACTGTGGAGTGAGAAGGGGAGCGGGAAGGAGACACAGAAAAGTTAGGGAGGAAATCAGAAAAATCGGGTAAAGGGAAGGGTTATGAAGCAGGTCAAATGCTGTTCTGAAAAGGTGAGTTACTAGTGCCGTTTTAAAAGATGCAATGATGGGTTGATCCCGAATAGGACGTGGAAGCTAATTCCAGAGTTTAGGACTTAAGTAGCTAAAAGCAGAATCTCGAGTACTGGTGAACGGATAGAAGAGGGCAGTACTAAGGGAAGATTATTATCAGCTGATCTAAGACAATGTAAAGGAGAGCAGGGAATAAGATACGTCTTCAGATAGAGAGGGGCAGAAGGGGACCTAGATTTATACACCAACAGTAGAATCGTGAATTTTATTCAGGAGGAAATAGGAAGCCAGTCTTCAGAAATCAGGAGTGACATGATCTAAACATTGTAAAGTAATTTGACCACTGTTGACTGGATGATTTGTAAGTTTTTTTTATACTTTTAAAGGTAGGCCTGCAAGAAGGGAGTTACAGTAGTCCAAACGAGAAATAACCAGTGCATGTATAAGTGGACATAAAAATGTGGCAGGAAGGATGGAGCGGACAGACAAAAGACGAAGAGCAAAAAAGGAAGCGCAAAGAATCAAATCTATGTGAGGTTTCAAGGATAGAGCTGAGTTAAATGTGACACTAGTTTAGCACAGATTTTTCCAGCACCTAACTTGGGCACCACTTACAGAATCCAGTCCATGGTGGCAGAATAGTCATAAGACACAATATTGGAAGAGCTTCACATTCTGTCAGATAAACACACACAGCAATGAATCCTAGCGGAAGGAAGCAAGTCTTACTGTGGTCCACTGAGAAGAACCAGTCCCCCTTATTTAAGAGGGGAACAGCTGTACCTACAACCATTCTGAAGAGCTCCTTTCCTACAAGCTAATGACTAACTCTCATGACTAGGATGAGTCTGAATAACCAAGTCTCAAAGGACAACTCCATGTCCTTGGCATAGGCTGGACTGCACAACCCTAGCAGCTTCAGGTGGGATAAAAGGCATGAAAGATTATCTTTGGTGACTGGGGGTAAAGGTTTATTTGGAGGATTTCTCAAAATCTAAACTTGAGTCCTCTTGAAGAATTCTAAGACACCGGCCACCGAAAGCGATGATGGCCAACGGTTTATGAAAATTCTTAGTTTCTCCTTTTCCTTAGAATTCTCTCTAAATAACCAGGTACCAATTATTCAGACATCGTAAAAATATATATATATATCCAAACATGAAGGAAATGTTATACCTCTATATTTAGAGTTTGTTATTAACAGTTTCACATTGTATAAAATTAAGGGCTTTCATACCTTACAAGTCAATAACTATTCTACAGTTAACCCATGAACTCCAGCGAGGATAACTAACACAAAGCCCTTCTATAAAAGTTCAGTAACTTTGGGGGGGGGGGGGGGGGGGGGAAGCACTGTTCAACAAATAGTAAGGTAAATACAAAAATATTTACCTCTCTTATTAAATATACTAGCCGTTAAGCCTGTTAAAACGGGCGAGATTTCCAGCAACCCTCCTCACCGCCGCTCCCTCCCCCCTGCACTGACCTGACAGTGCCTCTCACCTCCGTGTGAAAGCGCTGCAGGCAGTTCGCTCGGCTGCTGCCTGCAGCGCTTCCACACGGAGGTGAGAGGCGCTGTCAGGTCAGTGCAGGGGGCCCGATACGGAGGGGGGCGGGAGCGGCGGCGGGGATGGGGGGGGGAGGGTGTAGGTTGGTGCGCGCGATGTTTGTTTGCAGGCTCCAGCAGCAGTGGCAGCGTCCGACAGTCCCACCGACTCCACTTCCCTCTCTGTTCCGCCCTCCGACGTCATCACGTCTTGACGCGCGGGCGGGACAGAGAGGGACGTCTCTACTGCGCATTTGCAGGTGAGTCGGTCACTTGCCATTTATATGTTTGATAGATTCACAAACACAATATCAAGTTCAACCACAGTACTACAGAGTAATACAAATAATCAAATAATACATTAATTACATTAAGGCCTGAAAATGCAGTGTTATAACCGCCACCAATGTTGTTAGATTTGCAGTATTGCTGAATGCTGCTCTTTATTTTTTTCCTTTTAAAGAGAGAAGGTGGGGGTGGCTTAACGCCGGTTTAATAAAGAATACTCAAAACAACTTATTTTAAAATAAGGCCATCTCCTCTGCTCCATCCTTTTAGTCCCTAGTTCAGCATAAGAACTGAGGACTGCCCCTAAACAAAGACAAAATATATATACTTATATTGTTCTTACCTCCCATAATCGAAGAATATCTTGAAAATTAAACTCCCTTTTAAACCTGATCAAAAGCCATCGGAAGCAAAAGTACAGATATCCCGAGTCTTGAGATTCTAAGAAAAATAATCACAGCCCTCATGAAACTAAAACTTCCTTTATCAAGCAAATATGTACTGCTTCAAATCAATATTTCCCTAGTCATAAAACCTATAACTTTAAGCTGAAACTATGCCAAACTTTTGGTAGCTATGAGCCCAAGCTATTATTTTATATACAGTATATGGCTACTATATTGTGAAGGTAAACCCCAACACAGCCTACAAATTTAACAGTGCAAACAAAATACAGTTGGCATAAAAGGAAGAAAAAAAAGTATGCTAATATTTCACCTTTTTCTGAAAAGTTGAGTAGTTTCAGAAGAGAAAGGTTTGATTCTATTATATGTGTGTGAACACCCTTGAAGCGCAAAAGTATTTCATAAGACTTACCAAGGTAGCTGCAAAAGCCACTGTCCAGCAAGCGTAGCAAACTACTCAACTGGATGAGCTGCGTCTTCATACCCTGCATCTGCTCTTCAAAATTCTGATGCTTTTAAAGGAGGAGGAGGAGAAGGGGAAAACATGATCACAGGGTCAGTTTCAACGCAATAATGACCATCAACTCAAGTAGAAAGATCCACAATGTCTGTTGATTAAAAACATCCAGGTAAGCCTAAGTAGAAGTAACAACTACACTGCCCTGGTGTGCTGGTTAATACAATAAAATGTAACAAGAGCAACTGGGTTTATTGCCGCCTGACTTTTAAAAAGAAAAGCTTTCAAGAGAGAACAGAATTGCCATGCTAGATTAGAACCATGGTCCACCTCAGCTCAGCATCCTGTAGCCAAAAGGGGCCAATCCACGTCACTTAGCAGTATCTCACCTGCTCGATAGCTAATAGCCAATGACCAGGAAGAATAGGAAATAGAAGCAGCAAGACACAGACTAAATGCATTAAAGCAATTTCAGCAGTCAAACTATGCATGTAAGTGTCAATATACTAAACTTACAAAAGTTACTTTCTAAGAAATAATGTTTAAAGTGACCAAATCCAGCAAACAAGTTGTAATTGCTCAGTTAACAGTTAAAATAGGAGAATTTGGACTTACCTGTTAATTTCCTTTCCTTGAGTCTTGCCAGACCAGTCGAGATAAGCAACTCATACCCCTGCCAGCAGATGGAGCAAGAGAAAAACAGCTCAGAGCCTACTTCACTGTCCTTACAGGGGTTGGTACTGTCTTCAGCTCCCCAGTATCCTATATTAAAAGTTAAGAATTACCTTTGGTAGTCTTATGTTTTGGGTTTCCCAATTCATCCCCAAAGCTAAACCTGGTGAAATCAAAATCAGTTTATGGTCACTAACAATTATTTTCAGAATGGGCTTCAACGTACTCTTTATTAACTTTCTACATTTGTCAGTCTGAGAACTCTTGATTACCATGATTTCCATGGGTGGGTTCTGGACTGGTCTGGCAGGATTGAAGAAAAGGAAACTAACAGGTAAGTCCAAATTTCCCTTCCCTTATCATTTATGACAGACCAATCCAGAACAGTGGGATGTACCCAAGCTCTGCGACAATCCACAAGAGTGGAAGAAGTCAAGATTGTGTTGACAAACTGAACCCAATACAGGCCATGTTTCGGCTCCCAAACCTTCTTCAGGGGTTGTTTTAAAAGCCAACAGGACGATCATAAATTGGATGACAAATAAAACATCAACACTAAAAAGCTCAACTTCGCTAGTTCGTTTTCTGACAATAAATGCTTGTTTGATCATCTTTGAGATTGTGGTTGGCTTCTTCTATTCTTGTGAACTGTCTTTGATTACCAGTGGGAGATTTCGTTTCCTGATTTGTTTGTCATATACCCAAGCTCTACCATAGCTCTCAGAACTCCTACACCTAAGGTGTCAAACCTCCAGACCGGCATACCCATGCTGAGGCACTTAGAGCGGAGTGCAATAGAGGCAAGGACACTATCTTACCAATATCCTCTGGAAGGCAGAATCTAACTCAGTTTATGAGGACTCTTGTGTTCAGTTTGAGTTAGCTTGCTGGCCCTCTGGGACTTACATAAGTAAATAAGTACATAAGTATTGCCATACTGGGAAAGACCAAAGGTCCATCAAGCCCTGGGATCTTGCCAGGTATTTGTGACAAAATAGGCCACTGTTAGAAACAGGATGCTGGGCTTGATGGACCTTCAGTCTGTCCCACTATGGCAATACTTATGTTCTTATGACTTATCATCAGAAGACAGAAAGCCTAATTCCATCAGGACTCAGGAGGAGGAGAGTGCTGGGCACAGAGATATGTTTTCCTTTAAAATTACCCAAGGAGACCAACCTCTGCCTCAAGATCTACAAGATGTTACCCTTCAAGGCTTGAGAAAAAGGGGGATCCGAGACCTTAGGACTAAACCCAGGTTCTAATCAGCAGTCTTGCATGCTCAACTCCCTGGAGGACAATATCCCATCTGTCAAAATAGTGAGGGAGCTTCTGTGCCTGTGTCCCAGAATCAGTCTTTGCCCTCCGTGAGAGCTGTGTTTATCTTCATCCCAATCTCTTGTGGAGGAAGAATGTTGAAGAAAAAATAAATCACTAAAGGGGAATGGTACCCCCAAAAACTGAACTCAGAGGCTTCAAACTCCTACACAAATCTTCTATGTGGTCCTCTTTCTCATAAGCAAATACAATATCACCCGACACTATGTACCCTTGCCATATTGCCCTATTCTGCCAACAGCCAATGGTAAAAGAGAAAGGAAGGGATGTTTCAGGAACAAATCATCTGACTGGGGGAAAAGTTGAAGCACTCCAATTGGCCCCTTCATAAAATGGGTCAGGGTATATCCAGGCTCCCCAGCAGGAATATGCACAGGAGAGTGGATGTAAGCCCTGGTTCTGCCAGGATATCCACCCCCACCCCACCCCAAAAAAAACCCCCACACACATTCTCTTTCTTTGGCTGAAGAATTTGCTTGTTTTGAAGTTCCACTGAGCTGATATAAGGTCTTATTCACAAAGATGCCCCACTTCACTCCTAGTAAAGCCACAGCTGCTTCTTCCAGTCCTTACACTTCATGGTCCCAAACATTTGATCCATAATGGTTTGAGTCATGTGTGCTGCTGCCACTCCGAACTCCATCCAAATCTGACACACTGCTTTCTCTCAGCTTTGCTCCCATCAGTAAATAGTGTTGCCTTGCTTGCTCCCAAGCTAGAGGACAGGACTGGGAATGCTACCTGGCTGATTCTGGCCCTCAGCTAGATCTGGACTTGCTGGTAATCCTCCAGGGCCACTGTCACCATTTCAGCTATCCCAAACCACAGCTCTTCTCCCAGCCTGGCAGGTCCATCATATAGTGCAAAATAACCATAAAGGAGACTCCCGATCCATTCCCTGTCAGACAACTGAGAAATCACCTGCTCAGGCTCCCTCCACAACCTCCCTAGAAAAAATGAAAGTAGCTTAGTGATGCAGAGCTAATGGAAGTCACCCTGAAAGGTGTCTGAACAACCAAAGAGACATATGGGTCCGAGTCCAAGGTACAACATACAGGTACATTATCCTAGCACCTAGACCCTACAAAAAAAGGCCCATTCTCATGGAAGAGGTGGTAACAGGAGATCAGGGCACAGAGTGAGGTCTTGAGCCCCTGATGTGCTAGGGCATAAGACCATGATTTTCTTAGGAGACAAAACGGTTCCCCTATGTTCCAGAAGTTAAGCACAACAAAATTGTTTTTCATGATAAATCATCCTGGCTACTGTCAAACTCTCCTGTGCTGATTGTCCTAAATGGCCAGACATCTGAATTCACAACCCCTTGACCGACAGATAATTGGGGGCATAATTAGTCCAAGGGGAGAGAGCCTGAATCTGTCAGTGACTGATCACACCTACCGAATCTGAGAACATCTGGGGTAACTCTTAAAAGGAATGTCCCTAGGTATCCACACAGGGAATTAAGGGAAGAAGTCTGCCATTCTGAATGGGGACCCCAAGGACAGGCAGACTCAGAGCTCCCTTTTGAGCCCAAAACCCTAACACTGCCCCTGAATCCTACATTGAAGTTGAAAGGAAATATCCCTGAGTCGTGTCCAACAACCGAGTGAGAAGATTCCACATTTCCATGAAGGAGCACAGCTGGAACACAGTGGTTTGCAACAAGATGTTGTCTACCTTGGTCAAACTTTGTATCCAGGACTACCTTCCTGAGGTTGGGAAGGAGCTGCCAGAATAGTATTGCTCTGAATTTGAATCAAAAATGACCAGTATTGTTAGGAGGGGCCTGAAGTGAGGAAGGACCTCTCAAATACTTCCAGGCAGTCTCTGAATTTTTAGTCCCAAAAGTTCCAGGCCTTCTTCAGAGACAGTTAACTTTTACAGAGGATGAAACTGTGCAACCTGTTCGAGACTGCTGTCTGCCACCCTGCATGGAAGCTCCTGAGAACCATGGCTGAAACACTGTGGCCCTGTCTTGAATTAGCCCTTACTAGACAATATGAAGAATCCAATCAAAGGGGTTCCTAGAATTATTTACCTCCATTGTGCAAGACTCACTGGCCATTAACCTACCCAGGACCTATTAGGTCCCGCATAGGAATGTTCAAGACCTCTCTCCTATGCATATTGTTACCTGTAGGAAGGCCGCCATGGCCCCAACCAGGGGATGCTGAACTCAACACAAAAGGACTCGACATGGAGCCACTGCAAATAGCTGCTTGGAATGAGCTGGGTGCTAAACTTCCACAGAAATATAAGTACCTGTATACATGTAAACCGTTTTGAATGTAGTTGCAAAATACCACAGAAAGGCAGTATATCAAGTCTCATTTCCCTTTCCCATTGTATCCTCCTTCCTAATGCTTGCTTCCAAACCAGATGAAATACACCAGTTAACACACTGACCTACCATGAGTTACTTGCAGCATATCACCTTCCTTTATTTCCTGACATACTAGAAAACAGGTTATACTCAGCTACCTGGTGCCTGCCTGCTCCTAGGCCAGGTCAAATGTTGCAGCAAACACACTTAACTGCCATGACTTATCTGCAGTGTGACACATCATCCCCTCCCACCCCCAAATAATAAAACAAGAACATACTGCAGAAGTGTTGGGAAAAAGGAGTGTGATCAGTTTAGAGCCCCTGACCAGAGCAGGAAACCAGCTGGAAAAAAAGCTGCACTGAAGGCTTGTTTTATTTTTCTTTTCACAAAACCTTTAATTGGTCAGCCCACAGGGAACATAGATTTGGCCTCCTCCCAGGAGTTGGGAAGTTGGTCAGTAGACATTGCTGCCACAACCTGCCACAAGAATTGGAGAGAGGAAGAAACCAGGCACCACTGGGTTTAGCACCCCTGGGTTCTGTGGACTGGTCTCCATCAATCCTAGCTCTCTGTTACCAAGGGGGAAGGGAAATTGGCCCCAAAAGGAATGTTGCCTAACGTCCCCCTGTCCCCCCAGACTCAGTCTATGCTCCACTGGGAATCTGAGCCTAAATCTTTCCCAGGAACAGGACACAAGTCTGAATCATCTGCTGAAACCAGAGAAATACTAAAGAGTTGAAGGCAGCACCAGCCCCCTATAAGGAGAGTGAAATCAGTTCTGATGGCAGGGTGACATTACCCACTTGTCTGGACTGGTCTGGCATGGACGACAAGGAAAAGCAAAATCTTTTGCTCTAATATTCAATTAAATCCTGAGGAATATTAGTAATTATACACTTTAAAAGTTCCTCCTGTGCACATATTTATGAATATTTTGTAATGCTGCTCCAACTTTGGCTCCTCTGGAACTTGATTCCACAATTCTAAGAATCGCTCACTTCATCTCCTTAACCACAAAGACCCCAAATGTACCACGTGACTAGATATGATCACTCAGCCAGGCGTGTACCACGTGACTAGATATGATCACTCAGCCAGGCGTGTACCACTTTCGCTTGAATACATAACCAAGCCCATTCAGCCTCAGCACCCTAAAAGCAAAGGATCAGCAATTTAAAATGGGTCCTGGTTTTCACCTGCAACTAATGCAAGATCTTCAAGAAAGGAGAAGCTGGAATCTACTTCAGACATCTCATTACTTAACAACTTATCAGAGACTGGGAGTGTATGTCTGTGCACATTTGCATAGGATTAGTAAAGTTTTTTTATTCTCAGAAATGGTCTTCTCTAAAATTGCCTGAAGTACATGTACTTAAACTCATGCACACAGACTCTCTATATGCAAAGGTTTATGCAATTTGGGTGGAGGTGATCCTAGGGCTAGGAATAGACTTGTGCACATATTTATAAAATAGGGGCCTGATATTCAGCTTGTGGTGCTCAGCATTTTGCTGGCTACTGCTGGTGTTAAAACTGGAAATTGAATGCCAGGCCATGTCCGGGCACCAAGGTTGAATTTCCAGGTTTCCAGAGCTGGCGGTTAAATGCGATATTCAGCAGTTAACCGGCTATGGGTTACCAAATAAAGATAGGATTAATCGCATACATTGGACATTTGTGTGGTCTTATTTATGAGGTTAACTTGGCAGGTTAAGTGCTGAATATCGACACTTAACCGACCAAGTGCCAACTCTGCCCCTGGAACACCCCCCAAATAGACATTTTTTCAGTCTGGTGCTAACTGGTTATTTTTAGCAGCATTAACTGGTTAAATGCCACTGAAAATTAGTGGTTAACCCCAAATAGGTGATTTAACCAGCCAGGAGCTATTTCTGGCTGGTTAAATCGCACTGAATATTGACCCCTTATGTGTACACAAACAAACAGGAAAATTTGTGCATGTCAAAGAGCAGATATAAAAGTGTGCATGTACTTTCCATTGGGTAACTTTCAAAGGGCTAAAGTGTACATCCTTTCCCTTTTGAAAACCAATGTAACCCATATGCACACCACTTAGCCAGTGTTATAAAATAATCCACAGCACATGTAAAAAAAATACAGATCACTCAGCTTGAAAGACCAAATAGGCACCTATTTTGAAGTGATTTTATAAAGATACATAAGCACCTATGTGTCTCTGTAAAATTCTTTTGCGATTCTAATCAACATCCTGACTAAATTGCGGCCACATAAATTTATACCAGCTTGGGAACTGGTATAATTGTACCCGATTAAATTCTTCTCCATATTTTAGAAACTGAACATAAGCATTGCTAGTTCAGCATTTTCAGTTCCAAGCATACAGTAAGTAGCCTATTAGCTTGGCAACTTCTTCCTGAACTTTCTCCATAGTGATCATGGCAGCATTTACCAACAGACAAAAGGGGGCGCTGCCCTGGGCCCCTGCATATAGAGGCCCAAGCCACCCAGTTGCCCATTGGTAAGTTTATTCTCGATTCCACTATCTGTGACCCTTCTCCGCACCTCCCCTCTGCCCGCACGAGTCCTACGCCCCTTCCGCTGCACTCCGCCCCCCGTTCCCATCCCCCAGTTCCCAGAATGCATAGGTAAGTACTTACAACTGCTTGACACGGACAGCACCCAAACTCCCCCTCTCCTCAACCCACCTACCCTCAGATGGTGTACACGTTTAGTACATGCCTTCTTGACACCACGCACACTTTTACATGCAGGATAATTGTATACAAGGCCTTTTACACACATGCAAGAGGTTTTGTGTGCAAAATGCTCTTTACAAAATTACTCCCTTTAAATGAAACGTTTGGGATATCCCATTCCAAAGCAAAATAATTTGCTCTTTACCATTTGATCCATGTAGGACACAAAGCACCAAAAGGCATCCACTTCATTTTCCATCACATATAAAACAGGAGAAAGCAAGTCGCTCATTCCTTGTACGTATCCTTAAAGCAAAGAGATTAGGGCTTACTCAAACACATTCACCAGCTGTACAGTTTATTCTCATTTCTAAAAATTATCTGCACCTTGCAAAATAAAATAAGACAAAATCCGATTCTCACCAACAGCCAGACTCATGGAGAGCTACAGTCATTTTATTATTTTCAACTCTGAATTTAAGGTAGACCTCCTAGATGTTTTACTTCTTGTATTTGCACATTAGGGAATATACAAGCTACTTATGAAGTCTTTCCTCCTGCACCTGTCTGACCACTTCTTTGTCAAAACTTCTGGCAAAGCATTTTGACAAGCTGTAAATTAAGAGGTGGTGTTGGTCTTCTTCAAGCAGACAGAGTATAAATAAATTTGACAGATCAAATAAAACAAATGTAAACACCATAACAGATGGATAATTGATGTAATACTTCATACTAAAAATCTGCCCAAGTCAGCCGAACTCAAAATTGTAATACTCAATTATCTATCAAAGCATCAAAGATAAAAATATTGTTATAATAAACCACTCTGGAGCCTCATTATAGTGCATTAATTATTAGAACATGTACACTTTACCTATCTCAGACCATTGCAAAGAGGAACATTTCGGGCCAACAAAACCTAGTAGAAATTATCATTCCTTATGCCTGAGAATGTAAACGTGCTTTGCTAGTGATGCAGCTGTGTTAAGCTTATTAGCCCACAGGTGTATTGTGGGAAGATCTTTATTTTCCTAATTAGAAACAAAGTACTTTTGTATCAGCAGAAACAGCAGGGGAAATGAACTAGACTGGAATTTTTGACAGCCAAAATAACGGAGAGCCTAGCAATAAACCTATATTATTACGTTTAATGGGAACAGATACCCAAAGATACTACATAGTAACATAGTAGCATAGTAGATGACGGCAGAAAAAGACCTGCACGGTCCATCTAG